>NC_133653.1:237879148-238199957 GCF_009905375.1 Apium graveolens
TAACGACCTGATAACTGCTGACACAAAGAAATCAATGGTGAGACAATTACAGATCCCTCAGTCTGTGAAACAGATTCTGGTAAATGCTGATCCTGCTACTTACAAATCTGTTTACTCAAATGTTCAACCAACTCACCATAACCAAAATCCATCAACCTCAGTCCCTACCTCTCATTCTACTCAACCTACCCTCAGAACTTATCTCAATCCTATCTCTCAACTTCACAGACTGCTCAACCTTCTTCTTCAACACCTACTGTGAAGCCTACATCCTCTAAGCCAAAGAGAACAAAGACTGTTCCTCAAACATCTCAGAAGAAAAGGAGGATTACTTTGAGAGATGAATCAGATTCTGAGGATCAGATTCCATCTTCAGAACCTATGATATATGAAGCTGAGAAGGCAACTTCTCAGAAGGATTCTGAAATTGGGGGTTCTCGGCTTCTCAAGAGGCTTAGACGTATGACGGTTCCTGCAACTCCCAAGGAATCCAAATCAACAAGGAAGTACAAGAAACAGAGGGCACAGAGGCCAGTTTCAGATGATGAGGAGGAAGCAGCTAAGGAAGGGGATCAGGAACCTCTGATCTCACAAGACAAGGAATTTGCTCCAGTCACTTCTTCTCCATCAACTCCATCTCAGGAACCTGTATCTGACAAGGCTAATTCACCTTCTATATCTCTTGTTGATCCAGGCACAAGTGCTGAAATTGATATTCAGAACTTGGTTGTGCCTGAAATACTTTTCTTAGAAGCTCCAACAGCAAATAATCCTTCCACAACACCTGTTACTGATGCTGTTCAAACTCTTGAGTTATCACTAACACCTTCTCTGCATCAAGATGATGATCAGATTTTCGGTGAGCATCAGGATATGGCTGTTGATCAGAACTTAGTATCAGATCAGCAATTAGAGGATGTTGAAGCCTCCATTGCTACTCATACAGTTGTCTTATCAGAAGATACTGATTCTGTAAGTTCTGATGCTGCAAATGTTGGAGATACTGGTGAAGCTGCTACAACTATAGATGCTGATGAAGCAGGTCCTTCAGGACATACTCCTCCACTGACTCTTCCTAAGTCTGAACTGCTAAAGGAGTTTGTTATCAGGGATGCACCAGTACCTTGGAGTGAAACTCCTGCAGGACAGGAGTGGACTAAGGAATGGAACTCAGTTTCATGTGTTCCAAATGCTTTACATCTTGCTGAGCACTTTGCTAAAGCTGATGAAATGTTAAATTCTGATAATTTCAAAGCTCAGCTTCGTGTCACTGCATTGAGTACTAAAAATCTACAAGGTCTTCATTCAATTACTCATGCCGAAATATACAAGATTCAGGAGAACTTTATTAAACAGGAACAAGTTTGGAAACTTGATAAGAAAAAGTTCTTCCAACCTACCATTGACAGGATTGCTTATATTGAGAAAACTCAAGAGAAGCAACAAGCTCAGATTGATCAAATTCTGACAAATCAAGCTTCTCAGCAATCACAACTGACAGAAATCCAATCTTCAGTGGAATTGCTTATCTCTCTTCTACTTCCTGCTGATGCCAAAAAGGGGGAGAAAGTGATTAAGTCCAAATGCAAGGATGACAAGACACTGCAAGGAAAGGATGATGGAAAAGATGACCAAGGAAACTCTGGAATGGGTAGTGGTCATAGTCAAGGTAGAAGGTTTACATCAAGACAAGCTAGTCACAGAACAAGTTCTGATACTGGGAAAAGAATAAGTTCTGCTGCTGGTAAAAGGATAAGTTCTGATGAACTTCTAGATCTTGATGAAGAGATGTCAAGACAGTTATTTCTTCAAGAAAATCCAGGGATGGACTTGGAAAGTTTAAAGGAAGAAGAAGCCAGACTTAAATCAGAGAAAGTCACATCTAAATCTGAAGCTTCTGGTAAAAAGTCACTTCCAAAACTGAAAGGTATTGTGATTAAAGAAAAGGCACAAACTGAAGCAACATTTGCTAGATCACAACCACAGATAGATCCAAGATCCAAGGGTAAAGAAAAGGTTGGTGAACCTATCAAGCCTTATGTACCTCCTGAGAAAGAAGAAATTACTAATGGAAAAGATAATCTTGCTCTGACTTCAAGGAAAGTTTTTAAAACAACCTCTGACATGGCTCAAGTTGTTCAGAGTCAAGAAATTGTAAGTTCTGATATTCAAAAGAAGCAAGTAACCTCTGACAGTGCTCAAGTTAACTTGATATCAGAAAATAAATCTAAAACACTCTTACCAGGATTCACTAAAGCAAAACAGACTCAATCTTTGAAGACTACTTCAAGTGGTTTTGAAGCAAGAGTAGTTACTGGAAAGGAAGCTAGAGATAAAACTGGATTGGGAAGTGCTGATGAAAGAAGAGTACACAACACTACCGATGATCCAACTTCCTTGAGTGAACCAGGTATTGGAGCAACTCCTGAAAGATTGAATCAACTAGAATCTGTACAAATGGTTTACCATACCTACTTGAAAGAATACATCATGTTGTATTTCATGACAGATGGTAGGGTTTATCATATAAGACAAAATGCCATTCCGTTGAAGTATTTTGAAGAATTGGAGCATGTATTGTTCTTACTTCAAGTGGATGATAGAATAACAGAGACTGCTGCAAACTACTTAAAGGAACAGATTCAGAGACAGAAAAAACTTTATTTTGTTAAGTCTGACAGCAGATATGTTCCAAAGTACAGAAATCACAATGGTGATATTGTTGATATGAAGCCTAATACTGCACAGATCAGAACATATCTTGGTATTAAGGGGCTTGAATTCAATCTAGAGTCTAACAAAGCTTATGTCATAAGACTAGATCGGGAGTTGAGAAAAGCAAAGATTAATGATCTCAGAGCTGCAATATTTCAAACTGGTGAAGATACTGCAGAGCTTAAAGATGTTAAACGGAGAATGATTGATGAACTCAGATATGCTGAGAAATGTTTGTTGAAGAATTATCTCAGAACAACTCCTGACATCAGAGAGATCAGAAAATGATGAAGCCAAGTCGAAGATCTACAACTGCTTAAATTCTGATATTTATACAGGTTGAAGTTGTTATCAGAAGCTGAATTGGTAAAAACTTTAAGGACTGTAAGTTGTAGTTATCTTGTCTATTTCTCATGCATTTGTACTTAATGTTTTTGACATCATCAAATATCTGTTAAACTTGTATATTTTGTTAATTTACAAGTTGGGGGAGATTGTTAGATATATTTGATAATGTCATGGCTAATATGTTTTATGTTTAGATTTCAGATCTTATTTGAACAGAACAAATCAGTACTTAACTGATCAGTACTTATACTGGAAGTCAGAACTTAAGGGATATCAGTACTTATGTTATCAGGAGGTAGATATCAGAACTTAAGTGCTGAAGGACGATCAGATAAGGACAGTAGCTGATTAAAGTTAAGAAGATCAAGATAAACATAAGAAGAGATATGCATGAAGAAGGAATTCCGTGAAGAATGGAATACTTGGAATAGAAGATATCTGATTGATATATTTTAGGAAGCAGAATTATATTCCATATCAATTAGCGAATATCTTGTAACTGTGTAATATATAAACACAGAAATAGAGTTTACACTATAAGTGTTATCATTATCGAGAATATTATTTGATATAACTCTAGCAGCTCTCGTGATATTTTGTTCATCACTGAGAGATAACAGTTCCAGATTGTAACAGAGTTTATTGTTTAAATAAAGTTTGTTTTCTGTTACATAAGTTCTTGAAATTTGATTTGATTGTAATAAACACTGTATTCACCCCCTCTACAGTGAAAGTGTGACCTAACAGAACAAAATATCACGAGAGCTGCTAGGGTTACAGTAAATAATATTCTCGATAATGATAACACTTATAGTGTAAACCCTATATCTGTGTTTATATATTACACAGTTACAAGATAATCGCTAATTGATATGGAATATAATTCTGCTTCCTAATATATATCAATCAGATATCTTTCCTTCCAAGTATTCCATTCTTTACGGAATTCCTTCTTCATGCATATCTCTTCTTATGTTTATCTTGATCTTCTTAACTTCAATCAGCTACTGTCCTTATCTGATCGTCCTTCAGCACTTAAGTTCTGATATCTATCTCCTGATGCTTATCTCCTGATAACATAAGTACTGATATCCCTTAAGTTCTGACGTCCAGTATAAGTACTGATCAGTTAAGTACTGATTTGTTCTGTTCAAATAAGATCTGAAATCTAAACATAAAACATATTAGCCATGACATTATCAAATATATCTAACAATCTCCCCCAACTTGTAAATTAGCAAAATATACAAGTTTAACAGATATTTGATGATGTCAAAAACATTAAGTACAAATGCATGAGAAATAGACAAGATAACTACAACTTACAGTCCTTAAAGCTTTTACCAATTCAACTTCTGATAACAACTTTAGTTTGTATACACATCAGAATTTAAGTAGTTGTAGATCTTTGACTTGGCTTCATCATTTTCTGATCTCTCTGATGTCAGGAGTTGTTCTGAGATAATTCTTCAACAAACATTTCTCAGCATATCTGAGTTCATCAATCATTCTCCGTTTGACATCTTTAAGCTCTGCAGTATCTTCACCAGTTTGAAATATTGCAGCTCTGAGATCATTAATCTTTGCTCTTCTCAACTCCCGATCTAGTCTTATGACATAAGCTTTGTTAGACTCTAGATTGAATTCAAGCCCCTTAATACCAAGATATGTTCTGATCTGTGCAGTATTAGGCTTCATATCAACAATATCACCATTGTGATTTCTGTACTTTGGAACATATATGCTGTCAGACTTAACAGAATAAAGTCTTTTCTGTCTCTGAATCTGTTCTTTCAAATAATTTGCAGCAGTCCCTGTCAATCTGTCATCCACTTGAAGTAAGAATAATACATGCTCCAATTCTTCAAAATACTTCAATGGAATGGCATTTTGTCTTATATGATAAACCCTACCATCTGTCATGAAATACAACAAGATGTGTTCCTTCAAGTAGGTATGGTAAACCATTTGTACAGATTCCAATTGATTCAATCTTTCAGGAGTTGCTCCAATTCCTGGTTCACACAAAGAAGTTGGATCATTGGTAGTGTTGTGTACTCTTCTTTCATCAGCACTTCCCAATCCAGTTTTATCTCTTACTTCCTTTCCAGTAACTACTCTAGCTTCAAACGACTTGCAGTAGTCTTCAAAGGTTGAGTTTGTTTTGCTTTAGTGAATCCTGGTAGGAGTGTATTTGATCTTCCTTCTGATATCAAGTTAACTTGAGCTGTGTCAGAGGTTACTTGCTTCTTTTGAATATCAGAACTTTTAATTTCTTGACTCTGAACAACTTGAGCTGTGTCAGAGGTTGTTTTAAGAACTTTTCTTGAAGTCAGAGCAAGATTATCTTTGTCATCAGTAATTTCTTCATCTTCAGGAGGTACATAGACTTTAACAGGTTCACCAACCTTTTCTTTACCCTTGGATCTTGGATCTATCTTTGGTTGTGATTTAGCAAATGTTGCTTCAGTTTGTGCCTTTTCTTTAATCACAATACCTTTCAGTTTTGGAAGTTGCTTTTTACCAGAAGCTTCGGATTTAGATGTGACTTTCTCTGATTTAAGTCTAGCTTCTTCTTCCTTTAAACTTTCCAAGTCCATTCCTGGATTTTCTTGAAGAAATAACTGTCTTGACATTTCTTCATCAAGATCTAGAAGTTCATCAGAATTTATTCTTTTACTAGTATCAGAACTTAATCTCTTCCCAGTATCAGAACTTATCCTGTGACTTGCAATTTCAGCATTTCTTGATGAGAATCTTTTACTTTGACTATGACCTCCACCCATTCCAGAGTTTCCTTGGTCATCTTTTTCATCATCCTTTCCTTGCAGTGTCTTGTCATCCCTGCATTTGGACTTAATCACTTTCTTCCCCTTTTTGGCATCAGCAGGAAGTAGAAGAGAGATAAGCAATTCCACTGAAGATTGGATTTCTGTCAGTTGTGATTGCTGAGAAGCTTGATTTTGCAGAATTTTATCAATCTGTGCTTGTTGGCGATCTTGAGTCTTCTCAATATAAGCAATCCTGTCCATAGATGGTTGAAAGAACTTTTTCTTATCAAGTTTCCAAACTTGTTCTTGTTTGGTAAAGTTCTCCTGAATCTTGTGTATTTCGGCATGAGTAGTTGAATGAAGACCTTGTAGATTTTTAGTACTCAATGCAGTGACACGAAGCTGAGCTTTGAAATCATCAGAATTTAACATTTCATCAGCTTTAGTAAAGTGCTCAGTAAGATGTAACGCAGATGGAATACATGAGACTGAGTTCCATTCCTTAGTCCACTCCTGTCCTGCAGGAGTTTCACTCCAAGGCACTGGTGGTTCCTCTGTAACATACTTCTTTACTAGTTCAGACTTTGAAAGAGGAATGTGTCCTGAAGGACCTGCTGCATCAGTATTTGCAGTTGGAGCAGCATCACCAGTATCTCCAGCATGTGCAGCATCAGAACTTATAGAATCAACATCATCTGATATAATAGCAGTGTGAGTAGCAATGGAGGCGTCAGCATCCTCTAATTGCTGATCTGATGCTAAGTTCTGATCAACAGCCAAATCCTGATGCTCACCTAAAGTCTGATCATCAGTGTCTAGATTCAGAGAAGGTGACTTAGATAATTCCGGAGTTTTAATAGCATCAGTAACAGTTGTTGGCAAAAGATTTGTTGCTGTTGGAGCTTCTAAGAAAATTACTCCAGGCACAACTAAGTGTTGATCAGCATTATCAGCACTTGTGCCTTGATGACCAAGAGACACAGATGGAAAATTAGCCTTGTCAGATACAGTTTCCTGAGTTGGAGTGGATGGAGAAGAAGTAACTGGAGCAAATTCTTTTTCTTGTGAGATCAGAGATTCCTGATCCCCTTCCTTAGCTGCTTCCTCCTCATCATCTGAAACTGGCCTTTTTGCCCTCTGTTTCTTGTATGTCCTTGGTAATTTAGAGTCCTTGGAAGTGTCAGGAATTGTCATTTTTCTAAGCCTCTTGAGAAGCTTAGATCCTCCAAGTTCAGAATCCTTCTGAGAAATCTTTTTCTCAGCTGCAGTTACCACAGGTTCTGAAGAAAGAATCGGTTCCTCAGAATCTGAGTCATCTCTCAAGGTGATCGTCCTCTTCTTCTGAGGTGTGTGAGAAACAGTCTTTGTTCTCTTTGGCTTGGAAGATGTAGGTTTCACATAGGACTTGAGATATGTTCTGAGAGATGGTTGAGAGGTTTGAGGTGGCTGAGTAGAGATGGTAGGTGCTGATGAACCAGGTTCTGATGTTTGAACATCAGGATAAAGTGCAGTGTACTTAACAGGATCATAGGTGATTAAGGCTTGTTTGAAAGATAAAGGTATTAAGAGGGGTCTTAACACAGCCTTTTTATTATCAGAAGATAATAAATCAGTAAAAGCTCTCTTAGCTATTCTGAAAGATGGAATGAGATCACCAAAATTTTGGGGGGAATTACAACAAAAATTATAAATAAGCTGACAAAATCTTGCAAAATATACAGTATTGCGATCTTCTGTCATCCTATCAAAACTGCACGTGCATAATCAAAATCAGTGTGATTTAGAAGTGCATACCCGATTTGTTGGCTGAATATGGGAATTGCATCAAAATTTGTACATTTGTTGGCGAAAGCTTTGGTAATGCAATCAAAGAAGAAACTCCATTCCCTCCGTATGAAGGATCTCTTCAACTGTCCAAGCTTGGTCAATGTTCCTTCATATCCCAGACTAACCATCATATTTTGAAGAACTGAGTCATCAACAGTAGAATAAACACAGTCCTCAGGAAGCTGTAATGCCTGTCTAACCGTAGACAGAGTCACAACATACTCATTTTCCCTTGATGAAAATATTAAACTTGGGGACCCGTGAGCACCACCATTGTCATATACTCCACTCCTCCAAAACTCCAGTACTTGAACCCCAGAAATTGATGTAGGCTCAGTTAGAGCAAACCCAATATCAGAACTTGTGAGAAAGTCTTGAATAAAATGAAATTCAGAGGGTGCCTCTGTAGTGTGTAGTATCGCAGAGAAGTTATTAGGAACAAACTTTGCTCCATCAAAGAGAATGTCCTTGGGTGCCATTATGTTTTGATAAGAAAACGGTAACCTGTAATGTGTTTGAGAAAATGCCTCTGAAAAGAAAATCGTCAGGAGATGAGAGAGTTTAAAAGTAAAGAGAGAGATAAAATAAAATGGTAAATAAAAGATTTGACAATCTTTGCTCTCTTTTACTTATACACAAAAAGTAACCGTTGAGGACACATGGCAGACATGCATTTAAAAGTAGTGGGAAATACCTTGACACCTGTTTTACATAGAGAAAGCAAAAAGTAATGGGCACGGTAAATAAGGAATAATTACCACCCACTTGCAGTTTTTCAAGGAAAAACAAACCGTTCCACTTACCTAGATTCCATTAATCAAGGTGAATCAGTTTTAATTTAAAATTGAAACTGTTCCCACTAATTCAAATATTTTACTCTGCAATATTAATATTCCGAGAAAAAAAAACTGTGTGTGAGAATGAGTAAAATCAATCAGTTAAGTAAGGACTGATAAAACATTATCAGAACTTAAAATCAGACACAATTTATACGATCATCAGAATATTTATCAGGATTTATCAATGCGTATCAAAATTTCTCAGAGACAAGATCATAAGACTTAAAACAAATTCCATTAATATATCAAAATAATACATTGATGAAATTGAAATTACATCAGAACTTTTACATTCTTGTCCTAAGCTTCTAAATCTAACATCAACAGCCTTAGTCCTAGCTAAGAAGCCTGACAACGCTGAGGATGAAGAAGAACAGGAAGAAGACGAGATTAAGTCATCTTCCTCTTCCTATCTTCGACAAACAAGATAGCGAGTCGAATGATTCGCTCTTGCTGACGGATAGCTTCCCGCCGTTCCGCCTCCAATCGATCAAGATGAAGCTGGTAGTCCATCTCGAAGAACAGAAGTTGGTTCAGCACCGCCTGTGGGACAGAGCCCCATATCTCTTCAGGAATGGCAGTTACATGCCACTCCTGCTGCCAGTCGGCGCAGCTTAGCTCCATATGAAAATTTTGGTAATTCAAAAACATGTTGTATCGAACCATGATGCTTTTGAAAAAGAATATGAAGTTACGATTGTGAGAAAAATTGATGAAAGGGCTAAAGTGAAGTGGCTGATTATATAGGCAAGAGAATGCCAGGAGACGCGAAGATATTTAATGCTGACAGATAGAGTTAAGTCTACCTCGTCTCCCTAGACTTGAAAAAGAATAATAGTCATTGGAAAAGGAATGTGCACATGTAACAAGAGTGAACTGTTCAAGGACGAGTGCCATTATGTTTTAACCATAGACTATTAATCTTCCACTTCAACATTTCGAAATTAATCTGAGACTGTTACCAAATTTTACTCACAGATAAGTCAAGTAAAGGGTTAGACTGAAAAATCAGAACTTAGACCTATACCAGAACTTAACAGTCATCAGAACATAATGTCTTAACTCGAACAAGGAATATCTATCTTAGTAAGTTTTCATACAAGTTCTGAGTTATAGTCTTCAGGACTTAATCATCAGACCATATAACTAGAACGTGTCCTCAGAATTTGTGCAAAGGGACACAGTGACTGTTTGTCTAAAAGAACATAGACCACCACAAAAATTTCATCATTCATATGGAGTGATTTGTGTGTGCATTAAGCTAAATAACTAATAAAGAGTAAAGTCTGATCTACTTCAGTACATCTTAGAAATAAGTCATAATTAAAATTTTGCTAAAGAGCTGTCATTATCCTGAAACCTACTGATAAATGAGTTCATGCATGAGTCCACCTCAACTGTTTTTGTGCTAATTTTATGCATCTTTGAAATTCTCTTTTACAGTGGCTTCTCAGTGTAAGTGAGTCACGACTGCTTATCAGAATTTATGCTATTATCAGAGTATTTCTCCAGTAATCATAGAGTGTGAACAGTCACCAAGAAAAATATTTTGCTTTTCTAATGCATATTTACTTAATACCAGCTATGCACTTGGGTCGTCCCATTCACATTTTTACTCTAGATCTCAAAGGAGTACCTGATATTATTCTTTGATTCTTGTTCTTCTTCTTTTGATAAGTGAGGTTTATCAGCACTTAGTACATTCAGCAGTTTTACTAGAATCAGAACTTAAACAGATGAGTAGCATTATTCTAATTTGGGACTTAGTAGTAAGATGAATAAAGTAAACTAAACTAAGCTCAAGTATCAGAATTTGCTTGTGTCATAAGATTTCCACAGAAATAATTACTTCTTTCATGGGATCATTTGTTTATTGAAGACTAGTAGGTCAGTATCTAGCACAATTATCCTCATAGGATAGAATGATTACTTAAACAGATATATCACTTATTAGAGTTAAGAGATATGTATCAGACAACAGTCAGTACTTAAAAACATTTATCAATTAATGCACAGAATATACAAAGAGATTAATTCTGTAAATACTGATCATAAAGTCTGATAACATAGAACAAGTTTAAGCAGATTTAGAGAAAGAACCTGAAATCATTCCAAGTTCATTTACCAATTTTGTAAAGGTAGCTTCACAAAGTGGTTTTGTGAAGATATTTGCTACTTGTTGATCTGTGGGAACAAAATGCAATTCCACTGTACCTTCATCCACATGTTCCCTGATGAAATGGTACCTGATGCTGATGTGCTTTGTCATAGAGTGTTGAACTGGATTACCTGTCATAGCAATAGCACTTTGATTATCACAGTAAATAGGAATTTTGAAATATGTTAACCCATAATCCAGTAACTGATTCTTCATCCAAAGAATCTGTGCACAGCAGCTTCCTGCAGCAATATACTCTGCTTCTGCAGTTGATGTGGAAATTGACTTTTGTTTCTTGCTATACCAAGAAACCAACCTGCCTCCAAGAAATTGGCAGCTACCACTTGTGCTTTTCCTGTCAATTTTGCAACCTGCAAAATCTGCATCTGAGTAACCTATTAATTTAAAATCTGATTCTCTAGGATACCATAATCCTAGATCAGCTGTTCCTTTAAGATACTTAAAGATTCTTTTTACAGCTGTTAAGTGAGGTTCTCTTGGATCTGCTTGAAATCTTGCACAAAGACAGGTAGCAAACATGATATCTGGTCTACTAGCAGTTAGATAGAGAAGTGAGCCAATCATACCTCTGTAATCAGTAATATCTACTGAATTACCAGTATCCTTATCCAGTTTTGTTGCAGTGGCCATGGGAGTGGATGCACTTGAACAGTCTTGCATTCCAAATTTCTTCAGCAAGTTTCTGGTGTACTTAGATTGACAAATAAAAGTTCCTTCTTCACTCTGCTTGACTTGAAGGCCCAGAAAATAACTAAGTTCTCCCATCATACTCATCTGATATCTTGACTGCATTAGTTTGGCAAACTTTTTGCAAAGTTTGTCATTTGGAGACCCAAAAATAATATCATCAACATAAATCTGGATCAAAAGTAAATCCTTGCCATGGTTGAGATAGAACAGTGTTTTGTCAATAGTTCCTCTGTTGAATCCACTTTCCAGAAGAAACTGAGCTAAAGTCTCATACCATGCTCTAGGAGCTTGCTTAAGTCCATAAAGTGCTTTATCAAGCCTGTAGACATAATCTGGATGTTTGGAATCTACAAAGCCTGGAGGTTGTTCAACATATACTTCCTCTTCCAATTCTCCATTGAGAAAAGCACTTTTCACATCCATTTGAAAGACAGTAAACTTTTTGTGAGCAGCATAAGCCATGAATATCCTTATGGCTTCTAACCTAGCAACTGGCGCAAATGTTTCATCATAGTCAATTCCCTCCTGTTGAGAATATCCTTTTGCAACCAGCCTTGCCTTGTTCCTTACAATTATGCCATCACTGTCAGTTTTGTTTCTGAATACCCACTTTGTACCAACAACCGATCTATTCTTAGGTCTTGGCACTAAGGTCCAGACTTTGTTTCTTTCAAATTCATTCAACTCTTCCTGCATTGCTTGCACCCAATCAGCATCTTGAAGAGCTTCTTCCACTTTCTTTGGCTCAGACTGAGAGAGAAAAGAATTATAAAGACATTCATTCGAAGTACCTGTTCTAGTTCTGACACCTGCCTCAGGATTTCCAATTATCAAATCAGGTGTATGTGATTTTGTCCACTTCCTTGCAGATGGAAGTTTTTCTCTAGAACTGGATGCTCCCCCATGATTCATGCTGTCTTCGGTTTCATTTTCTGATGCTCCCCCTGAAACTATGCTCTCTGAGTTGGATCCTTCAGTATTTAGATTTTCAGTACTGTCAGTACTTGGCTTATCAGAACTTGACGAATCAGAATTTGAAGAGCCAGATGTATGTTCTGATGCTTCTTGAGATGTGATAATATCTTGAGTATGCTCCCCCTGCATTGGTGCATCTTCCTTTGACGTAGTCACCACAGTTTCAATAACATCAGAGTTTAATCCATCAGAATTTACAGTATCGGAACTTAGACTGTCAGGACTTGAGGTATCAGAATATGAATCTTCATTTTCAAATCTCAGCTGATCATGATCAATGCAATCTTCAAGTCCAGTGATCTTCTTTTCATCAAAAGAGACATTGATAGATTCCATGACCACTTTTGTTCTCAAATTATAGACTCTGAAGGCTTTTGTAGAAAGTGGATATCCAACAAAGATTCCCTCATCAGCTTTTAGATCAAACTTGGATAGCTGTTCAGGATGAGTCTTGAGAACAAAACACTTACATCCAAATACATGAAAGTATTTGAGATTTGGCTTCTTGTTCTTCACCATCTCATATGGTGTTTTTCCATGCTTGTTAATGAGTTTTGCATTTTGAGTAAAATAAGCAGTCTGCACAGCTTCAGCCCAGAAATAGGTTGGAAGCTTTGCTTCTTCAAGCATTGTTCGTGCAGCTTCAATCAGAGTTCTATTCTTCCTTTCAACAACTCCATTTTGCTGTGGAGTTCCAGGAGCAGAAAATTCCTGCTTTATTCCATGATTTTTGCAGAACTCTTCCATTATCAGATTCTTGAATTCAGTGCCATTATCACTCCTCAAAATTTTCACAGAATCTTTGATCAATTTATCCAGATGTTTGACATGATCAATCAGGATAGATGTAGTTTCACTTTTTGTGTGCAAGAAATACACCCATGTGTATCTGGTGAACTCATCTACTATGACCAACGTATATTTCTTCTTTGCAATAGACATGACATTCACTGGACCAAATAGATCAACATGAAGTAGATAATAAGGCTCAAGAATTGATGATTCAGTCTTGCTCTTGAATGAAGATTTTCTTTGTTTAGCCTTCTGACATGAGTCACAAAGACCATCAGGAACAAACACTGATTTTGGCAGTCCTCTCACAAGATCTTTCTTGATCAGTTCATTTATCTTGTTGAAGTTTAAATGAGAGAGTTTCTTGTGCCAATTCCAGCTTTCTTCAGTTGAGGCTCTACTCACTAAACAGATTGCAGAACCATCAGAACTTGTTGAAAGCTTAGCTTCATAAATGTTACCACGCCTGAATCCCTTCAGAACAATTTTTTCTTTAGATTTACTAACTATTTCACAATGTTCTGCAAAGAAATCAACATGATAACCTCTGTCACAGATTTGACTTATACTCAGTAAGTTGTGTTTAAGTCCTGAGACCAGAGCTACATCTTTAATGATGACATTCCCAAGATTGATATTGCCATATCCCAAAGTTTTTCCAATGTTGCCATCTCCATAAGAAACACTTAGGCCAGCTTTCTCCACAAAGTCTGATAGCAGGGCCTTATTTCCAGTCATATGTCCTGAACATCCACTGTCCAGAACTAAAATATTTTTCCTGTTGCCCTGCAATCAAATTTTAAGGACCCAGACTTGCTTGGATCCTTTGGCCTTTTTAGGTTTGTTAACATTTGCAGCGGATTTAGCATCAGATTTTATGTTAACAGTTTTCTTATCAGAACTTATACTACCAGACTTTGAATCAGAACTTACACTAGAAGGAACAACAGAAACTTTCTTTAAAGAAGGTTTTATTTGATAATAATCATAGTACAAACTATGATATTCCTTACAAGTATAAATGGAATGCCATAAACTACCACAATGAAAACAAGGATCTTGTGGTTTGTATCTAACAGACTGACTCTTAACTCCTGATTTTGTAGATAAGGAGTTAATATTTTATTCTTCCTGCAAAAAGAAGCCAGATGGTTAGAACTTCCACAGTTATGACACGCTTTCCTAGGAGCATCAGGAACAGATTTATAGTTATTGCTTTTATTCACACCTTCCTTTCCATTCCTGTTTTTCCTAGGTGATTTTACCTTGTTTGCATTCTTAACATCTTTCAGCTTATGCTTAAGCCGCTTCTTTGTCATTAAGCCTATGTTAACTTCAGCTGTCTTTTCCTGTTTTAGTTTGTCAGAAGCTAATTCCTTTTTAACTTCTGATTTCTCATTTTCAGATTTTTCAGTTACAAACTTAACAGGTTTTAACTTCGGCTTTTGCTTATCAACAGGCTTAATTTCTACAGTTCCTTTTTCATTTTTATTTTCTCCATAACCTAAGCCCTCTTTCCAGTTTCCACTGCTTAGCAAATTTTGAGTTGTTTTGCCAGAGTTAGTCCAAGTTCTGATAATCTCTCTCTCCTTTTTTAACTCAGTTTTTAGAGATTCATTCATTTTTAGCACTTCATCCCTAACATAAAAAGCATCATCTCTATCCTTCTGAGTTTGATGGAACATGACTAACTCTTTTTCTAAGAAATCATTTCTTTTCCTAAAAGCAAGATTTTCAGAAGTTAATCTTTCACATATTAAAGTTTGATCTCTATAACTAACAAACATGGTTTTAAGATATCTTCTCAACTCATTAATATCATCAGTATGAAAAGCATAAGTAGTCTGAGGTACCTTTGTTTCAGCAGCTTCAGAACTGCTCTCAGAACTTGATTTATCAGCATTTGCCATCAATGCATAGTTCTCCTCACTTTCAGAGTCTGAGGTGTCTGTCCAGCTTTTCTGCTTTGTGACAAGAGCTTTGCCTTTGTCACTCTTGGTCTTCTTGCAATCAGGAGATATGTGGCCTTTCTCACCACAATTATAACATTTAACATTAGCGTAATCTCCTCTGTCAGACTTTCCTCCTCTTCCTTCAGATCTTCTGAAATTCTTCTTATCAGAACTTATGCCTTTCCTGGAAAACTTCTTTCCCTTCCTGAACTTCCTGTATGCAATCTTTGTGATTCCTTTCACCATAAGAGCACACAGCTTCATCATCTCCTCATCAGCATCAGTTTCAGGCAAGCTTTCAGAATCTGAGTCATCATCACTCTCAGAACTTGATGACTCAGTATCAGACTTTATGATAAGAGCTTTACCCTTGTCTTTCTTTGAGGAAGGTGGTTTGGGGGATTCCTCTTCAGCCTTGAGAGCAACTGTCCTTGACTTTCCTCCTTTCCTCTTGCTTCTTTGTTCCATCTCAAGTTCATGAGTCTTGAGCATTCCATAGATTTCATCAAGAGTTGTTTCATCAAGATTGTAGTTGTCTCTTATTGTTGTTGCCTTCAAATCCCAACATTCAGGAAGAGCTAACAGGAATTTAAGGTTTGTATCTTCAAGATCATACTCCTTATTAACCAATGACAAGTCATTCAAGAGTTTGACAAATCTATCATATACATCAGTCAATGACTCATTAGTCCTAGAGTCAAAGTGTTCATACTCTTGAGTGAGTATTGTCTTCCTGTTCTTCTTAACTGTTTCAGTTCCTTGACACCTTGTCTCCAATGCATCCCATATCTCCTTAGCAGTCTTGCAGTTGATTACCCTGTTTGACATTACATTATCAATGGCACTATGCAATAAGTGTCATACCTTGGCATCCTTAGCAATAGATGCTATATCTTCAGCAGTGTAATCACTCTTTTCCTTTGGTACGGTCTTTGCTGCTTCACCTGCAACTACAACAGCGAGCTTGGTAGGTTTGTGAGGCCCTTCCTTGATTCTATCAAGGTATTCTGGATCTGTTGCTTCCAGAAACATGGTCATCCTTACCTTCCATATGGGATATTCAGATGGTCTCAATATGGGAACTCTGATAGTCTCATATCGACTCTGAGTTGATGTCTTTGATGATTCCTCAGTTTTGGTAGGCTTAGTTGGAGTTTCTGTGTCAGACATGATTGTGTTTGGATCTTTAACTGTATGTGTGTTAACAGAAGGCTCTGATACCACTTGTTAGGTCACACTTTCACTGTAGAGGGGGTGAATACAGTGTTTATTACAATCAAATCAAACTTCAAGAACTTATGTAACAGAAAACAAACTTTATTGAAACAATAAACTCTGTTACAATCTGGAACTGTTATCTCTCAGTGATGAACAAAATATCACGAGAGCTGCTAGGGTTACAGTAAATAATATTCTCGATAATGATAACACTTATAGTGTAAACCCTATGTCTGTGTTTATATATTACACAGTTACAAGATAATCGCTAATTGATATGGAATATAATTCTGCTTCCTAATATATATCAATCAGATATCTTTCCTTCCAAGTATTCCATTCTTTACGGAATTCCTTCTTCATGCATATCTCTTCTTATGTTTATCTTGATCTTCTTAACTTCAATCAGCTACTGTCCTTATCTGATCGTCCTTCAGCACTTAAGTTCTGATATCTATCTCCTGATGCTTATCTCCTGATAACATAAGTACTGATATCCCTTAAGTTCTGACGTCCAGTATAAGTACTGATCAGTTAAGTACTGATTTGTTCTGTTCAAATAAGATCTGAAATCTAAACATAAAATATATTAGCCATGACATTATCAAATATATCTAACAGAATAATTATGTATTTTATGATATTATAAATTGTGATTGATCATAAAAGGTTATTTGTTATGTGCTATATGTGTTCTGTGTGATTCGGGATAATTTTCGGGTATTTTATTACGAGTTAAATGTATTTATATTAAAAGTTATGCTATCCAGGTTTCATTTTAATAGCCGATATTTAGTATAAAGCAATTGGCCTTATTTTGCATAATATGGCATGTACCATATTGATTTTCCGAACATCTAGTTAATTTAGAAAATATTTCGTTCGTGAAAAATGATTTTTCCGGCCCCTATCGGAACGTCAAAGCCCACAAAAATTGTATTTTTATTGTTATAAAATTGTGGGACTATGAAATATTTGACATTTTTGTATTTTTGGATTATTTTTAATTTTTGGGAAATTTTGACATAATTTTTGTATTTATTGGAATCAAAATTATTCCCCTTTAATTATTTATTTTGGGCTAATTATTTTTATTAAATGATATAATTAGGCCCTAAATAATTTTGGGAGTATTATTTTTGTAATGATAAATATAATTTACTTATTATTTAATTATACAAAAATAAAAAAAATATATTAAAAATTAGAAAAATCTTTGAAATTAGGATTTGGGTTTGTTCTTGGTGTTCTTGAGATTAGACACGGATTTGATGGTGATTCGGAACTACAAATCATAAATATGGGTATCCGTTTTGAAGCCCTTGATCTATCTTATCATCTCATTTCATCAAAATCATCAAAAGAGATACAAAATTTTAAGTTCAATTTTCGGATTTAATTTTTGAGTTGGGGGTTTCTTGATTGTTACTCGTTCATTGAATTGGTTTATGTAGAGTTGTAGATTGTTTTCTTGCGAGTCTAAATGTAACGCCCTCCAAACCCGGGTCAGAAGTTTTGGGTCCATAACACACACACACATCATTTTTAAACATGCTTATGGATATAATAATAATATATATGAAATGACCCTACTTACCAACTTCCACGGATCGACGCAGTTTAAAATATGCCCACAAGCCACAACCTTATTTATTATACAAACGTACCAAATCCCAATTTATTTATCTTACAACGGAAGTAAACTTTATTACAACTATCAACAAAAACTAAACCAACATCATCTGCTAGCTTATTCCATCTCAACCTGAATACCTAGCTTGCACACTTGTCTGGGGATCCTCGCTACCACCCGTTTCCTTTTTAACTGGAAAATAATATAAATATATTTCCAAGAGTGAGCTAACTAGCAAGTCATAATGACAGTCACTGAGATTAACAATGATCAATTGAAATGATATAAGGAATCAAGTTTACTAATAAGCAATGATTAAAATTGGATATTCAATTTTATTTTAAAAACCAAGGTTAGGCTGCTGATCAGTCACGCACTAACCCCGAGTAAAGCTCCCAGCTTTGCTCTATGTACTGGATCCAAGGCACACATTGGCCTATTATGACCATAAATCTGGTCTGACCACGAATCTGGTCCATATTTAAAAACAAACCAATTCCAGAATCATAATATGATAAAAAATGTAAATCAATAGTTGAATCATAAACAACTTTTATCTCGAAGCATAGGATGATATGTAATTCCATGAAGGTATAACAAGGAAATCATAAAGGTTAAGTTTCAATCAAGGAAAGAATCAGAAAGCAGAAGACCCAAGGGTTCAAGAGTTACAAGAATTTGTCTTCTGTTATACAAGACATAAGGGTTGGTATGTTATGCAATCTTGTATTAGAAATCAGTATATGGTAGATATGTATCTGTGGAGTAGTATCGTATAGGTGTGGTTTTATTCAAGAATTCAACAATCAATGGTTCACAAGAAATTAGGCTTGCGGCTCAAGATCAATAAGAATCAGGTTTTAGGGTTAAGTACTTCAAAGTACTTGTCAGTTGGTTCCCACTCGTCAATCACTTTCTTTTCCTTTCTACGTCTTGCTTCCTCTGTTAAACATCACATTTACTTATCAATACTCATTCTCATCTCATTTTATTCATTACAAATTCTAACTACCCTTCGTTTCACCCAAATCCGACGTATGGATTGAAAGTTATGAATAAAACAGTCAAACAATGCATGTACAGGCATATTATGCATCAATCGGATCACATATAACACATAGCACGTAAGATATTCAATTAAAATAATTATTCAAAGAAGATTCGGGGTTAAAATAATTTTCCAGGTATTTAATATAAATTTTTGAACATTTTTCGGAATTAAAACGGGTCTCTGAATCATTTTATAATTAAATAATAGGGTTCGAACATCGGAATCTGACTTTAAAATAATTTTATTAATTATCAAGCCTTGAAAATATTTTAAATAATATTTTAAAGCTCAAAACTATTTTTCGGAATATTTAAATCAAAAATCCAATTATTAAATTAATTAAATTAATCAATCAATTATTATTAAATTAATTGATTATTAAAATAATTAAAAACTAATTAAAATTAATTAATAAAATAAATCAGATTTATTTTTGAATAAATAAATAATTAAAACAATTTTCAGAATTTAAAATAATTAAATAAACAATTTTTCTGATTTTTAAAATAATAAAAATATTATTTTTAAAATAAACTAAACATCAATTTGGTTTTTCTATGTTTTTAAAACTAAAATACTAGATATGCAAACTATGTACAAGTTCGGGTGTCAAACTGTAAAACTAACGTCATCCCCTCCCCCGCCCCCGGTCGCCGAGAAGCCATGGTCGCCGGCCATGAGCTTTTCCGGCGACCTGATACCCGCCCAAAATCGCTTCAAAATGGCCGGGGATAGACTACGATCTCCCAGGAGTCTATCTGCAGGATCAAAACAGCTGAAAAATCAAAGATTTGAACGGAACAGTCGATTGAAGTTACGCCGCCGCGGGGCTCGGTTTTCCGGCGACATCGTTCCCGGGACCCTCCATTACATCCAAGCACATGAATCGACTGGGTTTTGAATGATCTATCAATTGGTATCATTCAATCGAGCCCAGAATCATTAAAATTGAAACCCCCAAATATAATTTAGAACATTCAAAGTATTAAAACCCTAATTTTAAAATCCGAGAATCAAACATTAATTTGTATATGTTATTGAACTCCAAATTTGAAGTATAACATACTAAAATGACCATAAAAAGATTATCTACACGATGGAATCATCAAATCATATCAACAATATCAAGAACAAAAATTCATATGTAAATCCTTAATTAAATCGAATTAAAATAAATGAATAAGAAGAAAACCTTGACTTCTGCACTTGAATAGATGATGGGGATAGATAGAGTTTTTCGAGAGTTTCGATTTGATATATAGCACGCTTGAATCGGAGTTCGATAACGCCTTCGTTTGTGCGTTTGATTTTCAAGAACGTAACATTTTTCGGGTTTTTCTCTGTAAATTAATAGGTTTAATCGACTGATTGTGATTATACGACTAAAATGAAATAATAAAAGGGCTATATATATTTATGGAATATTGGTTCATGTTGGATCATTTTGTATCGATAATTAGTTGCTTAGCCACTAAGTAACTGCAAAAATGATCCGATTTAATACCCGTATTGGATAATTATCCACACTAGGCTTCTTATAAAACATTTTATACGAAAATATTGTACTATTATCCCGTCTTTGAGAATACGGGTTTTGTTGATATGTGGAAATAATTTTCGTATCGAAAATTGTGCGCCGGGAGGCATACAGGTCAAACCGTAATTCGGATCGAAAAAGTCAAAACACGAAAAATGTCCGGAATTACCAAATTAGGTTAGAAGGGAGTTTTTGGAAGAGTTTTTGGCTGTAAAAACGTAAAAACGGTTGAGGTTGGACGATTCTCGGCTTTATAAAATAATTTTGTAATTATTCAGAAAATAATTATTGAATCTGTAAATCATTATAAAATCATATAACGATCCAAAAATTACCAGAAAAATATCAAAATTATCTATATTTTATTCTGGACATATTAAAATTAACATACTCACATTTAATCACATATATACATCTATTTATCAATATCAATCAATGGATAATTTACCAAAAATCACATAATAATCATATAATAATCATTTACTGATAAAATAATTACACGCGATATCCTAGATATTACATCCTTCCCCCCTTAAAATGATTTTGTCCTCAGAATCTCCTATGTAAACAGATGAGGGTACTTTTCTCGCATATCACTTTCTAGCTCCCAGGTTGACTCTTCACCCTTTGGGTTTCTCCAGAATACTTTTACTAACTTTACAACTTTATTTCTCAATACCTTCTCTCTTTCTTCTAAAATCTCTATTGGATTCTCTACATAGGATAAATCTTCCTGAAGTTCTATCGACTCATACTCAATTACATGCTTATAATCTGGATTATATCTCTTAAGCATCGAGACATGAAAAAATTATGAATGTGCTCCATGTGCGGGGGTAACGCCAACTCATATGCTACCTTCCCGATACGTTTTAAAGTTTTAAAAGGTCCAATGTATCTAGGACTCAACTTTTCTTTCTCTCCAAATCTTGACAATCCTTTCCATGGTGACACTTTTAATAATACCAGATCTCCTTCTTTGAATTCCATGTATTTTCTTGATTGATCTGCGTATTTTCTTTGACGACCTTGTGCTGCAATTAACCTTTTCTGGATGACTTCCATAACTTCTTTTGTCTGCTGTACCAATTCGGGTCCAATTATCTTACGTTCTCCGACTTCGTCCCAATATACTGGTGATCGATATTTACGTCCATAAAGAGCTTCGTAGTGAGGTATTTCGATACTAGCGTGATAACTGTTATTGTAAGCAAATTCCACTAAGGGTAAATACTCATACCAATTTCCTTTGAAATCAAATACATGTGAACCAGCTTATCCAATGAAAATCTTTCATTGATGGGCAAGACGTGAGCTGATTTTGTTAGTCTGTCCACTATAACCCAAATGGCATTGTGGTTCGCTTTCGTCCTTGGTAAGCCAACTATAAAATCCATAGCAATGTGCTCCCATTTCCATTCTGGAATCTCTAACGGTTGTAATAATCCGCTTGGTCTCTGGTGCTTTGCCTTAACTCTTTGACACGTGAAACATTTGCTAACCCATTCTATAATTTCCCTTTTCATGTATGGCCACCAATAATTCTCTTTCAAATCTATATACATCTTAATACTTCCCGGGTGGATTGAATACCTTGAGTTGTGAGCTTCCTATAGAATTTCATTCTTCAATTCTGTTACTGGTGGAATCTAACTTTTGAGTGCATAATTCTTCTCCAACCAAATGATTGATATCCTGATTCATTATTCCCTCTTGATATTTCTCTATCTTTTCTAGAAATTTTGGCTGAAATGTCATACTATACATCTTTGCTTCATTAGGCTTACAAATCCTGACTTCCAATTCTAACTTTTGAAAATCCTTGAATAATTCTTCTGGTACTGTTAACACATTTAGTCTTTCCTTTCTGCTTAATGCGTCTACCACTACATTCACTTTTCCTGGATGATAGTTAATTGTGCAATCATAGTCCTTGATCAACTCCAACCATCTCCTCTGTCTCAGGTTAAGCTTTTTTTGCGTGAATATGTACTACAAACTCTTATGATCCGTATAAATTTCATATCTTTCTCCATATAGATAATGTCTCCAAATCTTCAAGGTGAATATTATCGCTGCTAGTTCCAAGTCATGAGTAGAATATTTCTGCTCATGAGGTTTCAGTTGTCTAGACGCATATGCAATGACTTTATCATGCTGCATCAAAACACAACCTAATCCCTTACGAGAAGCATCACTATAGATTACAAAATTTTGCTTGATCATCTTGAAGTGACAAAACAAGTTCTGTGATTAACCTCTAATTTAATTCTTGAAAACTTTCTTCGCACTTCTCATTCTATATAAACTTCTCACTTTTCCTGGTAAGCTTTGTCAAAGGCGTCACAATCATCGAGAAATCTTGAAGAAATCGACGATAATTGTGACGCCCTCCAAACCCGGGGTCTACATTTGAGGGTCACTCGCCAATAAACCAAAATAAAATAATCACAGCAGAATAATTTAATAAATATGACCCCTTGCATGCAACTGGATCGATCACAGGTTATAGTATGGAACAGGCACTATTACAACCCAACTGTTATTACAAACCATAGTCTAATTAGTTTTACAACTTATTCAAATTTTATTACAAACCTCTAAACTAATTAAGCGTCCCAAACTGTCTACCTGGAAACACACCAACTATCTACAAGCACACAACTTCTAGTCCGACCTGGAACTCAAGCTTGCCCTGGTCTAGCTGGAAGAATCAAAATATGAAACAAGTATGAGCGAAAGAAATGCTCAGCAAGTAGTAAATAGCTTATGATTTTAGATAATAATAATAATATATCTGATGAACAAAACCAAACCACAATACCTGAACAGTATCAAAACTGATATATATTTGATAAGTAAACAACAATTGCAATATATTTTATTTTGGGATTGGAATCCTCGAACGACGGTGTGTTGCCGCCGGTGATCAACCGCGGAGCAACACCGGTATGTCGAAGCATATTCAACTAAACAAAAGGTACCCAAGGCACATATCGACCTAGCAAGGTGTTATATCCCGTATAACACATAGCTCACACTGGACCGCCGCCACGGCCTCTTACGCAACCATCCAACCCATAAAAACAATTTTCCGTCAAAGGAGTCGAATCAAATGACATCCTTAACCACATAACTCCCCATTTCTCATGGTCCGGAGTTTTCTCAACAATCAATGGCGAAATAACCAGAATAATTAGTAATTCGTTAATCTCAATTCAAAGCTTCACTGTATAGAGTAAGTTGTAGCGAAATGTAAAATATTTAACTATTCTAAACTTAGAATAGTAGAGAAATTGAAAGGATAGATCCAGAATCAATACCACTTGAATGATATGTGATGACATAAATAATTGCATAATATGATGCGAAATAAACGTCACTTGAACAATAAGTGAAGTTAGAGGTACTTGCCTGGTATGCTCAATAACCTCTTACTATAACTCTGCTTATAACTTCTGGCTACTATCTCCGTCTAACACTTGACTGCACTCCTTGCTACTCGATTCTATAAACAAAAGAACTATCTTAATTGACAGAACAAACTCAATCGACGTAACTATACGTCTTAACATCTACCCTATCGTTTATAAATAGCATGGCATTTTAAAACTATAACAGATAGCATGCATATCACGTAACACATAATCATGGCATTTGTATAACACGTAATCACATATTTCATGTAACACATAAGTTAGATCATTAAAAGATACCTCTCAGTGCGTTCAGAATGAAAATTAGGTCAATATTAGCATTTACCGATCAAATACCGACTCAAACTGATTTACAAATCAAATGACATTGTAATACAAAAGAAATTAGGTCTCAAAAGTATTTTTATTGGAAGCGCAATATTTTTCTGAGTCTGTACGCGTTCGTTTCGTATTAAACGGATGAACGTTTTAATTATTATGAATAAAATAAGAAATAAATAGATTTAAATCAATTAATAATAATATTAATTGATTTTTAAATATCAAAATATAATTTTTAAAACCTTAAAATAATTTTTAGAAATTATTTGAATTAATTATAAATAATTTACATTTATTTAACTATTTATAAATAAAATTAATTGATTAATTGATTTTTTTAATCAATTAATTAAATTCATAAATAATTAACTAAAATGAATAATAAATAATTAAATCAAATTCGATTTTTGAAAATAATAAATTAAAATAATTTTATGAATTTAAAATAATTAAGAAAATAATTTTTAGAATTTATAATTAATAAGTAAATGATTTTTGAAATCAAAAGAAATCATTTGGAAAATTTAAACTGAAATTTGAATTAAAATAAAAGAAAATTTAGTAGAAACAGATCTACAATTTATTCTGAAACAGAAAAGATCAGAGGGCGGCAAGGTCGGGGAAGACGACCGGATTTCTGCCGGACCTCGGCCGGAATCTGGGTTTCATCCCAGAAACCGGTGAGCTCCGGCGGAATCCGGTTCGTCGCCGGCGAGCCAATAACAGGCCAAAACCCTGCCGGTTACCTCCATTTTGACCCCTAACCGTTCCAAATCAATTCTACAGTCCAGAAAATACAACATCAACCTCAAATCAACAACGGAAATGAATCCCGGCCAAAATCCGAACTCAACTCCGGCGAACGACCGGAAAATACGAGTTCCAATCAAATCAAACCCAAAATTGAAGATTCTAGTACCAAAATAAAACCTAGATTACTTGAAAACTATTCTAATCATCAAAAATCATCAAGAACCCCAAAATTAATCAAATATTCGAAATCAAAAACTCAAAAAAACAAGAACTCGTTGGAATCATTCCGAGAATCAAACAATGCAAATAAATACTGAAATCGACTCTAATGATCATCATAAAGCTAATTATAACCTTAAAAACAATCAATAATCAACCAAAATGAAAATCTAATTTCAAGAACATAAATCAAAAATCGATTTTGCAATATACTCCACCTCAGATTTTGAAAATGATATCAATAGATAGAGCTCGTAATAAGGATCATTTTGGTGTGCAGAGCTTTTGATTTGGTTCCCGGAATCAATAAAAAACAGTGATTCAAGTTTGTGCAGAGAATTTCACCCCCAAAGTTGTTCTTAGTTTTATGATTTTTCTGAAAATAATGAAAAAAATGAAAAAAACAAATATATCTGCTGGTATTCATATTTTTACAAAAATTATACCCCCAAAATAAATTAAGGGTGTTTTTATCCCTAAATTACAATAATTAAGCCCCAAAATAATAATTACGGGGGAATAATTTTAAAAACGATAAAATACAAAATTAATGTCAAAATTCCCCAAAAATTAAGAATAATTCAAAAATACAAAAATAAAGGGGATTTGAAATACGAACAATTTTATAAAAATAAAATTATCAATTTTGTGGGGTTTGACGTCCCGGTGGGGTCCCGGTCCGTTGATGTTTGAAAAACGGAAACGATCCCTAAATTACCAGAAAATCCCGAAAACACGTAAAATACATTCAAACACGTATATCATGAAATAAAATGAGTACCCATAAAGACGCTAATAAATACGCGTCCCAATTGCAGATAGGTTCAGATAATTGCAGTTTTAAACACCTTTTAATCAATCGAAAAATTTTATGGCCCGCACAGAAACACACATAATAGTTATAACATCTCATATCATGGCATTAATCACTTTAAATTTATAAAACACTTAATATTTATTTATTTAACATATAATATTCACATAATTTTCCCGATTATTATATCCTTCCCCCCCTAACAGGATTGTGTCCTCAAAATCAGCCTAAGAAAACAAATGAGGATACTTGGATCACATTTCACTTTCCAACTCCCAAGTCGACTCTTTAACCTTGGGATTCCTCCACAAGACTTGCACTAAAGATACAGATTTATTCCTAAGCACTCTTTCTTTCTTATCTAAAATCTGCACTGGTTGCTCTACAAAAGACAAATCTGGCTGGATCTCGATTGGCTCGTATTCTATCACATGATTCGAATCAGGAAAATAACGCTTCAACATTGACACGTGGAATATATTGTGGATATGCTGCATGTGAGGTGGTAACGCTAACTCGTACGCAACTTTTCCCACACGCCTCAAAATCTCAAAAGGGCCAACATAACGCGGACTCAGCTTTCTTTTCTTCCCAAATCTTGATAGACCTTTCCAAGGAGAAGCTTTGAATAGCACTGCTTCACCAACTTCAAATTCCATATCCTTTCTGGCAGGATCAGCATATTTGCGTTGATGATCTTGAGCTGCTGTTAATCTTTTCCGAATGAGTTCTATTTTCTCCTTCGTCTGCTGGATCAATTCTGGACCCAAAATCTTTCTCTCACCAACTTCTTCCCAACAAATTGGAGATCTGCATCTTCTCCCGTACAAAGCTTCGTAAGGCGGCATCTCGATACTGGCATGATAGCTGTTATTGTAGGAGAATTCAACTAATGGCAAATGCTCGTCCCAACTCCCTTCAAAATCTAGTGCACATACCCTTAGCATATCTTCAATATTCTGAATCGTCCTTTCACTTTGACCGTCTGTCTACGGATGATACGCGGTACTCATGTTCAGCTTCATTCCGAGACAATCTTGAAAACTTCTCCAAAATCTTGAGTTAAATCGAGGATCTCTGTCTGAAACTATGGATACTGGAACTCCATGTCGGGTCACAAGTTTCTTAAGATATAACCGAACCAATTTATCCATTGAGAATCTTTCGTTGATGGGAAGAAAATGCGCTGACTTTGTCAATCTGTCGATAATAACCTAAATAGCATCATGATTTGCCCTGGTCCTCGGTAATCCAACTAAATCCATCGCGATATGCTCCCACTTCCATTCCGGAATGTCCAATGGCTGTATCAGTCCACTGGGCCTTTGATGTTCCGCTTTGACTCGCTGGCAAGTGTAACACTTATTTACCCATTCTGCAATTTCTTTCTTCATGCTTGGCCACCAAAAGTTTTCTCTTAAATCTCTGTACATCTTCGTACTTCCGGGATGAATCGAATATCTAGAGCTGTGAGCATATCGGAGAATTTCATCTTTCAGCTCGGCTACGTTGGGTATCCATTTTCTGGAAGAAAATCTTAATATTCCTTTATCATCCTTTTGACTCCCTATTTCTTCTACCATCAAACTGTCTCGTTCATGGCTCATAACTTCCTCCTGACATCTTCTTATCTTCTCTAATAATTCTGGTTGAAAAGACATTGCACATAATACCTCTGTAGACATACTTGGGATACTGACCTCTACTTCCAGCTTCTCAAATTCCTTGATCAACTCCTCGGATGAAGTTATCATATTCAACCTTTCTTTTCTGCTCAGCGCGTCGGCCACCACATTTGCTTTGCCTGGATGATAGTTGATAGTACAATCATAGTCCTTGATTAGTTCTAGCCATCTTCGTTGTCTCATGTTTAATTCCTTCTGGTCACACTTTTCCCCATAAAGATAATGCCTCCAAATCTTTAATGCAAACACTATAGCTGCCAATTCAAGATCATGAGTTGGATACTTCTCTTCATGTCGTTTCAACTGTCTTGAAGCGTAGGCTATCACCTTGTCATGCTGCATCAAAACACATCCCAATCCTTTGTACGACGCGTCACTGTAAATCATAAAATTTCCTTGTTCATCTGGCAAGACTAGTAATGGAGAAGATACTAATCTATTCTTTAATTCTTGGAAGCTCTCCTCGCATTTCTCGTTCCATTCGAACTTCTGGTTTTTCCTGGTGAGCTTTGTCAATGGCGTAGCTATCTTCACAAAATCTTGTATGAATCTTTTATAGTAACCTGCCAGTCCCATAAAACTTCGTACTTCCGTTGGTGTCTTTGGCCTCTCCCAGTTGATTATGGCTTCGATCTTTGCTGGATCTACTTCCACTCCTTTATTGCTAATCACGTGCCCAAGAAATCGTACTTCTTTTAACCAAAATTCACACTTGGAAAACTTTGCGTACAATTTCTCATGTCGCAGTATCTCCAGAACTATCCTCAAATGCTCTGCGTGCTCTTCTTCTGTTTTGGAATAGATCAGAATGTCGTCTACGAACACAATCACGAATTTATCTAAATATTTCTTGAATACTCGATTCATCAGATCCATGAAAGCTGCTGGTGCGTTGGTTAATCCAAATGCCATTACTAGAAACTCATAATGCCCATATATGGTTCTGAATGCGGTCTTCAGAAAGTCCTCAGGCTTGATCTTCAGTTGATGATATCCGGATCTTAAATCAATTTTAGAAAACCATATAGCGCCTCTTACTTGGTCAAACAAATCATCGATCCTCGGCAACGGGTACTTATTCTTAATAGTCAGCTTATTTAGTTCTCGATAGTCAATACAGAGTCGCATACTCCCGTCCTTCTTCTTGACAAACAGTACTGGTGCGCCCCATGGGGATACACTGGGTCTTATAACTCCTTTCTCTAAAAGATCTTGCAGCTGAGTTGCCAATTCTTTCATCTCCACTGGTGCCATCCGGTACGGAGCTTTAGAAACTGGTTCGGTTCCGGGTGCTAGATCAATTGCAAACTCAATTTGTCTATCGTGAGGTAATCCTGGTAGATCATCTGGAAAGACATCTGAAAATTCGTTGACAACTGGAATTGCTTCTAGTGCTGGGACTTCTTTGCTGGTGTCTACCACATGGGCCAAATACGCTTCATAATTTTGGCGCAATAACTTCTTCACTTGAGCGATCGTTAAGAACTTCCTCTCTTGCTTACTCCCTCGGAATATCACCTTCTTCTTACTACCCAAAGTCTGAAGTCTTACTTTCCTATTCTGACAATCAATCTGAGCGTTACTTTCTGACAACCAATCCATTCCTAAAATAACATCAAATTCTCCCAACTTAAAAGGTATCAAGTTGGTGTAATATCCGGGATATATCGTGTAATTATTTTGCTATTAAATAATTATTATGTGTGTTCAGTATCTATTCTGTGACTTAATTGTTAAATGTTATCTGTACTTGGATATTCAAAAATAATATTAATTAAGTATTTTAATTTTTATATGTCCAAAATAAAACATAGATAATTGTCATATTTTCCTAATTATTTTTATGTTGATTTATGGATTTATAAGGATCATATGAAATTTATAAAATCTTTTCCCGAGTATTTAAAATCTACTTTATAAAAATGGGAAAACCCGAAACTCTTCCGAGAACTCCTTCCTAACCTAATTGTAATATTCCGAGCATATTCCATGTTTCGACTTTTTCGATCCGGCGTACGGTTTCTTCTGCGCGGGTCCCGGCGAAATATTTTCGATACAATATTCGTTTCGGTAAATCAATAAAACCCGTATTTTCGATAAACGAGAGCTTTTTATTAAACTATCCCAATTATCACTTCGTAGTACGTGTAACCAGGCGCTGAGACCAAGACCGCAGTACAAATTGTACTGATTTGGATAATTATCCCGAAAACCGATACCGTTTGGATCAGTTTTTATAAATAAACGTACTGTTTTATATCCGGAATGATCCAACGGGATACTAATTTTCCTTAATTATAAATAGCCTTTTTCCATATTTTATTTCGTATCCAAATCATTTGTAGATAGTTAATTTTATAATTTTCAGAGAAAAACCCTAATTACATAAACTGTTCTAAGAATCAAACAGCAAAACGAAGGCGTTACCAATCTCTGTTTTCAAAACTTGAGTAACCAAAACGAAGGATTTGAAGTGTTCTATCAGATTCTGAGCTTTGTTTCACTACAGAATCAAAGGTTTATTTTCTGAAAATTTATTTATTTTTGAATTTATTTTATTAAAAATATGAATTTTTGTTCGGATGATTGTTTGTATTATTTGATAATTGCATGTTGTAGAGCTTGTTTTCCTGATGATTTTCATATGTCATACGTCTGATTTGGAGTTCAATAACATGCTCAAAAGTGGGTTTAATTTTCGAATTTCAAAATTAGGGTTTATAACCCGTATGAATATTTTCAATTGAAATTTGGGGGTTTTTGATTCAGGGGTTATTAGCTGTTGATTTATAGTGGGTTGTGTTCCTTATAAAATTTGCAATCGATTGATATATAGCTCGTTAATAGAGGATGCTTGAATCGAAGGGAATTGTGTTTTAAAGATTTACGATGTTCGCCGGAAACCGACGATGTTCTTGGCCAATTTCCGGCCAGAATAGGGATGATTAAAATGTTTTGAATGCATGAACAAGTTCCTGGTGTTGTGTAGTGTTGATCTGGAGGTGTTGGTGGGGTGAGGACGCCGGGATCGTCTTCTCCGGCCAGCCCCGATTTTCCGGCGACTGAAACTGCAAAATTGCAGTTTAGTCCCTGTATTTTTGAAGATGGTGAAGTTTAGTCCCTGTAGTTTGCAAAGTTTTCAAAAATAGGATTCCTGTTTATAAAATGTTTAAAAATCATATTTCCTATTTATTTTTATTATAAAAATTCATTTTTAATTTTTGAAAATTATTATTTTAATTCCGAAAATAATTTTTAATTCAAAAATAAATCTGAATTAATTAGTTAATTAATTTCAGTTAATTTTTAATCGATTAATTGGTCCATTAATTTGGAAATTAATTGATTAATTGATTTAATTAATTATTAATTGATTTTAATTAATTATTTAATTAGATATAATTACTTAAAAATGATTTAAAAATTCCGAAAAATAGTTTCGAGTTTTAAAATATTATTCTAAATTATTTCCAAGGCTCGATAATTAGTATAAAATTGTTTTGGAGCCAGAATTGGCCAACCGAACCCTGTTTATTATTTCGAAATTGATCCAACGACCCGTTTTAATTCCGAAAAATGTTTTAAAAATCATTTTAAATATCAGAAAGCCTATTTATGACCCGAGACTTCTTTATAAATAATATATCATTGATTACGTGATGTATTATGTGCTATATGTAACTTATTGATTGACTATCAGTCTATATATTCGGTGTTTACTTGATTATTGCATAACTTTCAATCTGTTAATCGGATTTGGGTAAAACGAAGGGTAGACAGAAGTATGTGTTGAATAGAACTCTATGAGTCGATTATTGATAGATGTTTATGATATGTGAGCAGAAGAGGCAAGGCGTAGGAAAGGGAAACAGGTAGTTGAGGAGTAAGACGATTGTGATTGGAAGTGAGTGCAGAATAGTAAGCTAGTACCAGGCAAGTGTTCTGAACTTTCTCGAGATATTGTTGTACTTGATAATCCTGTGATATTGCAAGTGCTTTGAAGCACAGAAACCTAAACCCTGATTCCAGTTATTGATCTTGAGCCATGAACCTTATTCTTTCTAGACCATTGATTGTTGTATACCCAAACACGAACCTGAAGTATACGATACTACTCCACAAATACATGCAAACAAAATTCCAAACACTAAACTGAATTAATTATATACTCAAACATTGTATCCTATGCTTTGAAAGCCCAAATCTTTGAAACCCTGAAATGTTGATTCCTTTGTTATCCAATTCTTTCAATACCAGCATCCAAGCTTTTAAATTATCTTATTGATCCTTACAAGGATTGAAACCCTTTCATTGTTAAACACTCATTATTGTTAATGATTCTGATTATTGATTATTATTGCCTATTCTGTTATTATATTAGAATTGGATTGTTTTTATAAAATTGTGGACCAGATTCGTGGTCAGACCATATAATGGTCAAGTTAGGCCAATGTGTGCTTTGGATCCAGTAGTTAGAGCAATGCTGTATGCCTTGCTCGGGGTTAGTGCGTGACTGATTAGCAGCCTAACCTTGTTTTTTAAATTAAAAGTATAATATCCAATTCTAAATCATAATCCATTGTTCACTTGATATCATAATCATGTTCACCTGATGATCATTATTCTCAGTTTTGTCATTGTGACTTGCTGAGCTAGTTAGCTCATTTGTGCGATGTTGTTTATATTCTTTCCAGCTAAAAAGGAACCAGTTGGTAACGAGGATCCCCAGTCCAGCGCGAGAGCTAGGGGTTCAGGTTGAGAAAGCTGAGCTAGTAGGCTTCTTTTGGAATAATTTAAGTCTGTAAAAGTTTGTAATAAAGTTTAATACTCAGTTTGAGTTTGAATGGTTGGGATTTGAACATTATGTATTATAAGTAGATGTGTGGCTTGTGTGCATACTTTAACCTGTTGCGATCCGTGGTAGTTGGTAAATAGGGTCACTGCATATTATTGTTATCTTTATTATTGTTATAAGCAGGTTATAAATAAGATGTGTGTGTGTGTGTGTGGACCCCAAACTTCTGACCCGGGTTTGGAGGGCGCCACAGGTTTGGTATCAGAGCTACAGGTTATAAGTCACTGACACAAGCCTAGGTTGACGGGAATGGGTAGAGGGTTAGGATTAGAAGTAAGGAATAGAATGATAGAACGTTGAGAGGTTGAGTGTTACGGTATAACCAGTAGTAGTATAATTCGCGTCGTGGTTCGAGATTCTTATATTGCGATATAATTTCAGATAGCAGCGATGGCCGACTCTTTTATTCCTGTATCAGCTGATCATTCAGAGCCTTCAGTTGGAGTGCCGTCTTCGGATCCATGTCCTGTTGTTCCACCAGTGCTGGCTATACTACCTCCACCTGTGTTGCAGCCCATAGCATTACAGGCTATTCCACCTCCAGGCATGATGCCACCTGTCAGAGGACCCCCACCTGCTGATTCAGGCTTTACTAGTCATTCAGTCACAGGAGTACCTTTCCAGTTCTCTTCCTATCCTGTCCCATATCATCAGTTTGAGGCTTTCCTTATGGAGCAGCGATTCCTACAGGGTCAGATTCAGGAGTTATTGCATATCATGCGTACCAGAGAGATGGGGAGTGGTGAGAGGCGACTTAGGGAGAGGCTCCAGGCGTTTCGTAGAGCAGCTGCTGTGAGGATTGCTGAGGCTACACATGAGGACATCACTCTTGATTTCTTAGTGGAGTGGGCTAAGTGGGTTCTAGAGGAGCTTGAGGAGATTGGAGGTCCAGATTGCCATGAGCCAGAGATTTAGAGATGGAGATGCTGAGCAGTGTTGTTATGGTTATGTAGTATGTATAGTAGTGTGTAGTGTGTATCAGTAGACTTTTGAATTATATTTATAGACTAGCTATGCTGACTAGTGAGTAGGTTGTTGTACCCTTTTTGCTTTTACTTCCGAAGCGTCTTTACGCTTGTACTACCTAAAACTTTTGATCTATATATATCAGTATTTTTTTCCTTTCCAGCACTGTCATTTACTTTACCACACCTGTTTTACTTTACCTTATTTATTGCACCAGTTATACCCTGTGATACCATGTACCCTGTTTTCCATGACTATTTATATTTTGTAAAGAAGCATGCAATTTACTTAGTTACAACTGTTTTCAAAAAGAGATACCTCTGTTTTACAAAACTTTTCTTTTATACAAAGATTTGATTCAAAAGCTGAATAAGTTGTTTGACTCTTTACAGAAAATGCCTCCTAGAAGAAGTATGCACCAACACCCAGAATGAAGAAACCAACAACAATAACAACCAAGATGATACGAACCCAAATGTGAACCCAGGACCCATAGACCCAACAATAGCCCAGATTCTTCAAATCTTGGCCCAACAAACAGTTCACCTGGCACAACAACAACAAAGACAGACCAACCCCCAGGTAACTTTTAAAACTTTTCAGGCAGTAAACCCACCAGAATTCAAGGGTTCCTTAGAGCCAATTGAAGCAAATGTGTGGTTAAAGGAAATAGAGAAGGCATTTGCCTTAGTGAAAGTAAAGGAGGAACAGAAGGTTGAGTTTGCAAGTTACTATCTGAAGAATGAAACCACCTATTGGTGGGAAATGGTGAAGACATTGGAAGGCACAGATGTTAATACTTGGGAAAGGTATAAGGAATTGTTTTTAGAAAAATATTTTCCTCAGTTTGTTCAGGATCAAATGGAGCTGAAGTTTTTAAAATTAAAACAAGGGAACATGTCGGTAACAAATTATGAGGGTAAGTTTGAGGAATTGTCAAGGTATGTACCGTCGTATGTGGATACTGATAGGAAGAAAGCTAAAAGATTTCAGCAAGGTTTGAAACCATGGATCAGAGGGAAGGTAGCCATTTTTGAATTGGATACCTATGCAGGAGTAGTACAGAAGGCTATGATCGCAGAGACAGAGAGTGAGATGTTCCAGAAGGAAAAGGAAAGCAAGAAAAGGAAAGTTGAGGGAAGTGAGGGTCAGTCACAACCAGGGAAGAAGGGCAAGTTTCAGCCAGGGAGAAATTTTAATTTCAGGAGACAAAATGCAGGAGACAGAGGCCAGGGCAACCGTCCAGCTAATGTGAATCAGCCGAATCAGTTGAGATTAACTTTTCCAGATTGTCAAGTTTGTGGAAAGAAGCATGGGGGAGTTTGTAACAAATTGAACGTGGTATGTTTCAAATGTAATCAGAAAGGGCACTATTCAAGGGAGTGCCGAAATCAGCCAGCAAGAGAGCCAGCAAATAAGGATCAACCTATCCGGAATCCAGTAGTTAAGGTTCCAGCCATTGGATTTATGTGCTTCAAATGTGGAAAGCCAGGACATATGGCCAGGGATTGCAAGACACCAGCCCCAGTCAGTAATACATTGAGGATTATGGGATCTACCCCAATAGTGAATGAGACTCCAAGGGCTAGAGTTTTCAACATGTTAGTGAAGGATGCTATCCAGGATATAAATGTTGTGGTAGGTACGCTCAATGTGAATTCTTTATGTGCCAAAGTGTTAATAGATTCGGGAACAACTCGATCGTTTGTTTCACAAGATTTTGTTAGCAAGTTAACTTGTCCAGTAGAGTATTTAAATGAAATAATGACTGTGGAATTAGCAAACCAAGAGCGTGTAACTGTGAATCAAGTTTGTCGGAATTGTGAGGTTGAGATTTCTGGTAGTAAGTTTTGTGTAGATTTGATACTATTTAAGTTAGGAGAATTTGACGTTATATTAGGAATGGATTGGTTATCTAGGCACGATGCCCAGATAGATTGTCGAAATAAGAAGGTATTGGTGAAAACGCCAGACGAAAGGATAGTAACATTCAAGGGTCAAAAACAAGTAAATAAGTTCTTAACGATGATTCAAGCCAAGAAGTTACTACGACAAGGATGTGAGCATTTCATGGCATATGTGATTGACAGAAGTCAAGAACCACCAAAACTTGAAGATATTCCAGTTGTGAATGAATTTCCAGACGTATTTCCTGACGAGTTACCAGGACTTCCTCTAGATAGAGAAATTGAATTTGCGATCAATTTAGCATCCGGAACAGAACCAGTATCCAAGGCCCCGTACATAATGGCTCCTGTTGAGATGAAAGAGCTAGCGAAGCAATTGCAAGAGCTGTTAGAAAAAGGAGTAATCAGACCCAGTGTATCCCCGTGGGGAGCCCCGGTATTATTTGTTAAGAAGAAAGATGGAAGCATGAGACTGTGTATTGACTACAGGGAGCTCAACAAGCTTACGATCAAGAACAAGTATCCGTTACCCAAAATTGACGATCTGTTGGACCAGTTGAAGGGAGCCAAGTATTTCTCCAAAATTGATTTAAGATCAGGATATTATCAACTAAAGATCAAGCCAGAAGATATACCAAAGACAGCTTTCAGAACAAGGTATGGACATTACGAGTTTTTAGTAATGTCTTTTGGATCGACCAATGCCCCGACAGCGTTTATGGACCTGATGAACAAAATTTTCAAGGAGTATTTGGATAAGTTTGTTATTGTGTTTATAGATGATATTTTAATCTATTCAAAGACGGAAGAGGATCATGCGGAACATGTGAGAACAGCTTTGGAGATTTTAAGGAAAAAGAAGTTATATGCTAAATTCTCGAAGTGTGAGTTTTGTCTACAGGAAGTTCAGTTCTTAGGGTACATAGTTAGTAATAAAGGGATCAAAGTGGACCCGGCAAAGATCGAGGCAATTACGAATTGGGAGAGACCGAAAACACCCACCGAGGTAAGAAGTTTTTTAGGATTGGCGGGATATTATCGTCGATTTGTTCAAAATTTCTCGAGGATTGCCACATTATTAACAAAGCTTACACGAAAGAATGAGAAGTTTATATGGAACGACAAATGCGAGGAAAGTTTTCAGGAGTTGAAGCGACGATTGATCACGACATCTGTTTTGTCACTTCCAGACGATCAAGGGAATTTCGTAATTTATAGTGAGGCTTCTCACAAAGGATTAGGATGTGTTCTAATACAGCATGAAAAGGTGATTGCGTATGCGTCAAGGCAATTGAAACCACATGACCAGAAGTATCCTACTCATGATTTGGAGCTAGCAGCCATAGTTTTTGCTTTCAAGATTTGGAGACATTATTTGTTTGGAGAAAAATGCGAGATTTTCACGGATCACAAAAGTTTAAAATATATATTTACCCAGAAGGAACTTAATATGAGGCAAAGGAGATGGCTAGAGTTGATCAAGGATTATGATTGCTCGATTAATTATCATCCCGGTAAAGCGAACATGGTAGCAGACGCATTGAGTCGGAAGGAAAGGTTGAATGTGTTATCAGTACCTGAAGACATATATAAGGAATTTCAGAAATTGGAATTGGAGATTAGAGTTTGCAAGCCTGAGGAAGTAAAAGTGTACAGTATGATTTTCCAACCGGAATTATTAGAGAAAATAAAGAAATGTCAGGAAGATGTAATGGATCAAGATATAAATCGTTTAGTAGGGGAAGAGTTATGCACGCAGAAAGATAACCAAGGTATTATGAGGTTTTCATCTAGAATTTGGATTCCACCAGTGACAAAGTTAAAGAATGAAATTCTACAGGAGGCACATAATTCAAGGTATTCCATCAATCCAGGAAGTACGAAGATGTATAGAGATTTAAAGAAGAATTATTGGTGGCCAGACATGAAGAGGGAAATTGCGGAATGGATTAGCAAATGCTATACCTGTCAGAGAGTTAAAGCAGAGCATCAGAGACCAAGTGGATTGCTACAGCCATTGGAGATTCCAGAATGGAAATGGGAACACATTGCCATGGATTTTATAGTTGGATTACCAAGGACAAGGGCTAATTATGATGCCATTTGGGTTATAGTGGATAGACTTACCAAGTCAGCTCATTTTCTGCCTATAAATGAAATATTTTCGCTCGACAAGTTAGTCCATATGTACATAAAGGAAATTGTAGTTCGTCATGGAGTTCCAGTGTCTATTATATCTGATCGAGATCCAAGACTTAATTCAAGATTTTGGAAGAGTTTTCAAGAATGTTTAGGAACAAAATTGAATATGAGTACGGCCTATCACTCGCAGACGGACGGCCAAAGTGAAAGAACGATCCAGATAATCGAGGACATGTTACGTGTTTGTGCTATTGATTTCAAAGGAAGTTGGGACGAGCATTTACCCCTGGTAGAGTTTACTTATAACAACAGCTATCACGCCAGCATTGGGATGCCACCCTATGAAGCCCATTATGGATGTAAATGTAGATCTCCAGTAGATTGGGATGAAGTAGGAGAACACAAAATACTCGGACCTGAATTGGTGCAACAGACAAAGGAAATTGTTGAAATTATCCAAAAGAGATTGATAGCCGCACAAGATCGTCAGAGGAAATATGCAGATCAGTCAAGGAAAGACATGGAATTTGAAGAAGGAAGCTTGGTATTACTGAAAGTATCACCGTGGAAATGACTAACGAGGTTTGGAAAGAAAGGAAAGCTGAGTCCAAGATATGTCGGACCTTTTGAGATCCTAAAGCATGTTGGCAAAGTAGTTTACAAGTTGGCATTACCACCGCACTTGGAGCACATTCACAATATTTTTCACGTATCGATGCTCAAGAAATATAATCCAGACTCCAGGCATGTAATAGAATATGAGCCAATAGAGCTTCAGGCATATTTGTCTTATGTAGAGAGTCCGATAGAGATTTTAGAGGAGAGAGAGAAAGTATTGAGAAATAAAGTGGTAAAGTTAATAAGAGTATTATGGAGAAACCCAAAGGTTGAAGAGTCAACCTGGGAATTAGAAAGTGATATGAGAGAAAAGTACCCTCATTTGTTTTCTTAGGAGATTCTGAGGACAGAATCCTTTTAAGGGGGAAGGATGTAATATCCGGGATATATCGTGTAATTATTTTGCTATTAAATAATTATTATATGTGTTCAGTATCTATTCTGTGAGTTAATTGTTAAATGTTATCTGTACTTGGATATTCAAAAATAATATTAATTGAGTATTTTAATTTTTATATGTCCAAAATAAAACATAGATAATTGTCATATTTTCCTAATTATTTTTATGTTGATTTATGGATTTATAAGGATTATATGAAATTTATAAAATCTTTTCCCGAGTATTTAAAATCTATTTTATAAAAACGGGAACCAACTGACGTCAACCGTTATTACGTTTTTGGAACCCGAAACTCTTCCGAGAACTCCTTCCTAACCTAATTGTAATATTTCGAGCATATTCCATGTTTTGACTTTTTCGATCCGGCGTACGGTTTATTCTGCGCGGGTCCCGGCGCAATATTTTCGATACAATATTCGTTTCGGTAAATCAATAAAACCCGTATTTTCGATAAACGGGAGCTTTTTATTAAACTATCCCAATTATCACTTCGTAGTACGTGTAACCAGGCGCTGAGACCAAGATCGCAGTACAAATTGTACTGATTTGGATAATTATCCCGAAAACGGATACCGTTTGGATCAGTTTTTATAAATAAACGTACCGTTTTATATCCGGAATGATCCAACGGGATACTAATTTTCCGTAATTATAAATAGCCTTTTTCCGTATTTTATTTCGTATCAAAATCATTTGCAGATAGTTAATTTTATAACTTTCGGAGAAAACCCCTAATTACATAAACTGTTCTAAGAATCAAGCAGCAAAACGAAGGCGTTACCAATCTCTGTTTTCAAAGCTTGAGTAACCAAAACGAAGGATTTGAAGTGTTCTATCAGATTCTGAGCTTTGTTTCACTGCAGAATCAAAGGTTTATTTTTTGAAAATTTATTTATTTTCGAATTTATTTTATTAAAAATATGAATTTTTGTTTGGATGATTGTTTGTATGATTTGATGATTGCATGTTGTAGGGCTTGTTTTCCTGATGATTTTCATATGTCATACGTCTGATTTGGAGTTCAATACCATGCTCAAAAGTGGGTTTAATTTTCGAATTTCAAAATTACGGTTTATAGCCCGTATGAATGTTTTCAATTGAAATTTGGGGGGTTTTGATTCAGGGGTTATTAGCTGTTGATTTATAGTGGGTTGTGTTCCTTATAAAATTTGCAATCGATTGATATATAGCTCGTTAATAGAGGATGCTTGAATCGAAGGGAGTTGTGTTTTAAAGATTTACGATGTTCGCCGAAAACCGGCGATGTTCTTGGCCAATTATCGGCCAGAACAGGGATGATTAGAATGTTTTGAATGCATGAACAAGTTCCTGGTGTTCTGTAGTGTTGATCTGGAGGTGTTGGTGGGGTGAGGACGTCGGGATCGTCTTCTCCGACCACCCACGATTTTCCGGCGACTGAAACTGCAAAATTGCAGTTTAGTCCCTGTATTTTTGAAGATGGTGAAGTTTAGTCCCTGTAGTTTGCAAAGTTTTCAAAAATAGGATTCCTCTTTATAAAATGTTTAAAAATCATATTTCCTATTTATTTTTATTATAAAAATTCATTTTTAATTTCTGAAAATTCTGAAAATTATTATTTTAATTCCGAAAATTATTTTTAATTCAAAAATAAATCTGAATTAATTAGTTAATTAATTTCAGTTAATTTTTAATCGATTAATTGGTCAATTAATTTGGAAATTAATTGATTAATTGATTTAATTAATTATTAATTGATTTTAATTAATTATTTAATTAGATATAATTACTTAAAAATGATTTAAAAATTCCAAAAAATAGTTTCGAGCTTTAAAATATTATTCTAAATTATTTCCAAGGATCGATAATTAGTATAAATTATTTCGGAGCCAGAATTGGCCAACCGAACCCTGTTTATTATTTCGAAATTGATCCAACGACCCGTTTTAATTCCGAAAAATGTTTTAAAAATCATTTTAAATATCAGAAAGCCTATTTATGACCCGAGACTTCTTTATAAATAATATATCATTGATTACGTGATGTATTATGTGCTATATGTGACTTATTGATTGACTATCAGTCTATATATTCGGTGTTTACTTGATTATTGCATAACTTTTATTATGTTAATCGGATTTGGGTAAAACGAAGGGTAGACAGAAGTATGTGTTGAATAGAACTCTATGAGTCGATTATTGATAGATGTTTATGATATGTGAGCAGAAGAGGCAAGGCGTAGGAAAGAGAAATAGGTAGTTGAGGAGTAAGACGATTGTGATTGGAAGTGAGTGCAGAATAGTAAGCTAGTACCAGGCAAGTGTTCTGAACTTTCTCGAGATATTGTAGTACTTGATAATCCTGTGATATTGCAAGTGCTTTGAAGCACAGAAACCTAAACCCTGATTCCAGTTATTGATCTTGAGCCATGAACCTTATTCTTTCTAGACCATTGATTGTTGTATACCCAAACACGAACCTGAAGTATACGATACTACTCCACAAATACATGCAAACAAAATTCCAAACACTAAACTGAATTAATTATATACTCAAACATTGTATCCTATGCTTTGAAAGCCCAAATCTTTGAAACCCTGAAATGTTGATTCCTTTGTTATCCAATTATTTCAATACCAGCCTCCAAGCTTTTAAATTATCTTATTGATCCTTACAAGGATTGAAACCCTTTCATTGTTAAACACTCATTGTTGTTAATGATTCTGATTATTGTTTATTATTGCTTATTCTGTTATTATGTTAGAATTGGATTGTTTTTTTAAAATTGTGGACCAGATTCGTGGTCAGGCCATATAATGGTCAAGTTAGGCCAATGTGTGCCTTGGATCCAGTAGTTAGAGCAATGATGTGTGCCTTGCTCGAGGTTAGTGTGTGACTGATCAGCAGCCTAACCTTGGTTTTTAAATTAAAAGTATAATATCCAATTCTAAATCATAATCCATTGTTCACTTGATATCATAATCATGTTCACCTGATGATCATTATTCTCAGTTTTCTCATTGTGACTTGCTGAGCTAGTTAGCTCATTTGTGCGATGTTGTTTATATTCTTTCCAGCTAAAAAGGAACCAGTTGGTAACGAGGATCCCCAGTCCAGCGCGAGAGCTAGGGGTTCAGGTTGAAAAAGCTGAGCTAGTATGCTTCTTTTGGAATAATTTAAGTCTGTAAAAGTTTGTAATAAAGTTTAATACTCAGTTTGAGTTTGAATGGTTGGGATTTGAACGATATGTATTATAAGTAGATGTGTGGCTTGTGTGCATACTTTAACCTGTTGCGATCCGTGGTAGTTGGTAAATAGGGTCACTGCATATTATTGTTATCTTTATTATTGTTATAAGCAGGTTATAAATAAGATGTGTGTGTGTGTGTGGACCCCAAACTTCTGACCCGGGTTTGGAGGGCGCCACAGTTGGCATAGAAATGATGTCCTCCATATCAATATCGCACCTCGGGCACACTCGATCGACGGAAACTTGATCCTTATTATCTAATTCTATCATTAACACTTGTTCTAACAACTTAACTTCGCAATTCCAGTTTATCGACGAAATCTTGAGAAATAAATGATCTTGTAGCTCCAGAAACAAATAAAACTTTAGCATCTACGGAGTTGACTGGAAGCGTACCTGCAACCTCATCTGAACTCTGAACAACATCCTTCATAGTCATATTGAATGTCCTGGCCTTGGGCTGGTCCTTTGCTGATGGTCCTTCAATCCTTGGCACATTAACAACTGGTTCAGTTGTCTGGTAGTCCCTGGCAATATGCCCCATCTTTCCATATTTAAAGCACACTGTCCCCGATTTCTGAGCTGTAGTCTGACTTCGACACTCATTAGCATAGTGTCCCTTTTGATTGCACTTATAACACAACACATTAGCCTTACAAATCCCAAAATGCCTTCTACCACAAAACTTACAGTCTGGTACTGGTGGACGATTAGGCCTCTGCTGATTTGAGTTCTGGAAATGATTCCCATTTCCTGGCTGTGGTTTCTTGAATCCCACACTCTTGTTGTCCTGAAGCTCTGGCCTTTTATTAAAACGGCCCTGAAAATTACCTTGTTGCTGGCCTCCTCCTGCGGTTTCTATTTTTCTTTTCTTCCCATCCTTCCCTTTCTGATACATATCACTCTTACTTTCAATCACCATCGCTTTCTGCACTACCGCCACATATGAAGTCAATTCAAACATGGCCACCCTATTCTAAATCCAATATCTCAATCCCTATTCAAACCTTCTTGCTTTCTTTTCATCCGTGTCAACCTGGTCTGGCACGAACCTCGCTAACTCAGTAAACTTATCCTCGTACTTCGCCACGGTAAGATGACCCTGGGTCAGGTTCAAGAATTGGATCTCCATTTGATTCTTCATATATCTCGGGAAATACTTTTCCAGGAACAGCTCTGTGAATCTCTCCCAAGTTATAAACTCACCTCCTTCCAATGCTCTCGTGAATTCCCACCAATAATTCGCCTCACCCTTCAGAAAGTAGCTTGCAAACTGGGTCTTCTGTTCAGCTCCTGCTCCGACTAATTCAAAAGCCTTTTCCATTTCCTTGAGCCATGCATTGGCTTCCACAGGATCAGCACTTCCCATGAACTCAGGTGGCTTCACAGCTTTGAAACTGCTTAAAAGTAACTGCAGGTGGTGCTGCTGCTTGCTGCTGCTATTGTTGCTGCTGCGTAAGATGGAACATCTGCTGCTACATCAGTCCCAACATCTGGATAATCGCTGGATCCGTACGGCTCTCGGTACGATTCTCTCCTGAATTATTCCTTCTCTTTGGTGCCATTATTCTGGTAAGAAAACATGCAACTTATATAATAATATGTGAAGTATTGTGTCAAATATGTAGCAATATCCTTAGCATATCAAAATTCTCATACATTATCTCTTCTCAAAATATCATAAACTTGCTACCATGTTAACACAAGCGTCCTGCTTATCATCTCGAGAATAATAACACAAAGAAAATTTACTCAGAGTTATCCAAACCTTTTAAATCCTTACCTGAAATCTCAACTAAACCAACAATATAGCAGGGCAATGACACAAAGCCTAAAGCTAAATGCAAAACAGGGAACTTAAATAACTTAACTATAACCTAACCCAATAACCTAAATTTAATCCTATAAAAGCTAAACTACACGCGCCTATCTTATGTGATCTTCCTATGACTCATCTATGACAATCCTAAGCCAGTTTAAGTGACCATAACCTGTAGCTCTGATACCAACCTTTGACGCCCTCCAAACCCGGGGTCTAGATTTGGGGGTCACTCGCCAATAAACCGAAATAAAATAATCACAGCAGAATAATTTGATAAATATGACCCCTTACATGCAACTGGATCGATCACAGGTTATATTATGGAACATGCACTATTACAAACCAACTGTTATTACAAACCATAGTCTAATTAGTTTTACAACTTATTCAAATTTTATTACAAACCTCTAAACCAATTAAGCATCCCAAACTGTCTACCTGGAAACACACCAACTATCTATAAGCACACAACTTCTAGTCCGACCTGGAACTCAAGCTTGCCCTGGTCTAGCTGGAAGAATCAAAATATGAAACAAGTATGAGCGAAAGAAATGCTCAGTAAGCAGTAAATAGCTTATGATTTTAGACAACAACAATAATATATCTGATGAACAAAATCAAACCACAATACCTGAACAGTATCAAAACTGATATATATTTGATAAGTAAACAACAATTGCAATATATTTTATTTTGGGATTGGAATCCTCGAACGACGGTGTGTTGCCGCCGGTGATCAACTACGGAGCAACACCGGTATGCCGAAGCATATCCAACTAAACAAAAGGTACCCAAGGCACATATCGGCCTAGCAAGGTGTTATATCCCGTATAACACATAGCTCACACTGGACCGCCACCACGGCCTCTTACGCAACCATCCAACCCATAAAAACAATTTTCCGTCAAAGGAGTCGAATCAAATGACATCCTTAACCACATAACTCCCCATTTCTCATGGTTCGGAGTTTTCTCAACAATCAATGGCGAAATAACCAGAACAATTAGTTATTCGCTAATCTCAATTCAAAGCTTCACTGTATAGAGTAAGTTGTAGCGAAATGTAAAATATTTATCTATTCTAAAATTAGAATAGTAGAGAAATTGAAAGGATAGATTCAGAGTCAATACCACTTGAATGATATGTGATGACATAAATAATTGCATAATATGATGCGAAATAAACGTCACTTGAACAATAAGTGAAGTTAGGGTACTTGCCTGGTATGCTCAATAACCTCTTACTATAACTCTGCTTATAACTGCTGGCTACTATCTCCGTCTAACACTTGACTGCAGTCCTTGCTACTCGATTCTATAAACAAAAGAACTATCATAATTGACAGACCAAACTCAATCGACGTAACTATACGTCTTAACATCTACCCGATCGTTTATAACCAGCATGCCATTTTAAAACTGTAACAGATAGCATGCATATCATGTAACACATAATCATGGCATTTGTATTACACGTAATCACATATTTCATGTAACACATAAGTTAGATCATTAAAAGATACGTCTCAGTGCGTTTAGAATGAAAATTAGGTCAATATTAGCATTTACCGATCAAATACTGACTCAAACTGATATACAAATCAAATGACATTGCAATACAAAAGAAATTAGGTCTCAAAAGTATTTTTATTGGAAGCGCAATATTTTTCTGAGTCTATACGCGTTCGTTTAGTATTAAACGGTCGAACGGTTTAATTATTATGAATAAAATAAGAAATAAATAGATTTAAATCAATTAATAATAATATTAATTGATTTTTAAATATCAAAATATAATTTTAAAAACCTTAAAATAATTTTTAGAAATTATTTGAATTAATTATAAATAATTTACATTTATTTAATAATTTATAAATAAAATTAATTGATTAATTGATTTTTTTAATCAATTAATTAAATTAATAAATAATTAACTAAAATGAATTATAAATAATTAAATCAAATTGGATTTTTGAAAATAATAAATTAAAATAATTTTATGAATTTAAAATAATTAAGAAAATAATTTTTAGAATTTATAATTAATAAGTAAATGATTTTTGAAATTAAAAGTAATCATTTGGAAAATTTAAACTGAATTTTGAATTAAAATAAAAGAAAATTTAGTAAAAGCAGTTTCTACAATTTATTCTGAAATAGAAAAGATCAGAGGGCGGCAAGGTCGGGGAAGACGACCGGATTTCTGCCGGACCTCGGCCGGAATCTGGGTTTCATCCCAGAAACCGGTGAGCTCCGCAGGAATCCGGTTCGTCGTCGGTGAGCCAATAACAGGCCAAAACCCTGCCGGTTACCTCCGTTTTTGACCCCTAACCGTTCCAAATCAGTTCTACAGTCCATAAAACACAGCATCAACCTCAAATCAACAACGGAAATGAATCCCGGCCAAAATCCGAACTCAACTCCGGCGAACGACCGGAAAATACGAGTTCCAATCAAATCAAACCCAAAATTGAAGATTCTAGTACCAAAATAAAGCCTAGATTACTTGAAAACTATTCTAATCATCAAAAATCATCAAGAACCCCAAAATTAATCAAATATTCAAAATCAAAAACTCAAAAAAAAACAAAAACTCGTTGGAATCATTCCGAGAATCAAACAATGCAAATGTATACTGAAATCGACTCTAATTATCATCCTAAAGCTAATTATAACCTTAAAAACAATCAATAATCAACCAAAATGAAAATCGAATTTCAAGAACATAAATCAAAAATCGATTTTGCAATATACTCCACCTCAGATTCTGAAAATGATATCAATAGATAGAGCTCGTAATAAGGATCATTTTGGTGTGCAGAGCTTTTGATTTGGTTCCCGGAATCAATCAAAAACAGTGATTCAAGTTTGTGCAGAGAATTTCACTCCCAAAGTTGTTCTTAGTTTTATGATTTTTCTGAAAATAATGAAAAAAATGAAAAAAAACAAATATATCTGCTGGTATTTATATTTTTACAAAAATTATACCCCCAAAATAAATTAAGGGTGTTTTTATCCCTAAATTACAATAATTAAACCCCAAAATAATAATTACGGGGGAATAATTTTAAAAACGATAAAATACAAAATTAATGTCAAAATTCCCCAAAAATTATGAATAATTCAAAAATACAAAAATAAAGGGGATTTGAAATACGAACAATTTTATAAAAATAAAATTATCGATTTTCTGGGGTTTGACATCCCGGTGGGGTCCCGGTCCGTTGATGTTTGAAAAACGGAAACGATCCCTAAATTACCAGAAAATCCCGAAAACACGTAAAATATATTCAAACACGTATATCATGAAATAAAATGAGTACCTTAATAAAGACGCTAATAAGTACGCGTCCCAATTGCAGATAGGTTCAGATAATTGCAGTTATAAACACCTTTTAATCAATCGAAAAATTTTCTGGCCCGCACAAAAACACACATAACAGTTATAACATCTCATATCATGGAATTAATCACTTTAAATTTATAAAACACTTAATATTTATTTATTTAACATATAATATTCACATAATTTTCCCGATTATTACAATAATATACTGCTAATCCCAAGAAACTTCTCACTTCTGTTGGTATTTTTGGCCTTTCCCAATTCATAACGGCTTCAATCTTTGTTGGATCCACTTTGATTGCTTCATGACTTACTACGTGTCCTAAGAATTGAACTTCTTGTAACTAAAACTCACACTTTGAAAACTTGGCATACAACTTCTTCTTTCTTAAAATTTTCAAAGTTACTCTTAAATGTTCCGCAGGATCTTCCATTGACTTTGTGTAGATCAAAATATCATCGATAAACATAATTACAAACTTGTCCAAATATTCCTTGAAAATTCTATTCATCAAATCCATAAATGCTGCTAGGGCATTGATTAATCCAAAAGACATCACTAAAAATTCATAATGACCATACCTTGTTCTAGAAGCTGTCTTTGGTATATCTTCAAGTTTAATCTTCATTTGGTGATATCCGGATCTCAAATCATCATTAGAGAAATACTTAGCTCCTTTTAGCTGATCAAATAAATCATCGATTCGCGGTAATGGATACTTGTTCTTAATCGTAAGCTTATTAAGTTCTCGATAGTTGATGCATAACTTCATGCTTCCGTCTTTCTTCTTAACAAATAGTACTGGTGCACCGTATGGGAATATACTGGGTCAAATCACTCTTTTTTCTAATTATTCTTACAATTGTTTTGCTAGTTCCTTCATTTCAATTGGCGCCATTCTATACGGAGCTATAGATACAGGTTCCGTTCTAGGTGCTAAGTCAATCACAAGCTCAATTTCTCTATCTGGAGGAAGTCCTGGTAATTCATCTGGAAACACGTCTGGAAGTTCATTTACTACAGGAATGTCTTCCAGTATTGCTGGCTCCTGACTTCTATCTATCACATACGCAATGAAATGTTCATATCCTTGTCGTAGTAACTTCTTGGCTTGAATTACCGTCAAGAACTTCTTTGCTTGCTTCTGGCCTTTAAACGTCAACACTTTCTCGTCTAGCGTCTTCATAATTACTTTCTTATTACGATAGTATATCTGAGCATCGTGCTTAGATAGCCAGTCCATTCCTAGGATAATGTCAAATTCTCTTAACTTAAATAGTATCAAGTCAGCATCAAACTTATTGCTAGAAATCTCAAACTCACAGCTCTTACATACTTGGTTAACAGATACACATTCCTGATTTGCTAATTCTACCGTCATAATTTCACTTAGAAATTCAATTGGATAATTCAGCTTATCAACAAAATCTTGAGAAATAAATGATCGAGTTACTCCCGAATCTACCAGGACTTTAGCACTTAAAGAATTTACAGTAAGCGTATATGCCACAACATTAGCGTTCATGATAGCATCCTTCACAGACATGTCATAAACTCTAGCTATGGGAAGTTCATTCACTGTTGGAGTAGCTCCCATGATTTGAAGTGTATTATTGACTGGAACTGATGTTTTGCAATCCCTGGCTATGTGTCCTGGCTTTCCGCACTTGAAACAGGTATACCCAATTGCTGAAACTTTACCTGCCTCATTCTTGGTAGGCTGCTCCTTCTTGACTGGCTCCCTGACTAGATGATTATGGCACTCCCTTGAATAGTGCCCCCTCTGGTTGCATCTATAGCAGACCACTTTCAACTTGTTGCAAATTCCACCATGCTTCTTCCCGCAGACTTGGCAATCTAGTATAGTTGGCCTCTGCTGGGTTGGCTGGTTCCCAGTGGCTGGACGGTTACCTTGTCCTCTGTTGCCTGTATTCTGCCTATTAAAATTCCTCCCGGGCTGGAACTTGCCCTTCCTCTTATTGAAATTTGGAAACTTCCCTGCTTGAGACTGTCTTTCACTCCCTTCAAACTTCCTCTTCTTACTTTCCTTCTCTTTCTGTCTCCGCGATCATAGATTTCTGCACAACTCCCGCATACATGTCCAATTAAAAAATGGCCACCTTCCCACGGATCCATAGCTTGAATCTTTGTTGAAACCTCTTAGCCTTCTTCCTATCAGTTTCCATATATAGAAGGCACAAACCTAGACAATTCCTCAAACTTACTTTCATAATCTGCCACTGACATATTCCCTTACTTGAGCTCCAGAAATTTCAATTCCATTTGGTCCTGGACAAACTGCGGGAAATACTTCTCTAGAAACAATTCCTTGAATCTCTCCCACGTAACATCATCTGTACCTTCCAACACTTTAACAGTTTCCCACCAGTAGGTGGCTTCATTCTTCAAATAGTAACTTACAAACTCAGTCTTCTGTTCCTCTCTCACCTTGACTAAGGCAAATGTCTTCTCAATCTCCTTCAACCAGACCCTTGCCTCAATAGGATCTACAGAACCCTTAAACTCTGGTGGATTTACCGCCTGAAAGGTCTTAAAGGTTACCTGAGGATTAGTCTGTCTCTACTGTTGTTGAGTCAGGTGGACTGTCTGTTGGGCCAATATCTGAAGAATCTGGGCTACAGTTGGGTCTATAGGACCTGGATTCACATTCTGGTTATTGTTGTCTTGGATATTTTTGTTGTTGTTGGTTTCTTCATTTTGGTTGGTGGAATGGGTGTTTTTTCTAAGTGCCATTTTTTGTTAAGAATCAAATAATTTATTTAGGCTTTAAATCAAATCCCTTTTTATAGAAAGATTTTGTAAAACAAAAATATCTCTCTTTGAAAACATTTTCAATCTTTGAACTAAGTAAATTGCATGCTTCTTTACAGAATATAAATAGTTAAGGGAAAAAAGGTACATATTATCACAAGAGTTTTATAACTGGTGCAGTAAGATAAAACATGTGGGGTAAAGTAAATGACAATACTGGAAATGAAAGGCACTGATATATATGAAAGTTTGGTGGTACAAGCATGAAAGGTTTTATTAAGGCAAAGGTACAACAGGCCTATCCATTATTCAGCAAATCTTGTGTATTTATATACCCACCGAAAGTCTGATAATACATATCACACATTATTATACATATATGAGATGTCACATCATCTCCATCGTCTAGCTTCAAGGAAACTCTGGTCCACTAAGCCTCTCCAAATCCTCCAATACCTCTCTGGCCCATCCCATAAGAGCATCTGGGGCTGCATACTTGCAAGTAGCTCCATGAAGTCTGGCCAAAAGTACTCTCCGGGTCACCTGAATCTCATTCCGAAGTGCTCTCACATTCCTATCCACATCTATAGTTCTTATAATATGTTGTAGCTCCTGGATATGTGCCAACAGGGCTTCTCATTCTAAAAGAAGAGCCTCATACTTATAATATGGAACAGGGTGTGGAGTAAACTGGAAAGATGCACCCGCAACCAAATATCCGTAGAGTCGGAATCAGCAAGTGGAGGTCCTCGAATAGGTGGTCTCACACCTGGAGGTGGAATAGCTCGCATTGGTGCAACCGTCACAACATGTATTATAGATGATACTGGCGGAAGAACAGGACGTGGATCAGATGACGGTCTTCCAATTGAAGGCCCCGAATGATCAGATGATACCGAAACAAAGGAATCTTCCATCGCTGCTATCTGAAAATCACGCTACTATATAAGAATCTTGAATCTTATCACGAATCATACTAAAACCTACTATTTAGTCATACTCAACTTCTCGATGTTCTATTTCTTTATTTCCTAATACTAATCTTAACCCTCTACCCATTCCCGATAATCTAGGCTTGTGGCAGTGACTTTAAACCTTGTTCTGTTACCAAACCTGTAATGCCCTCCAAGCCCGGTCAGAAGTTTGGGGTCCATAACACACACACACACATACACCATATTTAAACCTGCTTATGCATATAATATTAATATATATGAAATGACCCTACTTACCAACTTCCACGGATCGACGCAGTTTAAAATATGCCCACAAGCCACAACCTTATTTATTATACAAACGTACCAAATCCCAATCTATTTATCTTACAACGGAAGTAAACTTTATTACAACTATCAACACAAACTAGACCAACATCATCTGCTAGCTTATTCCATCTTAACCTGGATACCTAGCTCGCACACTTGTCTGGGGATCCTCGCTACCACCAGTTTCCTTTTTCACTGGAAAATAATATAAACATATTTGCAAAGAGTGAGCTAACTAGCAAGTCATAATGACAGTCACTGAGATTAACAATGATCAATTGAAATGATATAAGGAATCAAGTTTACTAATAAGCAATAATTAGAATTGGATATTCACTTTTATTTTAAAAACCAAGGTTAGGCTGATGATCAGTCACGCACTAACCCCGAGCAAGGCTGATATGTAATTTCATGAAGGTATAACAAGGAAATCATAAAGGCTGGGTTTCAATCAGGGAAAGAATCAGAAAACAGAAGACCTAAGGTTCAAGAGTTATAATAATTGGTCTTCTGTTATACAAGACATAAGGGTTGGTATGTTATGCAATCTCGTATCAGGAATCAGTATGTGGTAGATATGTATTTGTGGAGTAGTATTGTATAAGTGTGGTTTGTATTCAAGAATTCAACAATCAATGGTTCACAAGAAATTAGGCTTACGGCTCAAGACCAATAAAAATCAGGGTTTACAATATAGAATAAGAACTGTTTGGAATTATTGCAACATAATGAAGAGAGTTCATAATACTTGTAATATAATCAAGAAGAATAATAACACTTGCCTTATCAATCCGCTTTTACTTTACTAACACTTGTCAGTTGGTTCCCACTCGTTAGTCACTTGCTTTCGCTTTCTACGTCTTGCTTCCCCTGTTAAACATCACATTTACTTATCAATAATCATTCTCATCTCGTTCTATTTGTTACAAGCTTCTAACTACCCTTCGTTTCACCCAAATCCGACGTACGGATTGAAAGTTATAAATAAAACAGTCAAACAATGCATGTACGGTTATATTATGCATCAATCGGATCACATATAACACATAGCACATAAGATATTCAATTAAAATAATTATTCAAAGAAGATTCGGGGTTAAAATGATTTTTCAGGTATTTAATATAAATTTTTGAACATTTTTCGTAATTAAAACGGGTCTCTGAATTATTTTATAATTAAATAATAGAGTTCGAACACCCGAAATTTACTTTAATATAATTTTATAATAATTATCGAGCCTTGAAAATAATTTTAAATAATATTTTAATTCTCGAAACTATTTTTCAGAATTTTTATATAAAAAATCTAATTATTAAATTAATTAATAATTAATTAAATTAATTAATCAATTAATATTAAATTAATCGATTAATTAAAATAATTAAGAATTAATTAATAAAATAAATCAGATTTATTTTTAAATAAATAAATAATTAAAATAATTTTCGGAATTTAAATAATTAAATAAATAATTTTTCTGATTTTTAAAATAATAAAAATATCATTTTTAAAATAAACTAAACGATAATCTGGTTTTTGCAAGTTTTTAAAACTAAAATACTAGATATGCAAACTATGTACAAGTTCGGGGGTCAAACTGTAAAACTACAAACATCAATTCGTGTATGTTATTGAACTCCAAATTTGAAGTATAATATCCCAAAATGACACGAAAAAGTTTATCTACACGATGGAATCATCAAATCATATCAACAATATCAAGAACAAAAATTCATATGTAAATCCTTAATTAATTCGAATTAAAATAAATAAATAAGAAGAAAACCTTGATTTCTGCACTTGAATAGATGGTGGGGATGGATAGAGTTTTTCAAGAGTTTCGATTTGATATATAGCACGCTTGAATTGGAGTTCGATAACGCCTTCGTTCATGCGTTTGATTTTCAAGAACGTAACATGTTTAGGGTTTTTCTCTGTAAATTAATAGTTTTAACTGACTGATTGTGATTATAGGACTAAAATGAAATAATAAAAGGGCTATATATATTTATGGAATATTGGTTCGTGTTGGATCGTTTTAGATCGATAAATTAGTTGTTTAGCTGCTAAGTAACTGCAAAAACGATCCGATTTAATACCATTATTGGATAATTATCCACACCGAGCTTCTTATAAAATACTTTATATGAAAATAATGTAGTATTATCCCGTCTTTTGATAATACGGGTTTTGTTGATATATCGAAATAATTTTTGTATTGAAAATTGTGCGCTGAGACGCACACGGGTCAAACCGTAATTCGGATCGAAAAAGTCAAAATACGGAAAATATCATGAATTACCAGATTAGGTTAAAAGGGAGTTTTTAGAAGAATTTCGGGTTGTAAAAACGGTTGAGGTTGGACGATTCTCGGCTTTATAAAATAATTTTGTAATTATTCTGAAAATAATTATTGAATCTGTAAATCATTATAAAATCATATAACGATCCAAAAATTACCAAAAAAATATCACAATTATCTATATTTTATTATGCACATATTAAAATTAACATACTCACATTTAATCACATATATACATCTATTTATCAATATCAATTAACATATAATTCAGCAAAAATTACATAATAATCATTTATTGATAAAATAATTACACGCGATATCCCGAATATTACACTAACCCTGCTTGTTTTGTGACGGTTTGATTCCGTTTTGGGTTCATCGGAAAACCGCCGCGAACATCGGTTTTCTTTATTTTTCGACTGATTAGTTGTGTTTTTGTTGATGGTTCTTTTGTTTTAGCTTCGTAGAGTAATAACGAGTAATATGTGATAAGATTTGTTCAGTTATGAATGATATTGTTGTTGCCGGATTTTGGGCCATCGCCGATGTTAATAGCGATTTGGCCGGAATCGATGTTTATCGTTTGATTGTGCGAGTTATTTTTAACTAAGTGATGTTCAGTTGATGCGAAATGGATTTCCAGGCAGAAGCAGTCGAACAAGTGTTATCTAGGGGCCAAACTGAGCTCACCGGAATCCGGTCAATTCGCCGGAATCTGGGCAAGGGGGTCGCCAGCGTTCAAACCCGGTTGTGTTCTTCATAACCTGGGATTTGACCCAGTTTTGATCCAATTTCCCCCATAACCCAACCCTAAAAACTGTTTTTGGAAATTTATATTAATAATAATTTTAAAAATTGATTTTTAATTCCAAAAATTAATTTAGTTAACTAATTAAATAATTTACTAAATTATTTTTAATTTAGAAAATCATTTATTTTTATTATTTTCAAAAATCTAAATTTTATTTAATTATTTATAATTTATTTTATTTAATTATTTATTGATTTAATTAATTGAATAAATTATTTAATTAATTTTATCTATAAATAATTAAATAAAATGTGATTATTTATAATTAATCCAAATAATGATTTAAAAATTATTTTGAACTTTTAAAAATATATAAAATTTTAAAAATTTAATTAAAATTATTATTAATTGAATTATTCTTATTTATTTGTAATAATAGACTATTCGTTCGTTTAATACAAAATGAACACGTCTAGACTCAAAACAATATTCTGCTTGTATTAAAAATACTTTCGAGACCTAAAATCTTTCGTTCTGAAAGGTTGCTTGACTTTGTAAACATTTCTTAGTCGCGTAACAATCAAAAGGTGCATTCTGACTTGATATCAATTTCAAATATAATGAGTCGAATGTTTTGACGAACTGAGTTATATGTGATATGAAATATGTGATACGTGCCTTATGTGTTTACGTGTTATGTAAATTGTGAGTCCACGTGTCTATTGAACTTCATATGGTTAAATGTGATCCTTATCAGTTGTTATCGGGTGGGTAGATGATAAGGATAAACGTAGAATATACAATTATATATTTACGGTCAATTGAAATAGTATCTTTTATGATAGATACACCTAGTTCATGGCATTCAAAGCTAGACATGGATAGTAAAAGTGAAGCCTGATTATGTGTGGTGATGAGGTGAGTGGATACAGAGTAGAGGCGTACATAGAATGGTGATGGAAAGTTAGAAAGCGGATCAATTGAGGTAAGTATTACTTCCCTATTCTGAATTCAAAATAGTTAAATGTTTTATATTTCACTACAATAAATCATGATTATACAAGTATCCCTTCTTCTTGTTCTTTTATTATGATTTATGATCTCTTGAGAAAATACCTGTTGTTCTGGGTTATTTCTTAACCCTGAATTATGATGTTTTAATCAAAATGGTTTAGCATCAAAAAACTCTACGGACTGGATGGTTACAATAAGGGCCAATGATGGACTGGACCCTAAGGGCGAGGATGGACCGGACCCTTTGTTTATTAGGCCAAAGTGTATGGGTACCCGATATGATTTGGGTCTATGCGGTTGGGCATAGGTCTGTACTATATTCTGACTGGTCAGCAGGGTATAGTACATATGTTGGTTCTAGTGTCCAGTCAAATTTATTGTTGATCACCATTAACAACATTCCTTCATTGAAAGTTTTATGATTACAAAACCGAACAAAGAATTGATTCAGGAGATGAATCAGTGAACTGTTCATTGATTTTGATTTATGATTGAGGGATAATAAGGGCTAATGTTTTATTTTCTTAACAATTTAAATAAATAACGATCTTTATAAAATCATTTAAAGATTGTTTCCTGGAGTTTTTTTAATAATGATACCCGGAAACCAATTATGATATTTGATGGGCATTTTTGGCTTACTTTTGCATTTTGAATTCTTATTTCTTCCAGCATCACATGAGGATAAAAGTGAATAGTTCATAATAGTCAGCGAGAATAGGTGAGATCCCAGCTGCAGAAAGTTGGAGATGTCAGGGTGATTAAGACGAGGAAGATTATAAGGAGGTAATAATATTTGAGCAGTTATAAAATTTAAATGTTTAGATTCTTGTTTCATATCATAACATGTAATCGATTCAGAAGTGAGGGGTCATCTGTATATTTATTTTAATATACATGTTTATAGTGTTTAAAGTAGGTTGGTAACACCCAAATCATGACCCCGGATTTGTGGGGTGTTACAAGTTAGCATTAGAGCCACATGTTATTGGTCCCTGGAATAAGAATAGGTAGAAATTAAGATAAGATTGGCAGGTCATATAAGATAAGGAAGACCTTAAGTAAACTCATGTTGAGTTGAGTTAAAAATTTTAGATACGATATTGATTATTAAGATATGATGTTGTTAAGATAGGTGTGAGGCGAATACATTGATTCTATAGATATATTGAGTACCCAGATCTTGTAGTTGCGAGGAGTCAACAGCTCGACGGATATTGGGTAAATTACCCCGTTGTTCATGTAGTTTTAAATGAAACTGAGATTGATTCTTTTGAGAATTTCGTATAAGGAGAGATATATGAGTTTTAGTATGATCCAACTTAGAATATTGTAGTAGAACAAGCTTCAGCTGGAGGCAACGAGTTGATTGAAAGCCAACGTTGCAAGTTTCAAAGGCACCACTATTGTGAGAAATTTCTTATCGCTTCTTGGGCACTGCGCAAGAAATGACACATCGACCTTATTAGGTATAGTTAAAGTTAGTACAAAGATACAACTTTATCTACGGACAGAACGTCAAATTGCGCCGATTGGTTGTAACTATGATGAGGGTATCACAAGTAATGACAGATGTTGACCTTGGAGTTAGAGTTACAAATAAGATAATATGCAATGGTAAATGAAGTTCTCGTCAGCTAATGAAGGTAAAATGGACCCAATAAGGGGTAGAAGATATACTGAAGTAGATGGACCCTTATATGGTCATTTCTTTAATTAGATACCTTATTGATAGATTTAAGAACAACAACCAAATCATATAATAATGATGACCAGGTGTGTGATTTTCAAGATTTTAAAACAAGTTTTCGAAAAAGATTCTCTTAAAAAAATTTCTAAAAGTTCTTTAAACATAATGACTTTTAAAATATGGTTGTAAAATTACTACTTGAGTTTCTTGTTTGTTATAAGTATTAGATTACCCAAAAGAAAACTTGATCTAGACTCAGTATTGCTAATTCAGAGAGCCAAGTGGACCCGCTATTACAGAGAAATTTAAAAGTTTCTCGATAGTGAAGAGTGCAAATATTTTTTAATAGTATCAACGTGCGGAAAAATTATTTAACCAATTCCTCGAACTATTAAAGTTTCAAGGATTCGTTGACTTAAAAGAAGCCAGAGTATAAGTGAAGAGAATTGAGAAATTTCCAGATTTTTGAAGAAGAATATTATTACTATCAACGTAGTCGAGGTGTTGCATGATCGATGGTTTATCTACGCGGCATGGACGAAATTAGAATCTATAATTGTAAATCCCATAAGAACGCGATTATGGTCGAATTATTAAAATATCGAATGTGGAGGTACGATGCTAAAATTACAGGACCTAATAAGTAAGAATTTATTATAGTTGATGAAATTATGAAGTCATTTCTAGAGGACTTTCCGAAGTTATTATATGACTTGGATTTGGGATCTATTGATCGAACGAGCTGTGAAGGTATAAATAAGTGAAATGTAGAAGAGCGACCAACGGTATCGTTCTTTGCTATAATACGACATCGTATATTCTCTTTGATTTCTGAATAAGTGTAAACTTCTTTCATTAATACGTTCAATGAGGCAATAAATAAGAGAAGGATATTGTATTTCTTTCAAATCATTCTCTATTCAAAGTTTTGCTTTCTAATTGAGACAAGCAGTGTTATGGTGTGACGCTTTGTCGAAATAACGAAAAGTATGGGGGGACGCCACCTAATCATGTGTTGTATACCATGGAGTATGAAAGACTGGCCATCTTAAGTACCAATATGGTTATCTCATCTATATCTAAATCATCATTCTTTCTTCTTCAATCGTGATTTATTGACTTATAGACCATTCCAATTGTTTTATCGCACAGTTGTTCTTTAAAAAGCTTTCAAATAAGGATCACATATACAAATTCCCTTCTTGCGTAAGGTCTATTCTTTGAGTGTTTTAAAAGAAGTGAAATAATCCCGTATAGTATATGGAATGACAAATTAAGTATATATATGTTTTTAAGCTAATAAATGGTGGATATTTATGCATAAAGAAGAATCATTATGTAGATAACGTGGTTGTTATGAAGACATCAAATTAGAAATAAGTATTTGTTAGACATGCTTCTTCTTGTTGTGGGGATTTTATTAGAATGTTTTATTATGTTAATATGGTACACTTCAAGTTAGAAGATTTTGGCGTGAAATGGATTAGTTAGAGAATATTATTAGGTAAATTAACAATGGAAGTAAGAAAGTAAAGTTGTGTATACCAAACAAGACAAACGATTGACTGAACAACAGAAGAAGTTGAAGGAATTCTTAATAATAACTATGAGAAGTGATTAATACATTGAGAAGGTAAAACATACCTCAATCATATAAGAGATACTTGTCACGAAGGTTTGAGAATCGAAGAAATTTGAATTATGAATAAATTTTGATTATGTTTTTTTCGAGAAATTGCTAGGCTTTCCAACTCAAGTAAATGACTTGGGATGAACTTGACACTAGGAACTGAGTCAGCATAGAGGTTCCATATTGAAATACATAAATAGAGATAAAGAACTAGTGATCTAACTGCGAAATCGTTTGAGAAGTAATGTTTCAAAACCAATTGAATTTTCACAAGATTATAATAGTGTTGGTTGAGACCATGTGTTGGTTATCAGAAGTTAACCAATTTAACTAACAAGACCAAGTATATACTGTTAAGAATAGATGATTTATTGATCAGTTGAAAAATGCAGTATAGTTCCTAAAAAGTAGTTGTATACAAGTATTAACAATGGAAAATGAGATTAAAAGTGTCACAACCCCAAAATAAACTAACAAAATATAATTAACAAATATAAAGTTATTACAAATGGCTCTTGACAACAAAATCCAAGATTGCAAAGGTTCAGTTTTTGAACAGTCCAACACTACAACTATTACAACTCTTATATAAAGCTACCGGCCCTCACACAAATGCCAGTTATACAACCTGAGCTCTCACATAAGTCTCAGCATCTCCACCGGTAGACGTATGAGAAGTCTGCTTGAATCTAACCATACTTGCTAGCTGAAATTAAATGAATGAAAAGTAAGAAGTGAGCCAAACGCTCAGCAAGCTATATCATACGAAAGAAATTAACATCATAGTATTTTATAACTGGAAATTGAGGTGTATGGAATCATTATTCAAGTCAAAACATTTTTAACCAATTAATTGCTCAAAATCATTTTATGACGCTACGGGTTACAGCCGGTGATCATCCGCGAAGTACTCCCGAACCTCGCTGGGTTCTAAACAATTTGATTGGGATTCCTAGGCATCTTTTAAGCCTAATATAATCAGTGTGAAAGGGACTTGCGTCTTAGTACAATTCACTAATCTCAAGAAAACATTCTTTTACTTAAAGAGCAATTATCTTTTATAAAACTGATGCCAGGAAGAACTTTATAAGGATCTAAGCAAAGGAGTTCAAATTATTAATCAAGGATTTGAGTTATGAAACTCTTATCGGAATGAATTTAACTTCTCACTAACATGGTTTTCAAAGACGGACATCGATGGTTTGACCGCCAGGAAAGAAAGTATTGAAAAAGAATCATAACATTAATCAACAAGATAAAGATCTAAAATTTTGAGGGTTATATATGGCATATATCGAGTGACAAAGTTTGGGTATGATTATAAGGATATATGTAAATAGTTGGTAACTTGGAGGTGAGAGAGTAAAAAGGGATAGTGGTTAATCAAGAGAGATTACACAATCAAGGCAAATGAAGTTTTTTAGTTTATAAGGGTATCTCGAAATGGCTAAGACATTCGGTTTAAGAGCATAAATAGACTTAAAGTAAGTCCAATAATCGTAAGCATGACATAACATTTGCAATATCTCAATCAAAATCAGAGTATTTGTAACAATATATCATGGTGACAAAAATATTAATGATTATTATACGAGCATGTTATCATAGTTCATAGGAGTGGTTCTGAACACTTGCAATACATCTTAAAATGTTCAGAATAATTTGCAACATATCTCGAGCGGGTATAAGCACACTTGCAATACATCCTAAAAGTTCAGCATAATTCACAACATATCTCGAGAGGGATAAGGACACTTGTAACACATCTTAAAAGTTCAGAATAATTTGCAACATATCTCGAGAGGGTATAAGGACACTTGTAATACATCTTAAAAGTTCAGAATAATTCGCAACATATCTCGAGAGGGTATAAGGACACTTGCAATACATCTTAAAAGTTCAGAACAATTCACAACATATCTCGAGAGGGTATAAGGACACTTGTAATATATCTTAAAAGTTCAGAATAATTCGCAACATATCTCGAGCGGGTATAAGGACACTTGCAATACATCTTAAAAGTTCAGAATAATTCGCAACATATCTCGAGAGGGTATAAGGACACTTGCCTTAGGAAGGATGGACTAACTCTCATCTCGATCATGGAAGCAACTAGGAGCACTACTCGACTTTGACGGCAAGCTTACTATCTTCTCCTGAGCCTACACAAAATATTAGACCTCATCATGATACATTCTCACAAAATCTCCATCCTAGTTATAGAAAATTTGAATCATAGTGGCACTTATGCCTACTTACACGTTCGACTCTTAGTATTCACATAACAGCATCATGTCCCAAGTAGTCATTAAGGAGCACATAACATATTTAGTCACATAATATATTATTTAAAACATAATGCACTAATAATTCTTGAATGATCTCACTCCACCAACACAATGACTCAAAGTGCTCAACTAGTCTAGTACAACCCAACTATCTCTCCAAACTCGATGTGCCCTAACAAGCCAATCCTCATTTCACTTGACCACAACACTGACCTAACCTCCTAATGACCTCTAACTACCATAAGAAATCAATGGTCAACTCAGGACTTACCTCTAAAGACTCAAACACTAAGTGCAAAGTCAAAGTGTTCCTAAGTGCAACGCCTAGGTGACATCGAATGGTTTCTAGTGTCACTGAACCCTCTTCCACTCAAAGTTTGCTACTCAAATTACTACACTGGAATATCAGACCCTAAAAATAAATTTTGCACTCGTAATGACACCAAGGCCTACCCTAGGCCTCCCCGGGCTTACTCCCAAATTTAACTCTCCCCTGTTCCAGCGACGCTCAAACGCCCTATTTTGCTCTCACTTTATACCCTTGGTTTTAACTCTAAACTCCTAAACTATGGCTTGTAAACCTCCCACATACTCCCTAGTATCAGTGTTAACCAAGGCCTAATGAGGGCCTACCCATAACATTACTTTCTAAGCTCAAAGTTGCTCTTACCTCAAACTGTCCTTGTTAAGGCAGAATTCATGTTTCGACTTGTGCACCTAACTAAATGGATTGATTTATCTCCTTTAAGGCTTCTGGGATCGAATATATGTCAATTCCTAACCCCTGGTGACTTTGGCCTACCAATTCCAAACAACTGCTCATTCATTTCTTACTCACAGATGAAACCTCAAATCTGGAAAATATTAGAATCTATTCTAACTTCTTTCACCGTAACTCCCACATATAAATAATGAACCTAACTTCAAATCAACATAATTACTATCCTAATACTCTTATTTAACCCACTAACACATGGTAGAGATCAATCATACCCTAATGCACCTCCATGCAAACAATTTACTACAAGCAATTCAAGTTAACAATTTCGGCTAAACATGAATGTTCATTTCTTACAAATTCGACTTTCAAAACTTACCCAATACTAGTAATCATGCACACTATCTTACATAACTAATTTTAACAAAATAACATGGAAACAACTCTTATTATGCACAAACAAATTCGAATTTCAAGAGTTTAATCATGCATGCATGTTTTCGAATATAGTAGTAAAAATGTTATGGTTTTATATCAAAATCCCATCTTAAAACTAACATGCAAGACTATAAATGATCATAAAATGAATGATTACTAACATGCAAAGAGTTTTATCAAGTTTCTTTTACAAAAATACTTAATACTAGCACATAAGTAATGTATCTCATGGAGAAGCCTTGGATTCACAAGAATCAAGGTTTTTCTCTTTAATTTTAAACAAAAACACCACATGCAACCATAAATCATCAACTTTTAAGCATAAGAATATTTTTGGGAAGTGAGTAAACTAATCATGGGAAGTGAAATTACACTAAAAGAAGGTGAGAGATTGATGAAAAATGAAAGGGAATGGGGGATGGGGGTGTTCGGCCGAGAGGGTGAGGGAGGAGGAGAAAGAGGAGAGAAAAATAGAGTGGAGTAGAGTGGTGTGGTGGGGTGGAGTGTAGAATTGGTAGTTGATCGTCTCTTTTGGATTTTTATCCACATGCAAAAGTGAGTGGACAAAACTTTTACCAATTTACCCCTCTCCCACTAATACACCAATTTGCATGCAAGCTTAACTATGTAATTTTGTTTAGTGTAGAATAGTTAGTGGGGTTTGAAATTCCAATGGTACCCTTGTCTTTGTATTGGGAGTGCGATGCATGCATGCGTATCTAGGTAATTTCGCTAATTATTAATCAAATTAATTATAGAGAATAAATTTTATAAATAAAAATAAAATTTCAGAAATTACAAGAGTGGTGTCATAAAATAGCTTAGAATTTTTAGAAATTTATAAGATCACTTTTGAAATTTATTGATGAAAATATTTTTAAAATGATTTTTCTAAAAATAAGGAATACACTCTATAAATCACATTTAAGAGCAAATAATACATTTCTTGCTTTTTAAATTCTTAAATAATTTTGCACAATTATTATGCATCAATCCAATAACACAAACACATATCCACCAAATTTTTATAAACGACTAAATCATAATTATAGAATATTCAATTAACTATTACATGAAATACTGGTTGTAACATCCTCTCCCCCTTAAATGATTCTGTCCTCAGAATCTAAGAGAATAGATGAGGATACCGGGAACGCATTTCAGACTCTAGCTCCCATGTCGATTCTTCGACTTTGGGATTTCTCCAAAGCACTTTCACTATCTTTACTTACTTATTTCTAAGACTCTTCTCATGCTAGTCGAGTATTTTGACAGGTTGCTCCATATAAGACAAATCTTTCTGAATTTCTAATGGCTCATACTCTATCACATGACTGACATCCGTATTATAGTTTCCAAGAAAAGACACGTGGAATACATTAAAACATGATGATATTGAGGTGGTAGAGCTAGCTCATAGGCTACTTTTCCTGCTTGATTAAAAATTTCAAAAGGATCAATATAACCTGGTGCCAACTTTCCCTTTTTCCTAAACCGGGTCAAACCTTCCATGGTGACACTTTCAGTAATACGGCTTCACCTATTTGGAAACTCACATCCTTTCGGGAAGGGTCTGCATACTTCCTTTGTCTGTCTTGAGCAGCAATTAGTCTCTTGCGAATTAAGGCGACTGTTTCCTTCATTTTCTAAACTAATTCAGGGCTGAGAACTTTTCCTTCTCCTAACTCATCCTAATTTTCAGAGATCTGCATTTTCTTCCGTATAAAGCTTCATATGGAGGCATTCCGATGCTGGAGTGATAACTGTTGTTGTATGAGAACTCTATGAGTGGTAAGTGATCATCCCAACTTCCTTCAAAATTAATTACACAGCTGCGCAACATGTCTTCAACTGTCTGTATAGTTCGCTCACTTTGACTGTCCATCTGTGGATGATATGCGGTGCACATATTTAGCTTCGTGCCAAACTTACATGTAACTGTCTCCAAAATCTTGAATTGAATCGCGGGTCTCGATATGATACTATCGATACCCGTACACCGTGTCGTAATACAATTTCGCGCACGTACATATGAACCAACCTATCCAATGAATTCTTCTCGTTGATGGGTAAGAAATGTGCCAATTTTGTAAGGCGATCAACTATAACCCATATGGCGTCGTGCCCGGATTTTGTTCGAGGCAATCCTACTATGAAATCTATGGCGATATTTTTACATTTCCACCCAGGAATCTTCAATGGCTAAATCAATCCACTTGGTCTTTGATGTTCCACTTTTACTCTTTGACAAGTATAACACTTGGAGAACCATTCTACAATCTCTATTTTCATATTTGGCCACCAGAATTTCTTTTTCAAATCCTGGTACATCTTTGTGCTCCCTGGATTAATAAAAAAATTTGAGTTGTGGGCTTCCTGTAGGATCTCGTTCTCCAATTCAATTACTTGAGGGATCCAAATCCTTGATGCAAATCTTAATATTCCTTGCTCATCCTTTTTCGTACATATCTATTCCCCCATTAGTTGATTATTCTCTTGACTCATCACTTCTTCTTGACATTTCTTTATCTTCTATAATAGCTCTGGCTGAAAAGTCATGGCACAACAAATCTCTTTTAATGTCCCGCATACATAAAGTTCTAGATCAAATCTTTCAATCTCTTCAGATTATTCTATTGGCATGGTTATCGTATTTAACCGTTCTTTCTTACTCAAGGCATCGGCTACTATATTTGCCTTTCCTGGATGGTAATGTATCAAACAACCGTAATCCTTGATTAGCTCCAACTATCTCCGCTGTCTCATGTTGAGTTCCTTCTGGGTTAATATATACTTCAGGCTTTTATGATTCGTGTAAATTTCACATTTCTCTCCGTATAAGTAATGTCTCCATATCTTCAGTGCGAACACTATGGCTGCCAATTCCAGATTCTGGGTTGGGTATTTCAATTCATAAGGTTTAAGCTATCGTGATGCATATGCAATCACCTTATTGTGTTGCATTAGCACACAACCTAACCCTTTATGCGAAATATCGCTATATATCATAAAATCTCCTTTATCGCCGGGTAGTACCAATACTGGCGCGGTAACCAATTTCTGTTTTAACTCTTGAAAACTTTCTTCAAACTCCGCAGTCCATTCAAACTTATGATTCTTCCTTGTCAACTTGGTCAGCGGCGTAGCGATCTTTGAGAAATCCTTTACGAACCTTTTGTAGTATCCCGTCAATCCTATAAAACTTCTAACTTCTGTAGGAGTCTTTGGTCTCTCCCAACTCATAATCGCTTCGATCTTTGCGGGGTCCACTCTTATTCCTTCGCTTCTAATTATATGCCCTAAAAATTGAACATCTTTTTACCAAAACTCATACTTTAAGAACTTTGCATACAACCTCTCTTGTCTAAGAATCTCTAAAACTATCTATAAGTGTTGCTCGTGCTCTTCTTCTGTCTTCGAATATTTTAGAATATTATCAATGAATACCATAATAAACTGGTCCAAGTATTTCTTAAAAACTCGATTCATTAAGTCCATAAAAGCTGCAGGAGCATTTGTTAATCCGAAAGGCATTACTAAAAACTCATAATGTCCGTATCTTGTCCTAAATGCCATATTTGGGATGTCTTCTGATCTAATCTTTAACTGGTAGTATCCCGACCTCAAGTCAATCTTCGAAAAACACTTTGCTCTTTTCAGTTGATCAAATAAATAGTCTATTCTCGGCAACAGATACCGATTCTTAATCATCATTTTGTTCAACTCCCGGTAATCAATACAGAGTCTCATGCTTCCGTCTTTATTCTTTACGAAAAGAACTGGAGGTCCCTATGGCGACGTACATGGCCTTATGACTCCTTTATCCAAAAGTTCTTGTATCTGACGCACTAACTTTTCATCTCTGCTGGTGCCATTCTATAAGGAGGGTTCAATGCTTGGAGCGAGATTAATTTTGAACTCGATTTGTCGGTCTGGTGGTAGTCCTGGTAATTCCTCTGGAAACACATCTGGCAACTCTTTCACTACTGGGATCTCCTCTATGCTAGGAACTTCTTTCTCCGAATCTACTACATAGGCTAAATATGCTTTACATCCTTTCCTAAGTAGCTTGCTGGCTTGAATAATGGTAAGAAATAGTTGCTCTTGCTTCTGGCCCTTAAATATCACCTTATTCCCATTCTTTGCTCGAAAAATAGACCTTCTTAGATCTACAATCTATCTGAGCATTATTCTTTCCTAACCAATCCATTCCTAATATTATATCAAACTCCTTTAACTTGAAAAGTATCAAGTCGACTAAAAACTTATGCTCGGAGATGCCAATCTCACATCGAGGGCAAAATTTGACTCACAACTATCTTTTCCTGATTGGCAATTACTATGTTCATCGCTTCACTCATATTATTCTTATCATAGTTTAATCTATTAGCAAAAGTTTCTGATATAAAAGACCATGTAGCTCCTGAATCAATCAATACTTTAGCTTCAACATTATTTAGCAAAAGCTTACCTGCTATCACCTCGGAATTCTAAACAGCATCCTTCATTTTCATATTAAAAGTCCTTGCTGATGCTTGTGGAGTCACGGTAGGTTGTGGACGTAACGCCAACATTTCTGGTGGTACCGCGATGCTAGTGCTTGCTAGATTCATCATGTTTATTTATTAATCTGATTGACCTGCACTCCTTGGTGATATGTCCAACTTTTCTGCACTTGTAGCATGTTACTCCAGGTTTATACACCTTACACTCATTTTCCAAATGTCCCTTCTGATTACATCGATAACATGTCATGTTGAGCTTGTTGCAAATTCCCGAATGCTTCTTCCCACAATGCCTACATTCGACCATTGGCTGTTTGTCATCATTTGTTTGCCCATGATTTTGCTGATGGTTTCCTTTATTATCTTGTCCTTCATGCATGCTCCACCTGGCTCAGGGGATATGTTTTTTCTCCCCTTCTTTCACCCTTCCATTTATCCACATCTTTCTTCTTCGCTTCACAACTTTCTGGTCAGTGATGGAAGTAATCATCCCTACCATATTTGGATAATTAAAAAAAGAAGCCTTTTTCCTTTTGTAAGTTCATAAACTAGTTCTATTCAAAGCAAGACATCCGAAACAAATAGGAAGGGATGGTTATTTCCTTATGGAAGTAGAGGAAAGGGAGTCAAGAGATGGTACGATACCGACAAAGGAAGAAACGCTTACCGGCTTCACGAGATTCACTTCCCCTTCTTCTGTGCATTCCATCCTTTCTGGAATCCAATTCTCTTCACGTTTCTATCTTGCCGGTATCCTGATTCTGACCTCTCCTTCTGATGAAATACTTTCCTCTTCTTATTATCTTTCCTTTCTGGACTGTGCTCCATTACTTTCAATCAATGTCGCCTTCTGAACTACCCCGGCGTAGGTACCAATTTCAAACATCGACACTCTATCTCGAATCCGATATTTGAGCCCTTGTTGAAATCTCTGAGCCTTCTTTTCATCAGTATCCACATACTTGGTCACAAATCTTGACAATTCTGTAAACTTCTTCTCATATTCCAAGACTGTCATACTTCCTTGTTTCAATTTCAGGAATTTCATCTCCATTTGTTTGTGCATATACCGGGGGTAATATTTTTCCAAAAATAACTCCTTAAACCTAGTACAAGTAACTGGTTGAACTTCTTCCAAAGCTTTGACTGAATCCCACCAATAAATTGCTTCCCCTTTTAAGAAATATGTGGCATATATGGTCTTCTGTTCTTCCCCTAGTCGAACCAATTTGAAAGATCTCTCCATTTCTCTTATCTAAGTGTAGGATATAACCGGATCAGTGGTGTCATGAAATGAAGGTGGGTTCACACTCTGAAAGGTTTTGAAAGTCATAATTTGTTGAGGTGGCTCTAGTGGATCTGGATGATGTTGGTGTTGAACATGATTCTCTTGGTTTCGAAATTGTTGTTGTTGGAATTTTTGTTGAAGAGTTTGTTGTTGCAGGGAAATTGTATTAGTTTGTTGTTACAGAGTTTCCAATATTCGAAGGATATTGGGGTCGGTTGCAGAAGCAGTACTGGTTTGCTTTATCTTTTTAGGAGACATATTTTTGAAAAGAAAATTGGTAACAAGCAGGTATGATTATGACAAATATTTCAAAGCTAGGTTATCACAGGGTTAATTTAATCACAAAGTTATACATGATTATAAGCAGGAAAGCAGAAAAAGATTATTAAAATTGGGACAACGAAAGTGCATAAGTAAGCTTTGAACAATTGCGATAATCACAAGCATGATTCTGAAATAACGGGTTTAACAAAATAGTTAGGAGTATGGCAATCATTTCAAAGGCAAGATGTTATAAAATTAAGGGGGTCACATGCATTCAGATTTCTGTTATTATCAATAAAGGTGTTATACAATTCTATAAACGGAAGCGCAACTAAAATGAGACGGTAATGAAATAAAGCGATAATGCATTAATCATTAAAACGAGGTTTATCTTACAACGCAACCAAAATAAGGTTCGAATTTTAAAGGTCAACGACATCATAGTTCTGAAAGGAAATAAAGAAACTACATAGTTCGGGAAATACAATCAACATAAAGGATGGCCAACTAGGAAGGGAATAGGAAGTTTGGATCCTAATTCGGCCTATTAATCATCTACCTATGTCTCCTCGTTATCATCTCGAGCTATCCGGATATGTTCCCACTCTACTCCCTGAAGTACCTTCACAATGCCCTGAAGTTCATCTACTACCATTTGGATGGTGTACTGGCTGTTGCGGTCACGGTGTGCTGGCATCTCCTCGAGCTTAGTGTTAACGAACTACGTCAAGGACTCGAGTCTCACAATCAATTGTGCCTTAGGTTCCTTCGTAAGCCGAGTATCATCCTGAAAAGCTACATCCAGATGCTTCATAAGTCGTTCATACTTCCCTTGGAGCCTATCAAACTTGAGCCTCAAGTCAGCGTACATGGAGAATGCTATAGTGTTAGATGGCGCTGAGGACAAAAAGAATGCATCCTTTGCTGAGAAACAATATATACGAAGGAAAATATTAGTGACTTACTCGGATGATATCTACTTACACTCTTGTATTTCCTATATATATACCATATAACCTATATGGACTGTTCAGGGACTCTAAACCTTAGCTCTGATACCAAAACCTGTCAAAGCCCCAAAATAAACTAACAAAATACAACTAGCAAATATAAAGTTATTACAAACGACTATTGATAACAAAATCCAAGATCGCAAAGGTTCAGTGTTTGAACAGTCCAACACTACAACTATTACAACTCTTATATAAAGCTAGCGGTCCTCACACAAACGCCAACTATACTACCTGAGCTCTCACATAAACCTCAGCATCTCCACTGGTAGACTTACGAGCAGTCTACTTGAATCTAACCATACTTGCTAGCTAAAATAACATGAATGAAATGCAAGAAGTGAGCCAAACGCTCAACAAGGTATATGGTAAGACAAGATTTAACATTATAGAAATTTATAACTAAAAATTGAGGTGTATGGCATCATTATTCAAGTCAAAACATTTCTAACCAAATCATTGCTCAAAATCATTTAATGATGCTACGGGTTACAGCCGGTGATCAGCCGTGAAGTAATCCCGAACCTCGCTGGGTTCTAAACAATTTGATTGGGATCCCTAGGCATCTTCTAAGCCTAATATAATCAGTGTAAAAGGGACTTGCATCTTAGTCCAATTCACCAATCTCAAGAAAACATTCATTTATTTAAAGAGCAATTATCTTTTATAAAACCGATGCCAGGGAGAACTTTACAAGGATCTAAACAAAGGAGTTTAAATTATTAATCAAGGATTTGAGTTATGAAACTCTTATCAGAATGAATTTAACTTCTCATTAGCAGGGTTTTCAAAGATGGACATCGATGGTTTGACCATCAGGGAGGAAAGTATTGAAAAAGAATCATAACATTAATCAACAAGATAGAGATCTCAAATTTTGAGGGTTATATATGGCATATATCGAGTGACAAAGTTTGGGTATGATTATAAGAATATATGTAAATAGTTGGTAACTTGGAGGTGTGAGAGTAAAAAGGGATAGTGGTTAATCAAGAGAGATTACACAATCAAGGCAAATAAAGTATTTAAGTTTATAAGGATAGTGGCATATATCGTGTATTGATCTTACCATAAGTTTGTTGAGACCTTGTCTAACTGGATATGCCCTTTTCGTAAAAGATAATAGAAATAAAAAGTTTATTCATATACGCACGTGAGAAGACGTGTCCAAGAACTAGAGGTTCAATACAAGAGACGAGAGAAGGAAGGGGAAACAAAAAGGAAAGAAGAAGAAAGAAAAGACTGGCAACTCGACAAATGTGGATGTTGTTAGACGATCAAGAGAATTTTATCATATGCAATGATATTTTATATGAAGAATTTGGCCGTATATCTATACAGAGCAATAAAGTAATGGTAGATACTCTGAAATACTAGAAAACTCGCGAATACAAGTATCTGATGTGTGGTGGAAGTTGGAAATGATAGTATGTAAACTAAAGATGAGAAGGCATTATTTATTTAGGGAAGAAGGTATATAACTTACACAGACCCCAATAGTTTGAAACATATTTTATTTCAAGAAAGTCAAATATGAGACAGAAGATAGTTGGAACTGATTAGAGATGATAGTTGCATGATTAACAATGATTTGAGCAAGGCTAATGAGGTAGCTAACAGCCTCAACAAAGAGGAAAGCTTGATTTTGTTAATTTTATTAGCAAGGATAGTAAGAGGGTTTTAATATTTAGGAATTGAAAGCTTTCATTCCAGAGTTAGCCACATGAATGGTTTATTTGATGAAGAACCGATCAATACTATTGGGAAGAAGGATTTATGTATATAAAGAAGAAATAATAAGCCATGGGAAAAGAAAGACTTAACTAAGAAAGGAAGTGCAACCAAAAGGATGATAAAGAAATTTTATAAGTTTCCTAGGATGTAAGTAAGTTATGAACATTATGGGTGCCAGAGATAAAGTAAAGAACGTAATGAAACATGTATACCTTGATATAGGAAATTCATTCCGAGAATACGAGTAAAAATCGAGAGTTAAAAGGAAATATTGATAGACTTGGTATGAGAAAGGAGATGGTGGAACAAATGTAAATCTTGTATCTATCGAAGAGTCCAGGCTAGCATTAAAGGCTCAATATATTATTGTAACTTCTTTAGAAGTGAGTACCTCTCATTAAGGGACGTCGTCGTGAAATCACTTGAGAACAAAAGCCGAGAAAAGCGTTATTTGAATTATTATTGATAGATTAATGTTGAGTGGCATTTATGACACTTTATTATGCTCTAATAAGCTTTGAATTGATGCATTTATACTCAGTTGTTAAGTGTTTCAATATGTTTTCTAGTGTTTTTGCATTTAGGCATTATCTAGGTAATTAGGTGAATTAGCATTATTTTGGTGCTAATTAGGTGTCAAGGTGGTGTTGGAATAAAAGCTCGTGGAAAGCCGGCTCGAAGTAGCAAGGAAAAAGATGAAATCTGAGTTTTTCCTAGAAGGACAGTGCGCCCGCACTGTGATAGCGCGCGGTCACGCCAAGATTTCAGAATGACAGCGAGCCCGCGCCGTGTTAGCGAGCGGCCGTGCCGGTGCGAAAGTTTTGAATCCTGATTATAATGCAATTCTAATTGGGAGACTTCTAGATTTATTAGGGCTGCTATATATATTCAAATAAGAACGTTTTTGATAAGAGAGACGTATCAGAGCGTAAGGAGAGCCGTAAGAAGACCATTTTTGCACGACTCAACGAAGACGAAGATCTTATTTTTACTTGTGAATCTTTATTTTAAGTTGTAACTTGGATGCTAGTTTTCTTACTTGTGAACCTTTACTCTTGTTTCTTACTTGGTTTTGTTATTTAAGTATCAAGACTACATTTGTTATACCATGCTTTCATCGGAATCCACATTGATGATAAGTCTGATTATGGGCTAATCATTATCGTGGGGTTCTAGCGGATTTATTTATGGATTTCTTTAATTAAATTGTTTCGATGTCTTAGTGTATGGTGATTGTATGATAACCTATTTTTGGTTGTGTTTATTCGTCTTATAAGAGTCGCGAACTTGTAAGATAGCGTGTTAATTCTTAATGAGGCGACATTGAATTTAAGGATTTAGAACTTGCCATGCTAGCATAGGTTCATGTGTTATTGTTATGCATGATTCAGAGGTAATTTTACCCATCTTACATGCCATATGTAATCATGATAGATAACTTGTGCTTAAACCGTTATGTTGTCAAATTCTATAGACATATAGGGTCTCAATATAATTGGTGTCAATTTAGCTTCTATCTCTTTTATGGATGTCTGGTAGTATGGTACTCGTGTAACAAAAGTTGGCGTTTATCAGTTTCGTGTTGTCTGATTAGTGTCATCACCATTGCATGCTAAGGTCTTAACAATAAGGCTATTGAATGAAATATTTAATGAAGTTAGAATCCCATGTTTGTCATATATATTAATTCAACCAATCTTATTCTCTTAATTATAATCATTAGTTTAATTCTTAGTTATAAATAACCCCAATTTGTTATCGTCTTAGCTGTTAGGTCACACACACTGTAGAAGGGGGTTGAATACAGTGTTTACTACAATCAAATCGAATATAAGAACTCAAGTACCAGAAAACAGATTTTATTCAACAAAATAAACTCTGTTACAAAGAACTGTCCTCTTTCAGTGATGAACAAATTATCACGAGAGCTGTTAGGGTTATAATGAATAATAAACTCGATTATAATAACACATATAGTGTAAACCCTATGCATGTGTTTATATACTACACAGTTACAAGATAATCTTCTAATTGATATCGAATACAATTCTGCTTCCTAATATATATCAATCAGTTATCTTTTCTTCCAAGTATTCTATTCCTTATAGAATTCTTCTCCATGCATATTTCTTCTTATGTTTGTCTTGATATTCTTTCCTTTCAATCAGCCGTCTTCCTTATCTGAACGTCTCCTTAAGTCCTGATATTATCTCTTGATAAATATCTCCTGATAACTTAAGTTCTGACAACTTAAGTTCTAATATCTTAAGTCCTGACTTCAGTATAAGTACTGATTTCCAGTTAAGTACTGATTTGTCCTGTTAAGTAAGATCTGAAAACTAAACATAAATCATATTAGACATGACATCACAAATATATCTAATAATCTCCCCCAACTTGTAAATTAGCATAATATACAAGTTTAACAGATATTTGATGATGTCAAAAATATTAAGTATAAATGCATGAGAATTTGACTAGATAACTACAACTTACAGTCCTTATAGCTTTACCATCCTCAAGGTCTGATAACAGCTTCAGTCTGTATACACTTCAAAATTTAAGCAGTTGTAGATCTTTGACTTGGCTTCAATTTCTGATCTCTTTGATGTCAGGATTTGTCTTGAGATAGTTCTTCAACAAACATCTCTCAGCATATTCAAGTTCATTGATTATCCTCCTTTTAGCATTCTTTAATTCAATTGTATCTTCACCAGTTTGAAAGATAGCAGCCCTGAGATCATTTATTTTAGCTTTCCTTATATCCTGATCTAGTTTGATTATGTAGGCTTTGTCAGACTCAAGATTGAATTCAAGTCCCTTAATACCAGAAAATGTAGTGATGATTTTAGAAGTATTAGGCTTCATTTCAATAATTTCTCCACTATGAGGTCTGTACTTGGGACAGTATGGGCTGTCAGACTTTACAGAGTAAAGCTTCTTCTGTCTTTGAATATTTGACTTTAAACACCCTGCAACACCATCTGTTGATCTGTTTTTAACTTGAAGCAGAAAGAGAACATGTTCCAATTCTTCAAAATACTTCAATGAAATTGCATTCTCCCTGATCTGGAATACCCTCTCATCTGTCATAAAGTATAACATGATGTCTTCTTTCAAAAGAGAATGGTAAACCATTTTTACAGATTCAAGTTGATTCAATCTCTCAGGAGTTGCTCCTACACCTGGTTCACTTAAGGAAGTTGGATCATTGGTAGCATTGCTTACTCTTTTCTCTTTTGAACTACCCAATCCAGATTTATCTCTTGCTTCCTTTCCTGTAACAACTCTTGCTTCAAAACCACTTGATATAGAAGGTTGAGTCTGTTGAGCTTTGGTGAATCCTGGTAGTAGCATCTTTGAAGGTTTAACATGAACAATGTCAGAGGTTTCCTTTTCCTTATCTTCTGATATCAAGCCAACTTGAGCTATGTCAGAGTTTTCTTGCTTCACTGTCATATCAGAACTTACTACATCTTGACTCTGAACAACTTGAGCCGTGTCAGAGGTTGTTTGAGAAATCTTCTTTTTCATCAGAGTAAGACTAGCATATTCTTCATCAATTATTTCTTCATCCATGTCTGGCACATATACCTTTACAGGTTCATCAACTTTTTCTTTGCCCTTGGATCTTGGATCTACCTCCACTTGTGATTAGGCTTTGGTTGCCTCAGAATTTGTCCTTTCCTTAATCACAACACCCTTAAGTTTTGGAAGTTTCTTTTCAACAACAGAAGCTTTAGATTTGGAGTTGACTTTTTCTGCTTTAAGTCTAGCTTCTTCTTCCTTTAGACTTTCAAAGTCCATTCCAGGATTTTCCTTAAGAAATAATCTCCTTAAAATTTCTTCATCAAGTTCCAGATGTTCAGTAGAACTTATCCTTTTACCAGTATCAGAACTTATCCTTTAACCAGTATCAGAACTTATTCTTTGTGTAGAAATTTTAGTTGTCTTTGATGAAGAACCTTTGCCACCTTCGCCTTGACCATGATCTCTACCCATTCCAGAGTTTCCCTGGTCATCATTTCCATCATCCTTTCCTTTCAGTGATTGAATAGATTTGCATTTTGACTTAATTACTTTCTCCCCCTTTTGGCATCAGCAGGTAAAAGAAGAGAGACAAGCAATTCCACTGAGGATTGGATTTTATTGAGTTGAGATTGATGAGAAGCTTGATTCTTTAGAATGTCATCAATTTGAGCTTGTTGCTTCTCCTGAATTTTTTCAATATACCCAATTCTGTCAAAGGCTGGCTTGAAAAATCTGTTCTTTTCCAATTTTATATTCATATCTTGATGGATCAAGGATTCTTGAATTTTATTCACCTTGTCATGAGTTATTTAGTGTTGACCTTGAAGGTGCCTTGTACTCATTGCAGTAACTCTCAGCTGTGCCTTGAAATCATCATTTATCAGCATGTCATCAACTTTGGCAAGGTGCTCAGCAAGAATTTTTCCAGTAGGAACAAAACTAACTGAGTTCCATTCTTAGTCGACTCCTGTCCTCTAGGAGTTTCACTCCAAGGTACTGGTGCATCCTCTCTAACAAACTTCTTGATTAAATCAACTTTGTTTGGATCTTGTTGAGGTGTATGTCCTGATGGACCAGCTGCATCAGCATCTACATTTGCAGCAGCTTCACCAGTAAGTTCAGCATTATCAACATCAGAACTTATAGATCCTACAACATTAGCATCCTCTGATAAAAAAACATTATGTGAGGCTATAGAGGCTTCAACATCATCCTCTAAGTTCTGATCTGCAGCTAAGTTCTGATCAACAACCAAATTTTGATGCCCACCTAAAATATGATTTTCATCATTCAGATTCAGAATTGGTGTGGTTGGAATATCTTCATTGAAATCAGCATCTAGAAGTGGTGTTGTTGGTGGAGTGAGTTGAGTTGGTGGAGCTTCCAAGTACAGAACCTCAGGCACAACCAAGTTATGAATATCAATTTCAGCATTTGTACCTGGGTCTTCAGTATGTACTGGATCAATTACAGGAGACACAGGAGGTATAAGCACTTGCTCTGGAATATTCCCTTATTCTTGAATAAGAGACTTTTGAGCTGATTCAGTAGTAGGAAGTAATTCAATTACTATAGGTTCTGTTGGGATCAGAGATTCCTGACCCCCTTCCTTAGCTGCTTCTTCCAGAGTTGCTTCAGAGTGTCATGATACACTTACAACCCTCCTGGCTCTTTGTTTTTTAAGTCTCTTTGCAGAATTAGAGACTTTGGGAGATTCATCATCAGTATTTAGCTTTCTAAGCCTTTTGAGGGGCCTAAAACTCCCAGTTTCAGTATCTTTCTGAGAAGAAATCTTCTCAGCTTCTATAACAACAGGTCCTGATATGGGAACCTGTTCCTTATTGTCTGACTCATCTCTCAGAACAATTCTCCTTCTCTTCTGTTGAGATTGAGGTACTATCTTAGTCCTCTTGGGTTTTGAAGATGAAGGCTTCACAGGATGTGCTGAAGGTTGAGGTTGAGATGATTGTGATGGTCTGAAATATGTCCTGATGGAGGGTTGAGTAGGTTGAGGTTAAGAAGTTTGATGTGGTTGAGTTGGCTGTGATGTGATGGTGGGTTGAACATCAGGGTAAAGAGATGTGTATGTTTGTGGATCAGCATTTACCAGAATCTGTTTTACTAACTGAGGAATCTGTAAGGGTCTCTGTACTGGTTTCTTAATGTCAGCATTTAACAAATTATTAAAAGCCCTTTTTGTAAGCTTAAAGGGTGGAATTAAATCACTGGTAGGTTGGGGTTCATCAGCACAAACAAATGTATATATAAGCTGACAGAATCTAGCAAAGTATACTACATTCCTATCCTCTGTCATCCTATCCCCTATGAAACCTAGCACATCAGTTGCAAAATCAAAATGAGTTTGATGAATAAGGGCATACCCGATTTGTTGACTCATGATGGGAATAGCATCAAATTTGGAGCACTTATTTGCGAATGCCTTAGTGATACAATCAAAGAAAAAGCTCCATTCCTTTCTGATATTTGCTCTTTTCAGTTGACCCGGCTTTCCCAAACTTTTCTCATAGCCCAAACTGGCCATGAGCTGCTGTAAGACAGGATCCTCCACTGTTGAGAATGTGCAACCTTCAGGTAAGTGGAGAGCTTTACGAACTCCTCTAGGAGTAACCACATGCTCAACATCTCTTGATGTGAAAATGATGCTTGGAGTACCAGTAGCACCACCATCATCAAAAAGACCAGTTCTCCAGAATGTCAGCACTTGTTGGCTAGAAATATTTTGAGGTTGGGTCAAAGCATACCCAATCTCACTGTGAGCCAATAAATCTTGCACAAAGTGCAAATCTGATGGAGATTCAGCCTTAGTCAGGATTGCAGCATAATTATTTGGGACAAACTTGGCTCCATCAACAATTAAATCCTTAGGTGCCATCAAAAATAACTGAGAAGTTAAAGTGCTTGTAAGGTGTTTGAGAAAATATCTGTAAAGAAAACCGTTAGAAAATATGAGAGAGAATAAGAAAAGAGAGAGAGTATAATAAAAATGAAAAGAAAAGATTTGAAAATCTTTTATCTCTTTTACTTAGACACCCCACGTGACAACATTTAATAAGAAGTGAAACAGACCTTTACACCTGTCAGGCATGCAGTAGTTAAGGCAAAAGTTAATGGGCACAGTAAATAAGTAATAATTACATTGCACGTTTAGTTTAAAAAAAAAATTTCCCACTAAACAAATGATTATTACTGCCTTATCTCACATAAACCAATATTCTGTAAAAATATGACCGTTCAAGTAATGACCAAAAATAAACCTAGTAAATAAATACTGCCACGTCAGCATCAGAACTTGATTCTTATCAGGATTTAAAAGCCATCAGAATATGGCTCCTTTACTCGAAAAGTGAATGTTTATTCCTGTTATACTTCACACAAATACTGATATGGGTACATCATAACTTAATCATCAGAACTTCCATCAGAACTTGTCCTCAGAATTTATGCAACTATCACTTAAACTGTTCATCTAAAACAACATTTATCACCACTGTAATTTTCATCATTCATATGGAGTGTATGTGTGTGCATTAAGCTAAATATCATACAAAGAGTAAAGTCTGATTCACTTCAGTACATCTTAGAAATAAGGAATATCTAAGAACTTTGCTTATAATCTGTCATTATTCTGAAGTCTACTATAGAATGAGTTCGTGCATGAGTCCACCTCAACTATTTTGTGCTCATTTTATGCATCTTTTGAAATTCCTTTTTACAGTGGCTTCTCAGTGTAAGTGAGTCACAACTGCTTATCAGAATTTATGCTATTATTACAGTATTTCTCCAGTAATCAGAGAATGTGAAAAGTCACCAAGAAAACTTTATTTAGCTTTTCAAATGCATATTACTTAATACCAGCAATGCACCTGGGTCTTCGCTTCCATATATATTTTTCTCTAGATCTCAAAGGAGTACCTGATATTTATTACTTTTTTTTTCTTTTTCTTTTGATAAGTGAGGCTTATCAGCACTTAGTACATCCATCAGATTTACTAACATCAGAACTTAACTGATAAGAAGCACTATTCTAGTTTTTGACAGTAATAAGATACACAAAGTAAACTTTAACCATGCTCAGTATCAGAATTTGCTTGTGTTAAAAGATTTCCACATAAAAAATTACTTTAAACATGGGATTATTAGTATATTAAAGACTATTAGGTCAGCATCTAGCACAGTTATCCTCATTGGATTGAATAGTCACAGAAACATTCATATCATTATCAGAGTTTAGAAATTCACATCAGACAACAATTAGCACTTAGAAAATTTTCAATTTAAGCACATAATACACAAAGATAGTAATATCTGTAAATACTGATCACAAAGTCTGATGTATCAGAACATAAAATAAGCAGATTTAGAGAAGGAACCTGAAACCATTCCAAGTTCATTTACCAATCTTGTAAAAGTAGCTTCACATAGTGGTTTTGTGAAGATATCTGCTAGTTGTTGATCAGTTGGAACAAAATGCAATTCCACTGTACCTTCATCCACATGTTCCCTTATGAAGTGGTACCTAATGCTGATGTGCTTTGTCATTTAGTGTTGAACTGGATTACCTGTCATAGCAATAACACTTTGATTATCACAGTAAATAGGGATTTTAGAATATGTTAACCCATAATCCAGTAACTGATTCTTCATCCAAAGAATATGTGCACAACAGCTTCCTGCAGCAATGTATTCTGCTTCTGCAGTTGATGTGGAAATTGACTTTTGTTTCTTGCTAAAACAAGAAACTAATCTGCCTCCAAGAAATTGGCAGCTTCCACTTATGCTTTTCCTGTTAATTTTGCATCCTGCAAAATCTGCATCTGAGTAACCTATTAGCTTAAAGTCTGATTCTCTAGGATACCACAATCCCAGATCAGCTGTACCCTTAAGGTACTTGAAAATTCTTTTCACAGCTATTAAGTGAGGTTCTCTTAAATCTGCTTGAAATATTGCACAAAGACAGGTAGCATACATGATATCAGGTCTACTTGCAGTTAGATAGAGTAGTGAGCCAATCATAACTCTATAATCAGTAATATCTATTGATGTACCAGTATCTTTATCCAATTTTGTTGCAGTGGCCATAGGAGTGGATGCACTTGAATAATCTTGCATTCCAAATTTCTTCAACAAATTTCTGGTGTACTTAGATTGACAAATAAAAGTTCCTTCTTCATTCTGCTTGACTTGAAGGCCTAGAAAATAGCTAAGTTCTCCCATCATACTCATTTGATATCTTGACTGCATTAGCTTCGCAAACCTTTTACAAAGTCTATCATTTGTAGAACCAAAAATGATATCATCAACATATATCTGCACCAAAAGTAAGTCCTTTCCATGGTTGAGGTAAAACAATGTTTTGTCAATAGTCCCTCTGTTAAATCCACTTTCCAGAAGAAACTGAGCTAATGTCTCATACTATGCTCTTGGAGCTTGCTTAAGGCCATAAAGTGCTTTATCAAGTCTGTAGACATGATTAGGAAATTTTGAATCTACAAAACCTGGAGGTTGTTCAACATATACTTCTTCTTCCAATTCTCCATTAAGAAAAGCACTTTTTACATCCATTTGAAAGACTGTAAACTTTTTGTGAGCAGCATTAGCCAAAAATATCCTTATTGCTTCCAATCTTGCAACTGGTGCAAATGTTTCATCATAATCAATTCCCTCATGTTGAGAATATCCTTTTACAACCAGCCTTGCTTTATTTCTTGTAATTATGCCATCACTATCAGTTTTATTTCAGAACACCCACTTTGTACCAACAACAGATCTGTTCTTTGGTCTTGGCACTAGGGTCCAGACTTTATTTCTTTCAAATTTATTTAACTCTTCCTGCATTGCTTGCCCCTAATCAGCATCATGAAGAGCTTCTTCCACTTTCTTTGGTTCAGTCTGAGAAAGAAAAGAGTGATAAAGACATTCATTTGATATTGTTGTTCTAGTTCTTATACCTGCTTCAGGATCTCCAATAATCAAGTCAGGTGTATGTGCTTTAGTCCACTTCCTTGCAGATGGAAGGTTATCTCAAGAACTAGATGCTCCCCCATGATCCATGCTGTCTTCATCAACATTTTCTGATTCTCCCCCTGAAATTATGCTCTCTGAGTTGGATTCTTCAGAATTTGAGTTTCCAGAATTATCAGAACTTGGCTCATCAGAACTTGATGAATTAGAACTTGAGGCGCCTGTTCTAGATTCTGATGCTTCTTGAGATGTGGTTGGATCTTCTATATGCTCCCCCTGCACAGGTGCATTTTCCTTTGGCATAGTCACCATAGTTTCAATAACATCATAGTTTAACCCATCAGAGTTTGCAGTATCAGGATTTAGACTGTCAGGATTTAGACTATCAGGATTTACAGAGTTAGAATTTAAAACTTCATTTTCAAATCTCAGCTGATCATGATCATTGAAATCTTCAAGTCCAGTAATTTTCTTATCATCAAAAGAGACATTGATAGATTCCATGACAACCCTTGTTCTTAAATTGTAGACTCTGAAGGCTTTTGTGGAAAGTGGATATCCAACAAAAATTCCTTCATCAGCTTTTAGATCAAATTTGGAACGCTGTTCAGGATGAGTCTTAAGAACAAAACACTTGCATCCAAACACATGAAAATACTTCAGATTTGGCTTCTTTTTCTTCACCATCTCATATGGTGTCTTTCCATGCTTGTTGATAAGTGTTGTATTCTGAGTAAAACAAGCAGTCTGCATAGCTTCAGCCCAAAAATAGGTTAGTAACTTTGCTTCATCAAGCATAGTTCATGCAGCTTCAATAAGAGTTCTATTCTTTCTTTCAACAACTCCATTTTGCTGTGGAGTTCCAGGAGCAGAGAATTCCTGCTTGATTCCTTGGTCTTTGCAGAATTCTTCCATGATCAAATTCTTGAACTCAGTGTCATTATCACTTCTTATGATTTTCACAGAGTCTTTAACCAATTTATCCAGTTGTTTGACATGATCAATAAAGATAGATGCAATTTCACTCTTTGTGTGCAAGAAATACACCCATGTGTATCTAGTGAACTCATCCACTATGACCATAACATATTTCTTCTTTGCAATAAACATGACATTCACTAGACCAAATAGATCAACATGTAGAAGGTGATAAGGCTCAAGAATTGAAGATTCAGTCTTGCTCTTGAATGAAGATTTTCTTTGTTTTGCCTTTTGACATGGATCACAAAGGCCATCAGGAGCAAATACTGATTTTGGCAATCCTCTCACAAGATCTTTCTTGACTAGTTCATTTATATTGTTAAAATTTAAATGAGAGAGTTTCTTGTGCCAATTCCAGCTTTCTTCAATTGATGCTCTACTTAACAGACAGATTGCAGAACCATCAGTACTTGTTGAAAGCTTGGCTTCATAAATGTTACCATGCCTGTATCCTTTCAGAACAACTTTTCCTGTAGATTTGCTAACAACTTCACAGTGTTCTTCAAAAAAATCTACATGATAACCTCTGTCACAGATTTAACTAACACTCAGCAAATTGTGTTTAAGTCCTGAGACTAGCTGTCACAGATTTAACTAACACTCAGCAAATTGTGTTTAAGTCCAGAGACTAGAGCTACTTTTTCAATGATGACATTCCCAAGATTGATATTGCCATATCCCAGAGTTTTTCCCATGTTTCCATCTCCATAAGAAACACCTGGGCCAGCTTTCTCCACAAAGTCTGATAGCAGAACTTTATTTCCAGTCATATGTCCTGAACATCCACTGTCCAGAACTATGATGTTTTTCCTGTTGCCCTACAATCACAAAGACCACTAATGATTAGTTTTAAGGACCCAGACTTGCTTGGATCCTTTGGCCTCATTAAGTTTGTTAACATTTACAGCGGATTTAGCATCATAATTTATGTTAACAGTTTTCTTATCAGAATTTACAATATCAGACTTTGTATCAGAACTTACACTAGAAGGAATAATGCTAACTTTCTTTAAAGAAGGTTTTATTTGATAATAATCATAGTACAAACTATGATATTCCTTACAAGTATAAATGGAATGCCATAAACTACCACAATGAAAACAAGGATTTTGTGGCCTATATCTAACAGACTGACTCTTAACTCCTGATTTTGAAGGTAAGGAGTTTATGTTCTTATTCTTCCTGCAAAAAAAAGCCAGATGGTTAGAATTTCCACAGTTATAGCATTTCTTTTTAGGAGCATTAAGAACAGGCTTATAATCATTGCTTTTATTCACACCTACTTTTCCATTCCTATTTTTCCTAGGTGGCTTTACCTTGTTTACATTTTTAACATCTTTCAGCTTATGCTTAAGCTGCTTTTTTGTCATTAAGCATATGTTTACTTCAGTTGGCTTATCCTGTTTTGGTTTGTCAGAAGTTAATTTCTCTTTAACTTCTGATTTATCAATATCAGACTTTACAGCTACAAACTTAACAGGATTTACCTTTGGATTTTGTTTAACAACTATAGGCTCAATTTCTACAGTTCCTTTATCATTCTTATCATCTCCATAACCTAAGCCCTCTTTCCAGTTTCCACTACTTAACAAATTCTGAGTTATTCTGCCAGAGTTAGTCCAAGTCCTGATAATCTCTCTTTCCTTTTCTAACTCAGTTTTTAGAGATTCATTCATTTTAAGCACTTCATCTCTAACATAGAAAGCATCATCTTTATCTTTCTGAGTTTGATGGAACAAAACTTACTCTTTTTCTAAATAATCATTCCTCTTTTTATAAGCAAGATTTTCAGAAGTTAATCTTTCATATGTTAAAGTTTGATCTCTATAACTAATGAACATGGTTTTAAGATATCTTCTCAACTCAGTAATATCATAAGTATGAAAAGCATAGGTTTTTTGAGGTACCTTTAACTCAGCAGCTTCAAAACTGCTATCAGCATTTGCCATCAAGGCATAGTTCACCTCACTTTCAAAATCTGAAGTGTCTGTCCAGCTTTTCTTCTTTGTGACAAAAGCCTTGCCTTTGTCACTCTTCACTTTCTTGCAGTCAGGAGATATGTGGCCTTTCTCACCACAGTTGTAGCATTTAACATTTGCGTAATCTCCTCTATCAGACTTTCCTCCTTTGCCTTCAGATTTTCTGAAACCTTTCTTATCAGAACTTGCACCTTTCCTGGAAAACTTCTTTCCCCTTTTGAATTTCCTGTATGCAATCTTTGTGATTCCTTTCACCATAAGAGCACATAGCTTCATCATCTCTTCATCAGGGTCCATCTCAGATAGACTTTCAGTTTCTGAATCCTCATCACTATCTGGACTTGATGACTCAGTATAAGACTTTGTGATGAGTGCCTTTCCTTTGCCTTTCTTTGAGACAGCCACATTAGGGGATTCCTCCTCAGCCTTAAGAGCAACTGTCCTTGACTTTCTCCCATGCGTCTTGCTTCTTTGATCCATCTCAAGTTCATGAGTCTTGAGCATGCCATAAATTTCATCAAGAGTAGTTTCATCAAGAGCATAGTTCTCTCTTATAGTTGTGGCCTTCAAATCCCAACTTTCAGGAAGAGCTAAAAGGAATTTGAGATTAGTGTCTTAAAGATCATATTCCTTATCCACTAGTGACAGATCATTCAAGAGTTTGACAAATCTATCATATAAACCAGTCAATGACTCATCAGGTTTTGAGTCAAAGTGCTCATACTCTTGAGTGAGTATAGTCCTCCTATTCTTCTTAATTGAATCAGTTCCCTGACATCTTGTCTCCAAAGCATCCCATATCTCTTTTGCAGTCTTGCAGTTTATTACCTTGTTTGACATGACATTATCAATGGCACTATGTGTAACACCCCCAAATCCGGGGTCGGGGATCCGGGTTGTCACGAGTTCCATCTCCCTTAATAACACCCAATCTTAATAATTAATCAACTACTCTGTACTGTGACCCCACAATAAACACACACACCACAAGTTATAGTCTCAGAGATGAACATCCAAAAATAATCACAAGTCATTTTATTCCACAATTATCTGCCAATACACCTTAAAAGGTTTTCTGGATAAATTTACATTTTCTTTGTCATTATTACAATTCATATTATACATGAGTCTGGTACATCAAAAGTTGAAAGCCTAGCCTATTGGTAGTTCCTACCTCAGCTACAGCGGCATCAACGCTTCCCGAAGACTGTAAAACGTTTTCTAACCGCTTGCGAATCGGGAGCTTGGTCCTGTTCATCTTGTCTATCTGATGTTATGTGATGAAAGAAGAAGGCAAGGGTGAGCAACAAGCCCACCAAAATAATATATAATATGATTAACAATATATGAGCCTTCTCATAGTACTCATGAAAGTCTTGGTCAAAAGAAATGAACCAAGTTTGATATCTTAATGCGATGAGGTCGCAAAATATTCAGTATATATACATATATACTTTTCAAAATCTTGGAAGTCCTCTTCCATGCATAATATACACAAAGTTCCAGCTTATAACTGTATATAAAAAAATATCATTGCAAGGTGATCTCATATATCTAACCTTGTCTCAACGTTTTTCTGAAAGTCTCTGTCATTCATAAGACAACCATTAACTAGATATAAGTTTAAAATGGTGAAGTTACAAGATACTCCAATATACTTATATCTTTTCCAGATACTACTTGAACTACCACCGTTCAAGTTATAATTAGTTTCAAAAGTTCATCACATAGATGAGACTACAAGACCAGATTTGAATAGATTAAATCTTTTAAAATATCATCAAAATACAATGAAGTTACGAGATACTTCATTTGATGCAAACATCATTTTGAAAACTTGACACTGCCAACACTCAACAATCGCCCAACCGTAGCCTTTCTATCCAAGTGCTCTAGGTAGTGTTGCAGAAATATCCAATTGGATGATGAACTCATTACGGGAGTTTGCCGCGCCAGGAAGACCACTTACGATGATCAGTCGTAGTAGTGCAACCCCACCATTTTCTACATGTAGAGGAGAACCTGTCGGATTTACTTGTCAACCGAACACTGAACTCCTAAGGAATGGACCGCCTTAGCGGAACTTCCAGGCCATTTGGGCCAATATAATAAGGCTGGGCCGGCGCTACTCGACCACTTACGCCACTCCTAGTTCAGATGAAATCCATGACTCTGAAACGTAAAGCTCGTCCCCACTTTCCCCAAGTAGAAACTTGTTGATACGGCTCCACCAAGAAGTCGTATCTAGTTGGAAAGGAAAACTCACCGATATTTCCCAAGAGATGTCTGTTAATGGATTAACTTGTTCCAAGAATTTTACTTCCCGAGTGTTGGGTAAGTAATCAAAAACTCTTTTATCAAGACAACAACCTTGTTGCGAATATAAAATACACCACAGAGCCGGATCCCTCCGGTTTTGAGCGAGTATTTAAATCCCCTTTTTAAAAGGAAGATCTTAAATATAAAAATGAGTTTTGGGATCCGCTCTAACTTTTGAAAATCATTTTAAAGACTTGAAAACACTTTAAAGAGTGTTTGGAATAATGCCGATTTAATAAAGTAAATCAGTCTCAATATAAAGAAATATCTGAATATTATTATTTAAATAATATTCCCATAAAGAATAATTGAGGTAGAAGTTGGAAAACTTATACTTGAAATGAATAGTAAATAATCAAAGATATTACTTTCGTATAAGCGGAGTCATAATACCTCGAATGAATATTATAAATAATATTCATTAAATAAAATAAAGGAGTCATACATCCTCAAATGAATATCCAAGTAATATTCAATAAATAATATAAAGGAGTCATAAGTCCTCGAATGAATATTCATGATAATATTCATTAATAAAATAAAGTTATCGAATAAACCTTATTCGATTAATAGTTTTGAAAACTATTACCATATATATATATATAATATATATATATAAAATCTACTCGGGATCCTCGACTCCCGGTTTTAGAAAATGTTTTCACCTTTGGGTCCCTATACTAAGGGTATATGCAAATTACCGCTATTCTCTAGCATAGGTATTATCAACTGAACCAACAGATATATATGGCAAGAATACGAAACAGGCATGCATATGTACCATATCACATACTACAATATATCGCAAGAATTTGCTAATATAACCATCATGCATTTATTACAAGATAATGCATATACAAGTGTATACATCACAACAACAGTATAACGGGTAGAAAACTTGCCTGAGCGACTGGGGGTGATAAAAGGCTCGAGACGAGTCTGGTAACCTATAAACAACAAGTAAGTTGGAATTAAACCAAAGTCACTTGTAAATCTATACTTTAACTAACTTAGACTCTAACGCTTGTTTTGCGCTTACTGATTCTCTTAAGTTACTCGAGTACCCTCGGCTCCACCATTTTTAATAATTTAACCATTACGAGTTTTAAGGCGATTCCTTCGCGAGTGTCTTACCAACTTCCTAACATACTTAACATAATTGTTTCATACATTAATTAACCCTTTAAGGTATTTAACCTATGTTTCAAAGTAAGGCGAGGGGAAATGTTTTGTTCGCGAAACGCCGTTACTTAAAACGGCCGTTTCTCCTAAACCGTACATCGGAATCAAACAAACTACATATCAAAACGAAGCTCGTAACATGAACTATCTAAACATGGCAATGGTCAAAATCTAGTAGGGAGTTCTCGGGTCCTAATGTTATGAACAAAAGCAGTCTAAAGTAAATCGGACATTACGACAGCTATGTTTACGCAATTTCCCAAATTTAAATCATTCCAAATCCACCACAATTCAACCCCAATTCACAACCCAATCAAAACTCCATCCAAACTACATTACAACAGCCCCAAATCAACTCATTATAATCAATTTACTTAATCTTAAAACTTGAATTTAAACTATACTACATTCTTTAACCAAATCATAAGATTTCAACAATCCATTCACCACCTTTCCAACCCAACTCTAAACCAACAATCACTAAGCTACTCTAATACCATATCAACCAAAATCATCCTAATATACAAAGTAAAGCTAGGGTTTGGAGATGATATACCTTCCTTGAAGTGGTGTGAGTAGCTAGGAAGCCTTAGGAAGCCTTGAGGAGTCTTAGGAAAGCTTGGATCTTAAAGGAAAAGCAAGAAAATCAAGTTAAAAACCTTGAAATCACTATTCATTATCTTCTTCATTGATTTATTGGAGAAGATAGAGAATGAATGGGATGCTTAAACTCATAATATAGCCATATCTATGCATAAGGAACACTAGGGAATTATCTTACCAATTTAGGAAGCTTGGATCTTGGTTTTTGAAATTTCTTCCCTTTAAAATTGAAAAAAGCCGAGAGCAACCTTGGTGAAGAGAAATATTTTGTGTTTTGTTTGGTGAAAATGAAATGATCGGCTTGGTGGATGAAGTTTTGTTTTTGTTTTGGTTAATTACCTTTTTAGCCTTAACTTTGTGTGGTTTTAATTCAACCACATCTCCTTCCTTCCCATGTCATGCTTATGTCATGCTCATGATGTCATCCTCCCCTCCTTATCCTCTTCTCATTGGTTGGATGACATCATCCCCTCTAATCTCTTTGATTAACTTCCTAATTGTTTGCCTAATGACCGCTGATCTGTTATACGGTTCGCTTAACTTTCGTTCTCGTTTCTCGTTTGAGGGATCATACCCGGGATCTTATTACTTGGGTTTCCTTAACCTTTCTCAATACATTATATTCCTTTTATGATCCTCTCTTATAATCCTTTAATTTAAATCCTTTTTATCCTGTTACCTTATACTCAATTCTTTCCGTATCTAGTGGATTTCCGGGAAAAATCAAAGTGTTCGGAATTGGATTCTGACGATCTTTACATACACTTATATGTCATATAGAGTACTAATAAAATCTCAGAATATCCATAACAGAATCCCTACATAGTGGGGCATGAAAAGTTTTCTCATTCAGCAAAAACACTATTCATAAGGGTTTCAAAAATTTCCAAAAATTGGGGTTATTACAGTCTCCCCTCCTTAAAAGGATTCCGTCCCGGAATCAGATAGAAAATGAATAGGGATACTCTCTTAGTATTGCACTTTCTAACTCTCGAGTAAATTTTCCCACAATGTGGTCCTACCACCAACTCTGCCTAGTTTAATAACCCTTCTCCTAAGCACTTGTTCCTTTTCACTCTCTAACCCTTCCTGGTTGCTCCATATAGGTTACGTCGGGTTGCGTGTCTATGTGCTCATATGCCCCTATTTTTCTGGCATCCGAATTATACTTCCTTAATATTGATACGTGGAACACGTTATGACTTGCTACATGTTCGGGGGTAGGGCTAGCTCATATGCTAACTTCCCAAAACGTCTTTATATATCCAAGGGTCCAACAATTGGTGGACTTAGCTTCCCTTTCTTTCCGAATCTCATTAACCCCTTCCAAGGGAATACCTATAACAACATTAGGTCCCCTACTTCCCATTCCTTGTCCTTTCGTGTCAAATCAACATACTTCTTATGTCCATCTTGGGCTACTACCAGCCGTCCTCTGATTAAATCTATTAAATCCTTGGTCCTTTGGACCACTGCTGGTCCGAGTATCTTGTGCTCTACAACTTCATCCTAACATAAGGGAGATCGACATTGTCTTCCCTCAAGGATCTCATAAGGCGATATCTCGATAATGACATATGATCTATTGTCGTAAGATAACTCAATCCGCGTTAAGTGATCATTCCAAATTCTTTCAAGTCTATTGCATGGAATTTTATCACAGCTTCTAGCACTATAGCTTTGGCGTCTCAATACCCATTCTTTTTCAGTTCGTAATCGCTACTACCTTCCGTTCCTAATATTATACTGGTTATACTTTTGCTCGTTAGCGTTCTATAACCTTTTAATAACCACGTCAACCTTTGTATCACGAATGTGTTTCCATTCCGAATACTACCATAACTTTATTACTCCTTTTTCAGCTTTTTTTATTTCCCAAAGTTTGATCAATCATATAGAAGTAAATGAATTTGTTGAGAGATCACTATGATCATGAACACTTGTTATATCGCATAGTTAGTACAGAAGGTGGCCAACCTTTAGTACTTGACAAGCAATTAAACAATAGCTGGTATCCTACTCGGCTTCTATCACACAGATAGATAGTCATTCGGCAATACCTCCCCTTCTGGAAGGGTTGTTCTTCTCAGTTTATAAAATATCCATAACAGAATCCCTACATAGTGGGGCATGAAAAGTTTTCTCATGCAGCAAAAACACTATTCATAAGAGCAAAAATTGGGGTTATTACACTGTGCAGCAAATGTCTTACCTTTGCATCCTTTGTAATAGATGAGATATCTTCAGCTGTATATTCACTTTTCTCCTTTGGTACAGTCTGTGCTGGATGATCTGCAACTATAACAGAGAGCTTAATTGGCTTGTGTGGTCCTTCATTAATTCTATCAAGGTATTCTGGATCTGTAGCTTCCAGAAACATAGACATCCTCACCTTTCATATGGGATACTCATAAGGTTTCAGTATGAGAACCCTAATAGTCTCATATCGATTATGGATTTGAGTCTTTGGAGTTTCTTCCATTTTGGTGGGCTTGGTTGGAGTTTGTACTTCTTCATACATGTTAGTTTTTGGATCTTTACTGTATGTATGTTAACAGATTGCTCTGATACCACTTGTTAGGTCACACACACTATAGAAGGGGGTTGAATACAGTGTTCACTACAATCAAATCGAATATAAGAACTCAAGTAACAGAAAACAGATTTTATTCAACATAATAAACTCTATTACAAAGAACTGTCCTCTCTCAGTGATGAACAAATTATCACGAGAGCTGCTAGGGTTACAATGAATAATAAACTCGATTATAATAACATATATAGTGTAAACCCTATGCCTGTGTTTATATACTACACAGTTACAAGATAATCTTCTAATTGATATCGAATACAATTCTGCTTCCTAATATATATCAATCAGTTATTTTTTCTTCCACGTATTCTATTCCTTATAGAATTCTTCTCCATGCATATTTCTTCTTATGTTTGTCTTGATCTTCTTTCCTTTCAATCAGCCGCCTTTCTTATCTGAACGTCTCCTTAAGTCCTGATATTATCTCCTGATAAATATCTCCTGATAACTTAAGTTCTGACAACTTAAGTGCTGATATCTTAAGTCCTGACTTCAGTATAAGTACTGATTTCCAGTTAAGTACTGATTTGTCCTGTTAAGTAAGATCTGAAAACTAAACATAAATCATATTAGACATGACATCACAAATATATCTAACATTAACATTGAATAATAACCATACATTGTTGCTTAAGTGCATAGATTAATTAGTTAACCAACGCCAGTCTCTGTGGGAATGTACTAGAAAAGATTCTATATTACTTGCGAACGCGTATACTTGCGTGTATTATTAGCGCGTGTTTAGTGACTAACAAGTTTTTGGCGCCACTGCCGGGGACTACAGTGTTAATTTATAGGTTATGTGCTTTCCATCCGTGGTCGTTAAAGTTCATTGACTCAGACATTCTTACTTATTTGTCTCCTTGTCTTATTTCAGGTACTCTAGCGAGGGTGTATGCATACGTGTTCGCGTACTCGTAAGAGAACACAGGATAAAGCCGAGGAAGAACTTGTGATGGTTCGAAGGGAACTTTTTGAGGAAGAAAAGAAGGTAGAAAAAGAAGAGAAAGTCGAGGAACCATGTGGCGCCCCAAAATCCGGGGTCAGGGATCTCGAAAGCCACGCCATCTCAACCACTATAAACCACATACCTCGCATCATAATATATAAATACTCACAATTTACAACCCCACACTTATCACACACACACTTACAGGTTATTGTCTTGGAAATAAACAATTCATTACTAGAGTAATCCAAACCACAAAATGATAGTTATTACAACCCAAAAGTAATTAAGTCTTACCGGGAAATAACCTTTAAGTAAGGCTAGTCCGTCGGCCAAATATACGTTTCTTATTTATTACCTTACATAAGTTATACTTATAAATAAGCCAAACTAAAAACAACTGAAAACCAATCCACCTTATTCGGTCTACCTGTGGTACAACACCAAACAACCTACAGAACAGCTGGCCATTTCCTACCCATTTCCTGGTTGTGATTCTCATGGTAGGCATCTTGATTGACTGTTGTTTTGTGTCAATTTAAGAAAACAAGTGAGACCTATAATGCCCAGCATAATAATGTACAGTATGAAAATGACTGTAGTGATAGACTCGCTTAAAACATTGTATATGATAATTATGTTTTATTCAAAAACAGTTTTCCTTGGTGACACACACCTTCTAATGAAAACATTGTATATGGAAGAATAGGACATTTATGGAGCCACCGCATACGATGATCAGTCATACTACGGAAATAGTAACCTTTTCTACTAGTAGAAGGATGATTCCCTTTTTATTATCGGTTATCACCCTGGCCGTATTCGGGCCTTTTCTGTGTCCATCCCTCTCAGGTACACACTTCGTGTCTATCCCTCTCAAAACACGGTTTTGCGTCCATCCCTCTCAGGTATGCATACTCCACATGTTCATCAGTATATAAGATACCTTCTCATGTGGTAGTAAATTGGTAGTCTCCCCAGTCCACAAAGTACTGGAGTCTACCCCTCCTTGTCCTTGTAAGAATCTCATCATAAATATAGAACTTATATTTCCCCAATCATATTGCTTGTTGATAGGTACACTTTGATTTGTACGTATATATATGTACTTCCGAGAATTTTCGGAGGAAGTACTAAGGATGTGAGTTGACCGTTGTCAATATATTTGTTATATAAGGGGGAGTTTCCTTTGAAACCATAATCAAAATATTTAAAATAAGTCAAGATAATATTCTCCGTCGATCTGAAATTATTCGAATGATTTTCCGAAAATCAGAAAGTAATTTGAATCAGGTTCTATGATTTTTAAATCATAAATAAACCATTAAATAAATAATGCTTAGTACTCAAATATTAATTGTTGAATAATTAAACCTCGAATAATTATACTTTTAAAAGAATATTTGAAATAATATTCCTCAAGTAATTTATGTTTAAGTAATATAAAATTTTTTAATATTTAATCGAGTCTCAAATAAATATTCACTGGAGAATACTTATCCCATAATAAATGAATAGTAAATAGATATTTATTATTCGAACGATAAAGTATAGTTGAGGGATTACGGTATTTGGAAATCGTTTTAATAAAAGTTCGAGGTGTTTAGTATTTTGTAAGTGGACGTTGAGTCCTTTTAAAACGTACTACTATGGACTTTTAATCGTCCTATAATATCACCGGGATGATCACCGGGTTTTTATCTTAAAATCCCGACCGACTCTCGGTCTTATACTTATACGTCACACATAAAGCGGAATTAAACATTCTACGATACATACTTATCGTACCACATCGCTACATTATGCGAAAAATTCAATTATTACTTATCATGGAAAGCATGGTATTTATGCAATGATAATAAAACAATCCTTTCACAATACAATAGTAAATGGAGTTGGGTTCGTAAACTTGCCTGGGTATCTCGAGGGGGAGGATGCTCTAGGTTCCTCTCGGAAATCTATAATCATAAACACAATTCGTTTCGTTAGGTCCCGTTCTAATTTACGACGACTCGCACTCATGTGCTACTCATTATGCACCCTCTCATCTTATATTACCCTTATTATCTTTTCAAGTCCTTATTCACATTATGGTTGCTTCCTTTTTCAAAGTATCTTAAGTCCGTTTCATTTTTCATCGTCGGCTCCTCTTATGGACTTTACGGTTTTCTAATCGCGCGGTCTCGGCTCTGAAATTTTTATAAAATTGAAAAATCATTATTTTCACTTGAACTATTTATGGAAGTTAGAAAACTCAATTTACTACTCTCTGTAAAAATTTCATGATTTATGAATATTTTTAAGTCGATCCTTTTTATTTTCAAAGTTTGTGATTCGTAGCAGTTTTTGTCGCGTAAATCACTTTTAGTAAAATGGCCATAACTTTTGATCCGAAAATCGAAATCAAGCGTTTCAAGCGCCTAAACGATCCTTATAACATTATCTATCATAATAAAGGGTTATTTTTCAAGAACTACAGTTTAAATCTTCTGGACTTTCTGCAGAATCTTAAAGTTACGTTTTGTTCGTTTTAACGAGATTACGGTTACGATCGGAGTTTTGTTTGTACCTTAAATCTTTATACTACCACCAACAATCAACATATAATCATCCCCAAAATAACTCCTCTAAAGAACATCATGTTCTTGAGGAAACAACAATCAACCTTAAATCTAATTAGCTAAACATCAAGATTACAACAATACTTTCACCAAAACTAGGTTTACAACTATGTTCTAAAAGGATCTTGAACTTAAATCTTAAATAAGGTTGGGTCGAAGATTTATACCTTTCTTGAGATATTGAGATGTGTTCTTGATGATGGTGAAGTCTTGGGAGTGCTTAGTATAGTTTTTGAAATCTAAAACAACCATTAAAATCAAGAAACCAAAGAAGAGTTACTATTCACACTATTCATTCTCATCTTTATTGAATTTATTTCACCCATCAAACCTTGATAAAAAGAGCTCAAAGATTTATCTTACCTTAGTTTGGTTGGTATGAAGCTTTAGAATTAATGGGAGGATTTATCCATGGCTAGAGCTTGATGATTTGATTTTGATTTCCTTGTTTTTTTTGAAAAAGCCGAATGAAGAAGATGAAGTGGGGAGAGAGAGTTTTTGTGTTGCTTCTTGGGAGTTTCTTGAAATAATGTGGTGATATCTTGTAGTTAATTTTTATTCCTTAGTATATATCCTAGGATTTTATTCTTTGTTGCCAATCTTGGAGACAAAACTAGCTAGCCTTTGTAGTTTACAAGCTAAGCTACTTGGTTTAGCTCTTTGGCTTACTATTTGCTAGCCCTTGGTTGATCATACTATCCTTAGCTCACTATTTGCTAAAATAACCATGGTTACTTTTCTACCATGGTTAGTTAGTGCGTTACGTTTATTTAATCGTTTACGCGTTCGCTTGATCGCTTAAACATTTTCGTAATAATTTCTCATAAACGGTTCGCGACGTAAATTCTTTCGTATTTATTCCTTATGTTTTGAATTATCATACTTGGATATAAATCCATAGGGTTTTAAATTCATAAATATATTGTGATTCCCGAAATCCTCGATGATTCGTATATATGGTCGTTTTTCAAAGTTCGTTTTCTTCAAAAACTAATATCATTTACATACACTCATTTGGTACGTATAATCATAATATCAACTCCGAAACACATTTTCTCATGCACTATATAGTGTGGGATAAAATATTTTCCCCGTCTGTCAGGGTTACTATTTATTAAACGTCTTTACAAGGTCTCAAAAATTCGAGTTATTATAGTCTTCCCCTCTAACAAGGATTGTGTCCTGAAATCAATTAGAAAAATAAGCGGGGATATCTATTCCTCATTGTGTCTTCAAGTTCCCAAGTTGACTCTTCGAAATTTTGATTCCTCCACAAGATTCTAACCAGCTTCAGAGTCTTGTTCCTAGGCACTTGTTCTTTTTGTAAATCTACCTGCTCGTATTCTATTACATGTCGTGCATTTGCATGGTACTTCCTTAACATGGACACGTGAAACACGTTGTGCACTTGTTGCATATTAGGAGGCAAGGCGAGCTCGTACACTAAAGGTCCAATTCTCCTCAAAATTTCAAAGGATCCTATGAATCTGGGACTCAGCTTCCCTTTCTTCCCAAATCTCATCACTCCTTTCCTCGAAAATACCTTCAACATCACTGAATCCCCTACTTCATACTCCCTATCTTTTTTGGTCTAGTCGACGTACTTCTTTTGTCTGTCTTGAGCTGCTACCAGTCTTATCCTGATGAGTCCCACCATTTCCCTGGTCTACTGGACTAACTTTGGTCGTATCATCTTGTGTTCTCCAACTTCATCCCAACATAGGGGAGAGCGACATCTCCTTCCGTAAAGAGCTTCATACGGAGGCATTCCTATGCTAGCGTGATAGCTATTATTGTAAGCAAATTCGATTAGGGGTAAGTGGTCATTCCAGTTTCCTTTAAAGTCGATGGCACACACTTGTAGCATATCTTCTAGGGTCTGAATAGTCCTCTCGCTTTGTCCATCAGTCTGGGGGTGGTAAGCGGTACTTATGTTTAATATGGTGCCTACACATTCCTGGAAGCTTTTCTAAAATCGGTAATTAAATCTTGGGTCTCGATCTGATATACAGGAACGTCGTATCTCACTATAATTTCCTTCAAGTAAATATCCACCAGCTTGTCTACGGTGTACCTTTTGTTGATTGGTAGGAAGTGCGCGGACTTGGTCAGTCTATCTATGATAACCCATATGGCGTTGTGATTGGTCTTTGTTCTTGGTAGGCCTGTCACAAAATCCATAGCTATATGCTCCCATTTCCATTCCGGAATTTCCAGGGGCCGTAATAGTCCACTCGGTCGCTGGTGTTCAGCCTTCACTCTATGGCATGTCAAGCACTTGGTAATCCACTCTACTACTTCTCTCTTCATATTAGGCCACCAATAATATTCCTTAAGGTCACAGTACATCTTCGTACTTCCTAGGTGGATTGAATATCTGGAGCTGTGCCCTTCGTGCAGCAATTCGTCCTTTAACTTTTGCACATTGGGAATCCAAATTCGGGACGCATACCTCATGATCCCTTTCTCGTCCTTCTCGCATCTCACTTCCTCACCGGTCAATGTTCCTCTTTCTTCACTCATCTTCTTTTCCTAACATACTCGTATCTTTTCAGTCAGTTCCGACACTAGCTTAATCTCAAATAATCCTTCTGTTCCTTTACCGGTCATCCTCACGTCAATTTCCATTTTCTCAAATTCTTTCATTAATTCCTCAGATGTCATTATCATTTTGAGTCTTTCCTACCTCCTAAGGGCATCAGCCACCACATTTGCTTTACCCGGGTGATACAAAATTTCACAGTTATAGTCCTTAATCAACTCTAACCATCTCCTCTGTCTCATGTTCGGTTCTTTCTGAGTAAAAATATATTTGAGGCTTTTATGGTCTGTGTAAATCTCGCATTTCTCACCGTACAGGAAGTGTCTCCAAATTTTCAGGGCAAACACTATGGCTGCTAATTCTAGGTCGTGCATTGGGTATCTGATCTCATATTCCTTCAATTGTCGAGAGGCATACGCGATAACCTTCCCGTGCTGCATAAGCACACATCCTAGTCCTTTATGCGATGCATCGCTGTATATCACAAACTCTCCCTTTCCATTGGGAAGGGCGAGCACTGGTGCTGACACCAGCCTCCTTTTCAGTTCCTGATAGCTTTCCTCACATTTCTCTGTCCATACAAACTTTTCTGTGTTCCGAGTAAGTCTAGTTAGTGGGCCGGCTATCTTAGCAAAGTCTTGCATAAATCTCCGGTAATATCCTGCTAAACCCACAAAACTCCTAACCACCGTTGGGGTAGTTGGTCTTTCCCAATTGGACACCGCCTCTATCTTGGCGGGGTCAACTAAAACTCCTTTGCTACTCACCACATGCCATAAGAACTGAAATTCCCTTAACCAAAATTCGCATTTCGAGAACTTGGCATATAATTTCTCCTTCCTCAAGATTTCTAAGACTATCCTCAAATGTTCTGCATGTTCTTGCTCTGTCTTTGAGTAGATTAGAATATCATCTATAAAAACTATCACACATATATCTAGGTACTTTTTGAACACTCTGTTCATCAAATCCATAAAGGTTGCGGGTGCGTTGGTTAGACCAAACGACATGACTAAGAACTCATAGTGTCCATACCTAGTGTGAAAAGCAGTCTTCGGTATATCCTCAGGTTTGATTTTCAATTGGTGATATCCTATTCTCAAATCTATTTTGGAAAAGTGTACAGCACCATTGAGTTGGTCGAATAGGTCATCAATCCTAGGGAGAGGGTACCTATTCTTAATGGTCAGTTTATTCAATTCTCGATAGTCTATAAATAATCTCATACTGCCGTCCTTTTTCTTTACGAACGGTACTGGAGCTCCCAATGGCGACACGCTGGATCTTATCATCCCATTATCTAATAATTCTTGTAGTTGAGAAAGTAATTCCTTCATTTCAACTGGGGATAGCCTATAAGGGGCCTTGGACATTGGTGCCATTCCCGGTGCTAATTCTATAGCGAATTCTATTTCTTTGTCGGGTGGCAACCCTGGTAAGTTTTCTGGAAATACATCCTCGAATTCATTTACTATGGGTATGTCCTGTATGTTAGGAACTTCCTTCTTCGTATCCATCACATAAGCTAAATATGCCTTGTTACCTTTCTTTAACAATCGTTTTGCCTGTAGCATGGTCAGAAATTTCTGGGTCTGCCGTTGCCCTCTAAACACTACTTCCCTTCCATTTTGCACTCTTATCTTTACTCTCTTCCGCTCACAATCTATTTATGCTCCATTACTGGATAACCAATCCATCCCTAAGATTACATCAAATTCCCCTAACGCAAATGGGATTAAGTCAACCTCGAAGACTTTCCCTTCTAATTTTAACTACAAGGTCAGGTTCATTCCGTTATTGGTTAACAGATTCTGCGGGCTGTTTTAATTCCGAAAAAATGTTTTAAAAATCATTTTAAATACCAGAAAGCCTATTTATGACCCGAAACGTCTTTATAAATGATATGGCATTGATTATGTGACGTATTATGTGTTATATGAGACATGTTGGTTGACTGTCGGTCTATATATTCGATGTTTACTGTTTATTGCGTAACTTTCAATCCGTTAATCGGATTTGGGTGAAACGAAGGGTAGATAGAAGTATGTGTTAAATAGAATCATATGAGTTGAATATTGATAGATGCTTATGATATGTGAGCAGAAGAGGCAAGACGTAGGAAAGGGAAACAGGTAGTTAAGGAGTAAGACGGTTGAGATTGGAAGCGAGTGCAGTGTAGTAAGCTAATACCAGGCAAGTGTTCTGAACTTTCTCGAGATATTATCGTGATTGATATTCCTGTTTTATATTGTAAGTGCTTTGAAGCACTAAACCCTAAACCTTGATTCCAGTTATTGATCTTGAGCCGTAACCTGATTCTTTCTAGACCATTGATTGTCGTATACCAAAACACGAACCTCAAATATACGATACTACTCCACAAATACATACAAACTAAATATTAAACACTGAACCAGATTGCTTACACATTCAAACCTTTGTATTTTACGCTTTGAAAGACCAAATCCATGAAACCCTGAAACATTGATTCATTGTTATTCAATTCTTTCATTACCTAGCATCCAAACTTTGAAAATACTCTTTTGATCCTTATGCAGATTAAAACCATTTCATTATGGAACATCAAATGTTGTTAATGATTCTGGTTATTGTTTATTATTGTTTATTCTATTTTTATGTTAGAATTGGATTGTTTTTATAAAATTATGGACCAGATTCGTGGTCAGACCATATAATGGTCAAGTTAGGCCAATGTGTGCCTTGGATCCAGTAGTTAGAGGAGTGTTGTGTGCTTTGCTCGGGGTTAGTGCGTGACTGATCAGCAGCCTAACCTTGGTTTTTAACATGAAAATATAATATCCAATTCTAAATCATAATCCATTGTTCACTTGATATCATAACCATGTTCACCTGATGATCATTATTCTCAGTTTTGTTATTGTGACTTGCTGAGCTAGTTAGCTCATTTGTGCGATATTGTTTCTGTTGTTTTCCAGTTAAAAAGGAACCGGTTGGTACCGAGGATCCCCAGTCCAGTGCGAGAGCTAGGGGTTCAGGTTGATTGAGCCGAGCTAGTAGGCTTCTTTTGGGATAATTTAAGTCTGTAAAAGTTTGTAATAATATTTAATACTCAGTTTTGAGTTTGGAATAGTTGGGATTTGAACGTTTGTAATATAATAGTGTGTTTTGCTTGTGTGCATACTTTAACCTGTTGCGATCTGTGGTGGTTGGTAAGTAGGGTCACTGCATATTATTATTATCTTTATTATTTTTATAAGCAGGTTATAAAGAAGGTGTGTGTGGACCCCAAACTTCTGACCCTAGTTTGGAGGGCGCCACAGGTTTAGTATCAGAGCTACTGGTTATAAGTCACTGACACAAGCCTAGGTTGACGGGAATGGGTAGAGGGTTAGGATTAGAAGTAAGGAATAGGATGATAAGACATTGAGAGGTTGAGTGCTTCGATATAACAGGTATTAGTGTAATTCGCGTTATGGTTCGAGATTCTTATATTGCGATATGATTTCAGATAGCAGCGATGGCCGACTTTTTTATTCTCGTATCAGCTGATCACTCAGAGCCTTCAGTTGGAGTGTCGTCTTCGGATCCACGTCCTGTTGTTCCACCAGTATTGGCTATACTACCTCCACATGTGTTGCAGCCCATACCACTGCAGGCTATTCCACCTCCAGGCATGAGGCCACCTGTTAGAGGACCCCCACCAGCTGATTCAGATTCCACTGGGCATTCAGTTGCGAGTGCCCCATTCCAGTCTACATTGCCCCCAGTTCCTTACTACCGGTATGAGGCTCTTCTATTGGAGCGTGATTACTTGTTGGCCCAGATTAGAGAGCTACAGCATATCATTAGGACTACCGATGTTGATCATGGTGTGAGGGAGCTTCGAGAGGAGATTCATGTGACACGGAGGGTTCTTGAGGCTAGGCTACATGGAGCTACACTACCTGGCAGAGGCCCTGATGTACTGATGGGCTGGGCTACTGAGGTGATGGAGGACTTTGAGAGGCTGGCAGGACCAGAGTTTCCTTGGAGTTGAGTTAGAGATTCAGAGATGGAGATGCTGAGCAGTATTGTGATGGTTATGTAGTATGTACAGTAGTGTGTAGTGTGTATCAGTAGACTTTTGAGTTGTATTTATAGACTAGCTATGCTGACTAGTGAGTAGGTTGTTGTACCCTTTTGCTTTTACTTCTGAAGCGTCTTTACGCTTGTTCTACCTAAAACTTTTGATCTATATATATCAGTACCTTTTTCCTTTCCAGCACTGTCATTTACTTTATTGCACATGTTTTACCTTACCTTATTTATTGCACCAGTTATACCCCTGTGATACCATGTACCCTGTTTTTCATAACTGTTTATATTCTGTAAAGAAGCATGCAATTTACTTAGTTATAACTGTTTTCAAAAAGAAGATATTTTTGTTTTATAAAACTTTTCTTTTCTACAAAGATTTTGGTTTAAAAGCTAAATAAGTTGTTTGATTCTTTACAGAAAAATGCTTCCTAGAAGAAATACCCGCACCAACACCCAGAATGAAGAAACCAACAACAATAACAACCAAGATGATATCAATCTAAATGTGAACCCAGGACCCATGGACCTAGCAATAGCCCAGATTCTTCAAATCTTGGCCCAACAAACAGTTCACCAGGCACAACAACAACAAAGACAGACCAACCCCCAGGTAACTTTCAAAACTTTTCAGGCAGTAAACCCACCAGAATTCAAGGGTTCCCTAGAGCCGATTGAAGCAAATGTTTGGTTAAAGGAAATAGAGAAGGCATTTGCCTTAGTAAAAGTAAAGGAAGAACATAAGGTTGAGTTTACAAGTTACTATCTGAAGAATGAGGCCACCTATTGGTGGGAGATGGTGAAGACATTGGAAGGTACATATGTTATTACTTGTGAGAGGTTTAAGGAATTGTTTTTAGAAAAGTATTTTCCTCAGTTTGTCCAAGATCAAATGGAGCTGAAGTTTTTAGAATTAAAGCAAGGGAACATGCCTGTAACAGATTATGAGGGTAAGTTTGAAGAATTGTCAAGGTATGTGCCGTCGTATGTGGATACTGACAGGAAGAAGGCTAAAAGATTCCAGCAAGGTTTGAAACCATGGATCAGAGGGAAGTAGCCATTTTTGAATTGGATACATATGCAGGAGTGGTACATAAGGCTATGATCGCAGAGACAGAGAGTGAGATATTCCAGAAGGAAAAGGAAAGCAAGAAAAGGAAATTTGAAGGGAATGAGGGCCAGTCACAACCAGGGAAGTTTCCAAATTTTAAGAAGGGCAAGTTTCAGCCAGGGAGGAATTTTAATTTCAGGAGACAAAATGCAAGCGACGGAGGCCAGGGCAACCGTCCAGTTAATGCAAATCAGCCGAATCAATTGAGACTAACTTTTCCAGATTGTCAAGTATGTGGGAAGAAGCATGGGGGAGTTTATAATAAGTTGAATGTAGTTTGTTTCAAATGCAATCAGAAAGGGCACTATTCGAGGGAGTGCCGAAATCAGTCAGCAAGAAAACCAGCAAATAAGGATCAGCCTATCCGGAATCCAGCAGTAAAGGTTCCATCCATTGGATTTACGTGCTTTAAATGTGGGAAACCAGGACATATAGCCAGGGATTACAAGACACGAGCCCCAGTCAGTAATGCATTAAGGATTATGGGATCTACCCCAACAGTGAATGAGACTCCAAGGGCTAGAGTTTTTGATATGTCCGTGAAGGATGCTATCCAGGATATGGATGTCGTGGCAAGTACGCTTAATGTGAATTCTTTATGTGCCAAAGTGTTAATAGATTCGGGAGCAACCCGATCGTTTGTTTCACAAGATTTTGTTAGCAAGTTAAATTGTCTAGTTGAGTGTTTAAATGAAATAATGACTGTGGAATTAGCAAATCAAGAACGTGTATCTATTAATCAAGTTTGTGGGAATTGTGAGATTGAGATTTCTGGTAGTAAGTTTTGCGTAGATTTGATACCATTTAAGTTAGGGGAGTTTGACGTTATATTAGGAATGGATTGGTTATCTAAGCATGATGCCCAGATAGATTGTCGAAATAATAAGGTAATGGTGAAGACGCCAGATGAAAGAATAGTAACGTTCAAGGGCCAGAAGCAAGTAAAAAAGTTCTTAACAATGATTCAAGCCAAGAAGTTATTACGGCAAGGATGCAAGCATTTCGTAGCATATGTGATCGACAGAAATCAGGAGCCAACAAACCTTGAAGATATTCCAGTAGTGAATGAATTTCCAGATGTGTTTCCCGATGAGTTACCAGGACTTCCTCCAGATAGAGAAATTGAATTTGCGATCAACTTAGCACCTGGAACAGAACCAGTATCCAAGGCCCCGTACAGAATGGCGCCTGTTGAGATGAAAGAGCTAGCAAAGCAGTTACAGGAGTTGTTAGAGAAAGGAGTAATCAGACCCAGCGTATCCCCGTTGGGAGCCCCGGTATTATTTGTCAAGAGAAAAGATGGAAGCATGAGACTGTGCATCGACTATGGAGAACTCAATAAGCTTACAATCAAGAACAAGTATCCGTTACCTAGAATTGACGATTTGTTTGACCAATTGAAGGGATCCAAGTACTTCTCCAAAATTGATTTAAGATCAGGATATCATCAACTGAAGATCAAGCCAGAAGATATACCAAAGACAGCTTTTAGAACAAGGTATGGACATTACGAATTTCTAGTAATGTCTTTTGGATTGACCAATGCCCCGACAGCGTTTATGGACCTGATGAATAGAATTTTTAAGGAATATTTGGACAAGTTCGTTATTGTGTTTATAGATGATATTTTAATTTATTCAAAAATGGAAGAGGATCATGTGGAACATGTGAGAACGGCTTTGGAGATTTTAAGGAAAAAGAAGTTATATGCTAAATTCTCGAAGTGTGAGTTTTGGTTATAGAAGCTTCAGTTCTTAGGACACATAGTCAGTAATGAAGGGATCAGAGTGGACCCAGCAAAGATCGAAGCAATTATGAATTGGGAGAGACCGAGAACACCCATCGAGGTAAGAAGTTTCTTGGGATTAGCGGGATATTATCGTCGATTCGTCCAGAATTTCTCAAAGATTGTAACACCACTGACAAAGCTTAAACGAAAGAATGAAAAGTTTATATGGAACGACAAGTGCGAAGGAAGTTTTCAGGAATTGAAGCAAAGATTAATCACGACACCTGTTTTGTCACTTCCAGACGATCAAGGGAATTTCATGATTTATAGCGATACTTCTCACAAAGGACTAGGATGTGTTTTAATGAAGCACGAAAAGGTGATTGCGTATGCGTCAAGGCAATTGAAACCACACGAACAAAAGTATCCTACTCATGATTTGGAGCTAGCAGCCATAGTTTTCGCTTTGAAGATTTGGAGACATTATCTATATGGAGAAAAGTGCGAGATTTTCACGGATCACAAAAGCTTAAAGTACATATTCACACAGAAGGAACTCAATATGAGGCAAAGGAGATGGTTAGAATTGATCAAGGATTACGACTGCTCGATTAATTATCATCCCGGTAAAGTGAACGTTGTAGCAGACGCGTTAAGTCGGAAGGAAATGTTAAATGAGTTATCAGTACCTGAAGAGATATATAAAGAATTTCAGAAACTGGAATTGGAGATTAACGTTTGTAGGCCTAATGAAGCAAAAGTGTACAGTGTGACTTTTCAGCCGGAGTTGCTAAAGAAAATAAAGAAGTGTCAGGAAGATGTAATGGATCAAGATATAAATTGTTTGGTAGGTGAGGAATTGTGCACGCAGAAGGATGATCAAGGTATTCTGAGATTTTCATCTAGAATTTGGATTCCATCGGTGACGGAGTTAAAGAATGAAATTTTACAAGAGGCACATAGTTCAAGATATTCCATCCATCCAGGAAGTACCAAGATGTACAGAGATTTAAAAGAGAATTATTGATGGCCGAATATGAAGAGGGAAATTGCGGAATGGGTTAACAAATGTTATCCTGTCAGAGAGTTAAAGCAGAGCATCAGAGACCAAGTGGATTGTTACAGCCATTGGAGATTCCAGAGTGGAAGTGGGAACATATTACCATGGATTTCATAGTTGGATTATCAAGGACAAGGGCTAATCATGATGCCATTTGGGTTATAGTGGATAGACTTACCAAGTCAGCTCATTTTCTGCCTATAAATGAAAGATTTTCGCTCGACTAGTTAGTCCATATGTACCTGAAGGAAATCATAGTTCGTCATGGAGTTCCAGTGTCTATTGAATCTGATCGAGATCCAAGGTTTAATTCAAGATTTTGGAAAAGTTTTCAAGAATGTTTGGGAACAAGACTGAATATGCCTATCACCCCCAGACGGATGGCCAAAGTGAAAGAACGATCCAGACAATCGAGGACATGTTGCGTGTATGTGCTATTGATTTTAAAGGAAGTTGGGACGAACATTTACCTCTGGTAGAGTTTTCTTATAACAACAGTTATCATGCCAGTATTGGGATGCCACCCTATGAAGCCATTTATGGACGCAAATGCAGATCTCCAGTGCATTGTGACGAAGTAGGAGAACGCAAAATACTTGGACCTGAATTGGTGCAGCAGACAAAGGAAGTTGTTGAAATAATCCAGAAAAGATTGATAGCATCACAAGACCGTCAAAGGAAATATGCAGACCAGTCAAGAAAAGACATGGAATTTGAAGAAGGAAACTTGGTACTACTGAAAGTATCACCATGGAAAGGACTAACGAGATTTGGAAAGAAAGGAAAGCTAAGCCCAAGATATGTCGGATCCTTTGAGATTCTAAAGCGCGTTGGCAAAGTAGCTTACGAGTTGGCGTTAACCCCATACATGGAGCACATTCACAATGTTTTTCACGTATCAATGCTTAAGGAATATAATCCAGACTCCAGGCATGTAATAGAATATGAGCCAATAGAGCTTCAGACAGATTTGTCATATGTAGAGAGTCCGATAGAAATTCTAGAGGAAAGAGAGAAAGTATTGAGGAATAAAGTGGTAAAGCTAGTAAGAGTATTGTGGAAAAACCCAAAGGTTGAAGAGTCAACCTGGGAGCTAGAAAGTGATATGAGAGAAAAGTATCCTCATTTATTTTCTTAAGAGATTCTGAGAAAAGAATCCTTTTAAGGGGGGAAGGATGTAATATCCGGGATATATCGTGTAATTATTTTTGCTATTAAGTAATTATTATCTGTGTTCAGTATCTATTCTGTGAATTAATTGTTAAGTGTTATCTATGTTTGGATATTTAAAAATAATATTAATTGAGTATTTTAATTTTTATATGTCGAAAATAAAATATATATAATTGTCATTTCTTCCTAATTAATTTTATGTTGATTTATAAATTTATAAGGATCATATAAAATTTATAAAATCTTTTTTCGAGTATTTAAAATCTATTTTATAAAAACGGGAACCAACCGACGTCAGCCGTTGTTACGTTTTTGGAACCCGAAACTCTTCCGTGAACTCCTTCCTAACCTAATTGTAATATTCCGAGCATATTCCATGTTTCGACTTTTTCGATCCGGCGTACAGTTTGTTCTGCGCGGGTCCCGGCGCAACATTTTCGATACAATATTCATTTCGGTAAATCAATAAAACCCGTATTTTCGATAAACGGGAGCTTTTTATTAAACTATCCCAATCATCACCTTGTAGTACGTGTAACCAGGCGCTGAGACCAAGACCGCAGTACAAATTGTACTGGTTTGGATAATTATCCCGAAAACCTATACCGTTTGGATCAATTTTTATAAATAAACGTACCGTTTTATATCCGGAATGATCCAACGGGATACTAATTTTCCGTAATTATAAATAGTCTTTTCCCATATTTTATTTCGTATCAAAATCATTTGCAAATAGTTAATTTTATAATTTTCAGAGAAAACCCCTAATTTCATAAACTGTTCTAAGAATCAAACAGCAAAACGAAGGCGTTACCGATCTCTGTTTTCAAAGCTCGAGTACTCAATCCAAAGGATTTGAAGTGTTCTATCAGATTCTGAGCTTCGTTTTATTGCAGAAATCAAGGTTTATTTTCCATATTTTTATTTATTTTCGGATTAATTTTATTAAAAATACGATTTTTTTTGTTCGGATGATTGTTTGTATGATTTGATGATTGCATGTTGTAGAGCTTGTTTTCCTGATGATTTTGATATATTATACGTCTGATTTGGAGTTCAATAACATGTTCAAATTTGAGTTTGATTTTCGAATTTTAAAATTAGGGTTTATAACCCGTATGAATGTTTTCAATTGAAATTTGGGGATTTTTGATTTAGGGGTTACTAGCTGTTGATTTATAGTGGGTTGTGTTCCTTATGAAATTTGCAATCGATTGGTATATAGCTCGTTAACAGAGGATGTTTGAATCGAAGGGAGTTGTGTTTTTAAACTTCATGATGTTCGCCGGAAACCGGCGATGTTCTTGGCCAATTTCCGGCGAAGTCTGGGGTTATTTGAATGATTTGATTGCATGAACAAGTTCCTGGTGTTGTGTAGAGTAAATCTGGAGGTGATGGTGGTGGGAGGATGCCGGAGGCGAGTTCTCCGGCCACCCCCGATTATTTTCCGGTGACCCCCTGGAAAATTACAGTTTAGTACCTATAGTTTTGAAAACGATACAATTTGGTCCCCCAGGTTTCCAAAACTTGCAAATTTAGGATTCCTGTTTACAATATATTTAAAAATCATATTTCCTATTTATTTTTATTATAAAAATTCGATTTTAATTTCTGAAAATTCTAAAAATTATTATTTTAATTCCGAAAATTATTTTTAATTCAAAAAATAAATCTGAATTAATTAGTTAATTAATTTAAGTTAATTTTAATTGATTAATTGGTCAATTAATTCAAAAATTAATTGATTAATTGATTTAATTAATTATTAATTGATTTTAATTAATTATTTAATTAGATTTAATTATTTAAAAATAAATTCCAAAAAATAGTTTCGAGCTTTAAAATATTATTCTAAATTATTTCCAAGGCTCGATAATTATTTTAAAATTGTTTTGAAGCCAGAATTGGCCCACCGAAGCCTGTTTGGTACCCCGAAATTGATCCAACGGCCCGTTTTAATTCCGAAAAAATATTTTAAAAATCATTTTAAATACCAGAAAGCCTATTTATTACCCGAAACGTCTTTATAAATGATATGTCATTGATTAAGTGATGTATTATGTGTTATATGTGACATGTTGGTTGATTGTCGATCTATATATTCGATGTTTACTGTTTATTGCGTAACTTTCAATCCGTTAATCGGATTTGGGTGAAACGAAGGGTAGATAGAAGTATGTGTTAAATAGAATCATATGAGTTGAATATTGATAGATGCTTATGATATGTGAGCAGAAGAGGCAAGACGTAGGAAAGGGAAACAGGTAGTTAAGGAGTAAGACAGTTGAGATTGGAAGCGAGTGCAGTGTAGTAAGCTAATACCAGGCAAGTGTTCTGAACTTTCTCGAGATATTATCGTGATTGATATTCCTGTTTTATATTGTAAGTGCTTTGAAGCACTAAACCCTAAAGCTTGATTCCAGTTATTGAACTTGAGCCGTAACCTGATTCTTTCTAGACCATTGATTGTCATATACCCAAACACAAACCTCAAATATACGATACTACTCCACAAATACATACAAACTAAATATTAAACACTGAACCAGATTGCTTACACATTCAAACCTTTGTATTTTACGCTTTGAAAGACCAAATCCTTGAAACCCTGAAACATTGATTCATTGTTATCCAATTCTTTCATTACCTAGCATCCAAACTTTGAAAATACTCTTTTGATCCTTATGCAGATTAAAACCATTTCATTGTGGAACATCAAATGTTGTTAATGATTCTGGTTATTGTTTATAATTGTTTATTCTGTTATTATGTTAGAATTGGATTGTTTTTATAAAATTGTGGACCAGATTTGTGGTCAGACCATATAATGGTCAAGTTAGGCCAATGTATGCGTTGGATCCAGTAGTTAGAGCAGTGTTGTGTGCTTTGCTCGGGGTTAGTGCGTGACTGATCAGCAGCCTAACCTTGGTTTTTAACATGAAAATATAATATCCAATTCTAAATCATAATCCATTGTTCACTTGATATCATAACCATGTTCACCTGATGATCATTATTCTCAGTTTTGTCATTGTGACTTGCTGAGCTAGTTAGCTCATTTATGCGATATTGTTTCTGTTCTTTTCCAGTTAAAAAGGAACCGGTTGGTACCGAGGATCCCCAGTCCAGCGCGAGAGCTAGGGGTTCAGGTTGATTGAGCCGAGCTAGTAGGCTTCTTTTGGGTTAATATAAGTCTGTAAAAATTTGTAATAATGTTTAATGCTCAGTTTTGAGTTTGGAATAGTTGGAATTTGAATGTTTGTAATATAATAGTGTGTTTGGCTTGTGTGTATACTTTAACCTGTTGCGGTCCGTGGTGGTTGGTAAGTAGGGTCACTGCATATTATTATTATCTTTATTATTGTTATAAGCAGGTTATAAATAAGGTGTGTGTGGACCCCAAACTTCTGACCCGGGTTTGGAGGGTGCCACATATACCATAGGGTCTCCCAATTATATCTTGGGGACAAAACAACTAACCGAGTTCATTCATGGCTTGATTATAATACATCATTACTTGCCCTGAATACTGAAATGCAAATACATAAGCCGTGTACCCTGAAGGGCTAGGAACGCTATCTAATACTAGCTATACTATCAAAATTGGTGACAAGTCACCCAGCCTTCTTCAAGGTCCATAAATAGTCACTAGTCCCTCAGTCACTGTCATTGCGCGTGAGGTCACGCACCCTCCTCATTACTCCTGCCAACATCAGCTCGGCTTCAACTACCAGGATGTATCCTCCAACCGTCGTCATCCTCATCTAAACCCGGGTACAGAGCTCGATCCCATCAATCTCTCTACGGGCTATGGCTGGGGAAGCAGCTCTGAAGTCCCCTGAATATCCTAGTCTGATGGCTCTCTCATCTGTTAGTGCATGGCATAACTCCACAATAAGGGCAGATGCCGCAGTGATCTCAACATTAAGCTGAGCCACTATCCAGTCATGTACAACTACATGTATGGTCGCCGGGGATGGTAGAGGTGAGTCTGGGTCCCTAGAGGTTATGTCATAAGCCTCGTAGATCTGTGCATCCATCCAATCCTCCTCATCATCATCAATATAGGGAAAAGGGTTCTGCATCCTTGGGTGTGGTGTAGGAGAGGGAACAGTCGGGAGAGGGTACATCTCTATATCCCTCCAGCCCACACCATCTCCCTGGGGCATCTCAACGTCATCTCAGTCTCCTCCTCCGGGGCATCCTCAGTAGGGTCATCATCTGAGTCATTAATGGGTGGGTCCTCCCACTCGGGAGTAGGGTCACGCTCAGGGGCCATAACATCACCAACAGGGTTAACCTCCCCCATAGGCTCCACCGGTACCTGACACAATAGGCAAGGTGTTACTAACTTAGAGTCGGAATTCCCTTGATGGTAAAACTTTCAAGACTACCCGTGTAGCCCGATGACGAACTCGACTTGAGCTCTGATTGATTATTTATTATTTTTATGTCTACGTATTTTATATCCTATCGTTTCCAATATTTGATAACCTAAGGCTCTGATACCATTTCTGTGGCGCCCCAAAATCCGGGGTCAGAGATCTCGGAGGCCATGCCATCTCAACCACTATAAACCACATACCTCGCATCATAATATATAAATACTCACACTTTACGACCCCACACTTATCACACACACACACTTACAGGTTATTGTCTTGGAAACGAACCATTTATTACTAGAGTAATCCAAACCACAAAGTGATAGTTATTACAACCCAAAAGTAATTAAGTCTTATCAGGGAATAACCTTTAAGTAAGGCTACTCCGTTGGCCAAATATACGTTTCTTATTTATTACCTTACATAAGTCATACTTATAAATAAGCCGAACTAAAAACAACTAAAAACCAATCCAGCTTATTCGGTCTACCTGTGGTACAACACCAAACAACCTACATGATAGCTTGACATTTCCTACCCATTTCCTGGCTGTGAGTCTCATGGTAGGCATCTTGATTCACTGTTGTGTTGTGTCAATTTAAGAAAACAAGTGTGAGCTTTAATGCCCAGCATAATAATGTACAGTATGAAAATGACTATAATGATAGACTCACGTAAAACATCATATATGATAATTATGTTTTATTCAAAAATAGTTTTCCTTGGTGACACCTTCTCATGAAAAAATTCTTTAGTGGATTTTATTATCCTGCGAATACCTTGGGCAATTCTTGATAGAAACAATTCTTGATAGAAACAATTCTATACCATCAGTTCAGTTCTAACAATTCTAACAATTCTTGATAGAAACAATTCTATCAAGACCTTGAAAAATCAAATTGGGCAAATTGCCAATGCCTTGCTTAATCATCAGCCTGGTACACTACCTAGTGACACTGAAGTGCCAGGAAAGAGGGAAGCTAAGGAGCACGTAAGGCCAATCACTTTAAGGTCTGGAAAGGTCACGAATCCCGAACACACTCAATGTTGACTGAAGAAGCAGAAGATGATAAAGAAGTAGAGCAGAAGGAAGTAGAAGTGGAACCAAGGAAGACTACTATTGAGCATACTCCTCCTGATGGTAATACAGAGGAGAAACAGATCTATCCTCCACCGCCTTTTCCTAAGAGGCTGCAGAAGAAAAAGCTAGACAAGCAATTTGAGAAGTTTCTGGAGGTGTTCAAGAAACTTCATATCAACATACCTTTCGCTGAGGCTCTTGAGCAGATGCTTAGTTATGCAAAGTTTATGAAAGGTATTCTCTCCCGAAAAGTGAAGTAAGATGATTTAGAGACAGTCGCTTTTACGGAGGAATGCAGTGTTGTGCTGTAACAGAAGTTGCCTCCGAAGCTTAAAGATCCAGGAAGCTTCACTTTCCGTGTACTATTGGAAAAATGTCTTTTGACAGATGCTATGTGACTTGGGAGCTAGCATTAATCTAATTCCATTATCAATCTTCAAGTAGTTGGACTTACCTAATCCAAAACTGACTTATATGACCTTACAGTTAGCTGATCATTTTATGTTAGATATATTTGATAATGTCATGGCTAATATGTTTTATGTTTAGCTTTCAGATCTTACTGAACAGGATAAATCAGTACTTAACTGTTGATCAGTACTTATACTGGAAGTCAGGACTTAAGGATATCAGTACGTATGTTATCAGGAGATAATCATCAGAAGATAGATATCAGAACTTAAGTGCTGAAGAATAATCAGATAAGGACAATAGCTGCTTAAAGGAAAGAAGATTGAGATAAACATAAGAAGAGATATGCATGAAGAAGGAATTCCGTGAAGAATGGAATACTTGGAAGAAAAGATATCCGATTGATATATTTTAGGAAGCAAAATTATATTCCATATCAATTAGCGATTATCTTGTAACTGTGTAGTATATAAACACAGACATAGGGTTTACACTATAAGTGTTATCATTATTAGAAAAGACTATTCATTGTAACCCTAGCAGCTCTCGTGATATTTGTTCATCACTGAGAGGTAACAGTTCCATACTGTAACAGAGTTTATTGTTTCAATAAAGTTTGTTTTCTGTTACTTAAGTTCTTAAAGTTCGATTTGAGTGTACTATACACTGTATTCACCCCCTCTACAGTGTGTGTGTGTGACCTAACAATTGGTATCAGAGCCTATCTGTTAACATACATACAGTTAAAGATCCAAACACAATCATGTCGGACACAGAAACTCCAACTAAGCCTACCACAACTGAGGAACCACCAAAGACACAAATTCAGAGTCGGTATGAGACCATCAGAGTCCCCATACTGAGACCATCTGAATATCCCATATGGAAGGTAAGGATGACCATGTTCCTGGAAGCAACAGATCCAGAATATCTTGATAGAATCAAGGAAGGCCCTCACAAACCAACCAAACTCGCTGTTGCAGTTGCAGGTGAAGCAGCAAAGACCGTACCAAAGGAGAAGAGTGATTATACTGCTGATGACATAGCATCAATTGCTAAGGATGCTAAGGTACGACACTTACTGCATAGTGCCATTGATAATGTAATGTCAAACAGGGTAATCAACTGCAAGACTGCTAAGGAGATATGGGATGCTCTGGAAACAAGGTGTCAGGGAACTGACACAATTAAGAAGAACAGGAAGACAATACTCACTCAAGAGTATGAACACTTTGACTCAAAGGCTAATGAGTCATTGAATGATTTATATGATAGATTTGTCAAACTTTTGAATGATTTGTCATTGGTTGATAAAGAGTATGATCTTGAAGATTCAAACCTTAAGTTCCTGTTAGCTCTTCCTGAATGCTGGGATTTGAAGGCAACGACAATAAGAGACAACTACAATCTTGATGAAACAACTCTTGACGAAATCTATGGAATGCTCAAGACTAATGAGCTGGAGATGGAACAAAGAAGCAAGAGGAAAGGAGGAAAGTCAAGGACAGTTGCTCTTAAGGCTGAAGAAGAATTCCCCAAAGCAGCTTCCTCAAAGAAAGACAAGGGTAAAGCTCTTTTCATAAAGTCTGATACTGAGTCATCAAGTTCTGAGAGTGATGATGACTCAGATTCTGAAAGCTTGCCTGAGACTGATGCTGATGAGGAGATGATGAAGCTGTGTGCTCTTATGGTGAAAGGAATCACAAAGATTGCATACAGGAAGTTCAGGAAGGGAAAGAAATTTTCCAGGAAAGGCATAAGTTCTGATAAGAAGAATTTCAGAAGATCTGAAGGCAGAGGAGGAAAGGCTGACAGAGGAAATTATACCAATGTTAAATGCTATAACTGTGGTGAGAAAGGCCACATATCTCCTGACTGCAAGAAGGTAAAGGGTGACAAAGGCAAGGCTCTTATCACAAAGCAGAAAAGCTGGACAGACACCTCAGACTCTGAAAGTGAGGAGAACTATGCATTGATGGCAAATGCTGATAAAGAAAGTGCTGAGAGCAGTTCTGAAGCTGCTGAAACAAAGGTACCTCAGACTACTTATGCTTTTCATACTGATGATATTAATGAGTTGAGAAGATATCTTAAAACCATGTTTGTTAGCTATAGAGATCAAACTTTAACATGTGAAAGATTAACTTCTGAAAATCTTGCATTTAAGAAAAGGAATGATTTCTTAGAAAAAGAGTTAGTCATGTTCCATCAAACTCAGAAGGATAGAGATGATGCTTTTTATGTTAGGAATGAAGTGCTAAAATTAAATGAATCTCTAAAAACTGAGTTATAAAAGGAAAGAGGGATTATCAGGACTTGGACTAACTCTGGCAAAATAACTCAAAATTTGCTAAGTAGTGGAAACTGGAAAGAGGGCTTAGGTTATGGAGAAGATAAGAAAGATAAAGGAACTGAAGAAATTAAGTCTGTTGATAAGCAAAAGCCAAAGTTAAAACCTGTTAAGTTTGTAACTGTAAAGTCTGAAAATGAGAAATCAGAAGTTAAAGAGGAATTAACTTCTGACAAACTAAAACAGGAAAAGACAGCTGAAGTAAACATAGGCTTAATGACAAAGAAGCAGCTTAAACATAAGCTGAAAGATGTTAAGAATGCAAACAAGGTAAAATCACCTAGGAAAAATAGGAATGGAAAGGAAGGTGTGAATAAAAGCAATGATTATAAACCTGTTCCTGATGCTCCTAGGAAAACATGTCATAACTGTGGAAGTTCTAACCATCTGGCTTCTTTTTGCAGGAAGAATAAGAATATTAACTCCTTACCTTCAAAATCAGGAGTTAAGAGTCAGTCTGTTAGATACAAACCACAAAATCCTTGTTTTCATTGTGGTAGTTTATGGCATTCCATTTATACTTGTAAGGAATATCATAGTTTGTACTATGATTATTATCAAATAAAACCTTCTTTGAAGAAAGTTTCCATTGTTCCTTCTAGTGTAAATTCTGATTCAAAGTCTGATAGTGTAAGTTCTGATAAGAAAAATGTTAACATAAAATCTGATGCTAAATCCGCTGCAAATGTTAACAAACTTTATAAGGCCAAAGGATCCAAGCAAGTCCGGGTCCTTAAAACTAATAATTAGTGGTCTTTGTGATTGCAGGGCAACAGGAAAAATATTCTAGTTCTGGAGAGTGGGTGTTCAGGACATATGACTGGAAATAAGGCCCTGCTATCAGACTTTGTAGAGAAAGCTGGCCCAAGTGTTTCTTATGGAGATGGCAATATTGGAAAAACATTGGGATATGGCAATATCAATCTTGGAAATGTCATAATTAAACAAGTAGCTCTGGTCTCAGGACTTAAACACAACCTACTGAGTATAAGTCAAATCTGTGACAGAGGTTATCATGTTGATTTCTTTGAAGAACACTGTGAAATTGTGAGTAAATCTAAAGGCAAAGTTGTTCTGAAAGGATACAGGCGTGGTAACATTTATGAAGCTAAGCTTTCAACAAGTACTGATGGTTCTGCAATCTCTCTGATGAGTAGAGCATCAATTTAAGAAAGCTGGAATTGGCATAAGAAACTCTCTCATTTAAATTTCAACAATATAAATGAACTGGTCAAGAAAGATCTTGTGAGAGGATTGCCAAACACAGTATTTGCTCCTGATGGTCTTTGTGATTCATGTCAGAAAGCCAAACAAAGAAAATCTTCATTCAAGAGCAAGACTGAATCATCAATTCTTGAGCCTTCTCATCTAATACATGTTGATCTATTTGGTCCAGTAAATGTCATGTCTATTGCAAAGAAGAAGTATGCGTTGGTCATAGTGGATGAGTTCACCAGATACACATGGGTGTATTTCTTGCACACAAAAAGTGAAACTGCATCTATCTTGATTGATCATGTCAAACAGCTGGATAAAATGGTCAAAGATTCTGTGAAAATTTTAAGGAGTGATAATGGCACTGAGTTCAAGAATTTGATAATGGAAGAGTTCTGCAAAAGCCATGGAATAAAGCAGGAATTTTCTGCTCCTGGAACTCCACAACAAAATGGAGTTATTGAAAGGAAGAATAGAACTCTCATTGAAGCTGCACGTACAATGCTTGAAGAAGCAAAGCTTCCAACCTATTTCTGGGCTGAAGCTGTGCAGACTGCTTGTTTTACTCAAAATGCAACACTCATTAACAAGCATGGAAAAACACCATATGAGATGGTGAAGAAAAAGAAGCCAAATCTGAAATATTTTCAAGTATTTGGATGCAAGTGTTTTGTTCTCAAGACTCATCCTGAACAGCTATCAAAGTTTGATCTAAAAGCTGATGAAGGAATCTTTGTTGGATATCCACTTTCCACAAAATCCTTCAGAGTCTATAATTTGAGAACAAAAGTGGTCATGGAATCTATCAATGTCTCTTTTGATGACAAGAAGATTACTGGTCTTGAAGATTTCATCGACCATGATCAGCTGAGATTTGAAAAAGAAGACTCAAATTCTGATACTGAAAATCCTGACAGTCTAAGTCCTGATACTGTAAACTCTGATGGATTAAACTCTGATGTTATTGAAACTGTGGTGACTACGTCAAAGGAAGATGCACCTATGCAGGGGGGTATACTCAAGATCCTACCAAATCTCAAGAACCATCAGAACATGCATCTGGCTCTTCAAGTTCTGATTCGTCAAGTTCTGATAAGCCAAGTTCTGATAGTGCTGAAAATCTAAATACTGAAGAATCCAACTCAGAAAGCATAGTTTCAGGGGGAGCATCAGAAAATGAAAATGAAGATAGCATGGATCATGGGGAGCATCCAGTTCTAGAGAAAACCTTACATCTGCAAGGAAGTGGACAAAATCACATACACCTGATTTGATAATTGGAAATCCTGATGCAGGTGTAAGAACTAGAACAGGTACTTCAAATGAATGTCTCTACAATTCTTTTCTCTCTCAGACTGAGCCAAAGAAAGTGGAAGAAGCTCTTCAAGATGCTGATTGGGTGCAAGCAATGCAGGAAGAGTTGAATGAATTTGAAAGAAACAAAGTCTGGACCCTAGTGCCAAGACCAAAGAATAGATATGTTGTTGGTACAAAGTGGGTATTCAGAAATAAAACTGACAGTGATGGCATAGTTACAAGGAATAAGGCAAGGCTGGTTGCAAAAGGATATTCTCAACAGGAGGGAATTGATTATGATGAAACATTTGCACCAGTTGCTAGGTTAGAAGCCATAAGGATATTTTTGGCTTATGCTGCTCACAAAAAGTTTACTGTCTTTCAAATGGATGTGAAAAGTGCTTTTCTCAATGGAGAATTGGAGGAAGAGGTATATGTTGAACAACCTCCAGGTTTTGTAGATACCAAACATCCAGATTATGTCTACAGGCTTGATAAAGCACTTTATGGACTTAAGCAAGCTCCTAGAGCATGGTATGAGACTTTAGCTCAGTTTCTTCTGGAAAGTGGATTCAACAGAGGGACAATAGACAAAACACTGTTCTACCTCAACCATGGAAAGGACTTACTTCTGGTCCAGATTTATGTTGATGATATCATTTTTGGATCTACAAATGACAAACTTTGCAAGAAGTTTGCCAAACTAATGCAGTCAAGATATCAGATGAGTATGATGGGGGAACTTAGCTATTTTCTGGGCCTTCAAGTCAAGCAGAATGAGGAAGGCACTTTTATTTGTCAAACCAAGTACACCAGAAACTTGCTGAAGAAATTTGGAATGCAAGATTGTTCAAGTGCATCCACTCCAATGGCCACTGCTACAAAACTGGATAAGGATACCGGTAAATCAGTAGATATTACTGACTACAGAGGTATGATTGGCTCTCTACTCTATCTAACTGCTAGTAGACCTGATATCATGTATGCTACCTATCTTTGTGCAAGATTTCAAGCAGATCCAAGAGAACCTCACTTAACAGCTGTAAAAAGAATCTTTAAGTATCTTAAAGGAACAGCTGCTCTGGGATTATGGTATCCTAGAGAATCAGATTTTAAACTAATAGGTTACTCAGATGCAGATTTTGCAGGGTGCAAAATTGACAGGAAAAGCATAAGTGGAAGCTGCCAATTTCTTGGAGGCAGATTGGTTTCTTGGTACAGCAAGAAACAAAAGTCAATTTCCACATCAACTGCAGAAGCAGAGTATATTGCTGCAGGAAGCTGTTGTGCACAGATTCTTTGGATGAAGAATCAGTTACTGGATTATGGGTTAACATATTTCAAAATCCCTATTTACTGTGATAATCAAAGTGTTATTGCTATGACAGGTAATCCAGTTCAACACTCAATGACAAAGCACATCAGCATCAGGTACCACTTCATCAGGGAACATGTGGATGAAGGTACAGTGGAATTGCATTTTGTTCCCACAGATCAACAACTGGCAGATATCTTCACAAAACCACTGTGTGAAGCTACTTTTACAAAATTGGTAAATGAACTTGGAATGGTTTCAGGTTCTTTCTCTAAATCTGCTTAGTCTTGTTATGTGTTATCAGACTTTATGCTCAGTATTTACAGAATTAATCTCATTGTATATTCTGTGCTTAATTGATAAATGTCTTTAAGTACTGACTGTTGTCTGATATATGTTTCTAAACTCTGATAAGTGATATGTCTGTTCTAGTACCTATTCAATCCTATGAGGATAACTGTGCTAGATACTGACCTAGTAGTCTTCAATAAATAACTGATTCCATGTAAGAAGAAATTATTTCAGTGGAAATCTTATGACACTAGCAAATTCTGATAATTGAGCTTAGTTAAGTTTACTTTGTATATCTTATTACTAAGTCACAAATTAGAATAATGCTACTCATCTGTTAAGTTCTGATACTAGTAAAACTGCTGAATGTACTAAGTGCTGATAAACCTCACTTATCAAAAGAAAAAGCAAAAAGATCAAAGAATAAAATCAGGTACTTCTTTGAGATCTAGAGTAAAAATGTGGAAGGGACGACCCAAGTGCATTGCTGGTATTAAGTAAATATGCATTAGAAAAGCAAAATATTTTCTTGGTGACTTTTCACACTCTATGATTACTGGAGAAATACTCTGATAATAGCATAAATTCTGATAAACAGTCGTGACTCACTTACACTGAGAAGCCACTGTAAAATAGAATTTCAAAAGATGCATAAAATTAGCACAAAACAGTTGAGGTGGACTCAAGCATGAACTCATTCATCAGTAGGTTTCAGGACAATGACAGCTCTTTAGCAAAATTTTAGTTATGCCTTATTTCTAAGACGTACTGAAGTGAATCATACTTTACTCTTTGTCTATTATTTAGCTTAATGCACACACTAATCACTCCATCTGAATGATGAAAATTTTTGTGGTGGTCTATGTTATTTTAGATAAACAGTCATTGTGTCATTATTGCACAAATTTTGAGGACAAGTTCTAGTTACACGTTCTGATGATTAAGTTCTGACGTCTATAACTCAGAACTTGTATGAGGATTTACTAAGATGGGCATTCCTTTTTCGAGTTAAGAAATTATGTTCTGATGACTGTTAAGTTCTGGTATAGGTCTAAGTTCTGATTTCTCAGTCTAATCCTCTACTTGGCTTATCTGTGAATAAAATTTGATAACAGTCTCAGTTCGAACTAGAATATATTGAAGTGGAAGATTAATAGTCACTATGATTAGGATTAATGGTATCCGTACTTGAACAGTCCACTGTTTCTTGTGTCTTGTGCGGTCTAGACCATGATTCCTCTTTCCAATGAATGTTATTATTTTTCAAAGTCTAAGGAGACGAGGTAGAATTAATTCTACCTGTCAGCATTAAATATCTTTGCGTCTCCTGGCATTCTCTTGCCTATATAAACAACCACTTCACATTAGTCTTCTCATCACACTTTTATCACAAATTCAGTCTTGTTTTTCATTTACTATCACAAATGGCTGAATTTGGCTGGTTCTACAATTACGGTGATGAGACTGTGCATGTCTTTTTGAATGGAATTCCAACTCTCTACCCTATCACCAACATCCCTCACAATCTCTGGATTCAATTTCCAGAGGTTATCAAACGTGATCTGGTGGCCGTTCGAAGAGACCTTCACCTTCGTCGTATCCGTCAGCAAGAGCGAGTCATACGACTCGCCATCTTGTTTGTCGAAGATAGGAAGAGGAAGATGACTTAATCTTATCTTCTTCCTGTTTTTCTTCATCATCAGCTTTGTCAGGCTTCTTAGCTAGGACTAAGGCTGTTGATGTTAGATTTAGAAGCTTAGGGAAAATCTTGTATAAGTACTGATGTAAATTTCCATTTCATGAATGTATTGTCTTGATATATTAATGAAAATTGTTTTTACTTCAAGATTTGATCTCTGAGTTATTTGTCTTGTGTTGATAAATCCTGATTGATATTCTGATGACCATTTAAATTTTGTTTTTATTTAAGTTCTGATTCTCTGTCAGCACTTATTCATCGAAATTATCTCAGTCATTTTTAACATGATTTATTTTCAGAATATTAATGTTGCAGTGAAAAATATTTCAATCAGTGCTAACGGGTTAAATTTTGAATTAAAATTGTTTCCCTTGATAAATGGAACAGTTTTTCCTTGAAACTCGGCAAATGGGTAAGTAATGATTACTGTTTTCTCGAGCCCAGTAACTATCCGTTATTACTGCATGTCTGACTGGTGTCCAACGGTAATATTTTTTTTGTATAAGTACAGTAGAGAGAAGATTTCTTTAATCTTTTTAATTTCTTCATCTTTTATCTCTCTTCTTACTTTTACTCTCCTTCACTTTACTTTTTCCGTTGTTTTCATACAGACATTATATCAAACACCTAACAGGCATACTTAATTCTCAATTTTTTCACATGGCACCAAAGGATTTAATCATTGATGGAGCTAAGTTTGTCCCTAACAACTATGCTGTAGTTCTTGATCATACTGAAGCTCCATCTGAATTGCACTTTGTGCAAGATCTTCTTGCACATAGTGAGGTTGGGTACGCCCTAACTCAGCCTGAATTATTTTCAAGTCAACAAGTTCTGAGGTTCTGGAGGACTGGAGTTTTTGATGATGGTGGTAAACGAGGAACTCCCAGTATTATCTTCCAAGTGGGTGATTCATCCTATGTAGTCACTCCTGGTACAGTACGAAGAGCTTTACATCTTCCAGAAGATTGTACTTTCTCTATACCAGAGGAATCAGAACTTCGGGAGTTAATGACTGATTTGGGATATGAAAAGAGTCTGATGAAACTAGGACAATTGAAACGGGCTCATATCAGAAGAGAATGGAGTTTCTTCTTCGATTGCATCACCAAGGCTTTTGGCAACAAGTGTTCAAACTTTGATGCTATCCCAATAATGAGTCAGCACATCGGGTATGCACTTATCAATCAAACTCACTTTGATTTTGCAACTGCTTTAATTGGTTTTATTGGGGATAGGATGACAGAGGATAGAACTGTTGTTTACTTTGCTCGATTCTGTCAACTTATTTATACGTATTGTACTGATAAACCCCAGTTAGTCAGCACTCAAACACCACCTTTTAAGGTTGCAAAAAGGTACTTTAACGACCTGATAAATGCTGACACAAAGAAATCAATGGTGAGACCATTACAGATTCCTCAGTCTGTGAAACAGATTCTGGTAAATGCTGATCCTGCTACTTACCAATCTGTTTACTCCAATGTTCAACCAACTCACCATAACCAAAATTCATCATTTTCAGTCCCTACCACTCAGGGTATATCTCAGCCTACCCTCAGAACTTATCTCAAATCCTATCTCTCCACTTCACAAACTGCTCAACCTTCTTCTTCAGCACCTACTATGAAGCCTACATCCTCTAAGCCAAAGAGAACAAAGACTGTTCCTCAAACACCACAAAAGAGGAGGAGGATTACTTTGAGAGATGAATCAGATTCTGAGGAACAGATTCCTTGTTCCGAACGTGTGGTAAATGAAGCTGAGAAAGCAACTTCTCAAAAGGATTCTGATATTGGGGGTTCTAAGCTTCTCAAAAGGCTTAGACGAATGACTGTTCCTGAAACTCCCAAAGAATCCAAATCAACCAAGAAGTACAAGAAACAGAGGGCACAAAGGCCAGTTTCAGATGATGAAGAGGAAGCAGCTAAGGAAAGGGATCAGGAATCTCTGATCTCACAAGTCAAGGAATTTTCTCCAGTCACTTCTTCTCCATCAACTCCATCTCAGGAAGCTGTATCTGACAAGGCTATCTCACTATCTGTATCTCTTGTTGATCCAGGCACAAGTGCTGAAATTGATATTCAGAACCTGGTTGTGCCTGATATACTTTTCTTAGAAGCTCCAACAGCAAATAATCCTTTCACAACACCTGTTACTGATGCTGTTCAAACTCCAGAGTTATCAACAACACCTTCTCTGCATCAAGATGCCGATGATCAGACATTAGGTGAGCATCAGGATTTGGCTGTTGATCAGAACTTAGTATCAGATCAGCAATTAGAGGATGCTGAAGCCTCCATTGCTACTCACACTGTTGTCTTATCAGAAGATACTGATTCTTTAAGTTCTGATGCTGCAAATGCTGGAGATACTGGTGATGCTGCTCCAACTGTAAATGCTAATGAAGCAGGTCCTTCAGGATATACTCCTCAACCGACTCTTCCTAAGTCTGAACTGGTAAAGGAGTTTGTTATCAGGGATGCACCAGTACCTTGGAGTGAAACTCCTGCAGGTCAGGAGTGGACTAAGGAATGGAACTCAGTTTCATGTGTTCCAAATGCATTACATCTTGCTGAGCACTTGACTAAAGCTGATGAAATGTTAAATTCTAATGATTTTAAAACCCAGCTTAGAGTCACTGCATTGAGTACTAAACATCTACAAGGTCTTCATTCAACTACTCATGCAGAGCTACACAAGATTCAGGAGAACTTTATCAAACAAGAACAAGTTTGGAAAATTGATAAGAAAAAGTTCTTTCAACCTACCATTGACAGGATTGCTTATATTGAGAAAACTCAAGAGAAACAACAAGCTTAGATTGATGAAATTCTAACAAATCAAGCTTCTCAGCAATCTCAACTTACTGAAATCCAATCCTCAGTGGAATTACTTATCTCTCTTTTACTACCCGCTGATGCCAAAAAGGGGGAGAAGGTAATTAAGTCCAAATGCAAAACTAACAAGACACTGCAAGGAAAGGATGATGGAAATGATGATCAAGGATACTCTGGAATGGGTAGTGGTCATAGTCAAGGTAGAAGATTTACATCAAGACGAGCTAGTCACAGGACAAGTTCTGATACTGGGAAAAGAATAAGTTCTGCTGCTGGTAAAAGGATAAGTTCTGATGAACTTCTAGATCTTGATGAGAAAATGTCAAGACAGTTATTTCTTCAAGAAAATCCAGGAATGGACTTGGAAAATTTAAAGGAAGAAGAAGCCAGACTTAAATCAGAGAAAGTCACATCTAAATCTGAAGTTTCTAGTAAAAAGTCACTTCCAAAACTTAAAGGCATTGTGATCAAAGAAAGGACACATACTGAAGCAACATTGGCTAGATCACAACCACAGATAGATCCAAGATCCAAGGGTAAAGAAAAGGTCGGTGAACCTATCAAGGCTTATGTACCTCCTGAGGAAGAAGAAATTACTGATGAAAAAGATGATCTTGCTCTGACTTCAAGAAAAGTTCTTAAAACAACCTCTGACATGGCTCAAGTTGTTCAGAGTCAAGAAATTGTATGTTCTGATATTCAAAAGAAGCAAGTAACCTCTGACAGAGCTCAAGTTAACTTGATATCAGAAAATAGATCAAAGACACTCCTACCAGGATTCACTAAAGCAAAACAGACTCAATCTTTGAAGACTACTGCAAGTGGTTTTGAAGCAAGAGTAGTTACTGGAAAGGAAGCTAGAGATAAAACTGGATTGGGAAGTGCTGATGAAAGAAGAGTACACAACACTACCAATAATCCAACTTCCTTGAGTGAACCAGGTATTGGAGCAACTCCTGAGAGATTGAATCAACTGGAATCTGTACAGATGGTTTACCATACCTACTTGAAAGAATACATCATGTTGTATTTCATGACAGATGGTAGGGTTTATCATATAAGACAAAATGCCATTCCATTGAAGTATTTTGAAGAATTGGAGCATGTACTTTTCTTACTTCAAGTGGATGACAGAATAACAGGGACTGCTGCAAACTACTTAAAAGAACAGATTTAGAGACAAAAAAGGCTTTATTCTGTTAAGTCTGACAGCATATATGTTCCAAAGTACAGAGATCACAATGGTGATATTGTTGATATGAAGCCTAATACTGCACAGATCAGAACATATCTTGGTATTAAGGGACTTGAATTCAATCTAGAGTCTGACAAAGCTTATGTTATAAGACTAGATCAGGAGTTGAGAAAAGCAAAGATCAATGATCTCAGAGCTGCAATCTTTCAAACTGGTGAAGATACTGCAGAGCTTAAAGATGTCAAAAGGAGAATGATTGATGAACTCAGATATGCTGAGAAATGTTTGTTAAAGAACTATCTCAGAACAACTCCTGACATCAGAGAGATCAGAAAATAAAGAAGCCAAGTCGAAGATCTACAACTGCTTAAATTCTGATATTTATACAGACTGAAGTTGTTATCAGAAGTTGAAATTGGTAAAAACTTTAAGGACTGTAAGTTGTAGTTATCTAGTCTAATTCTCATGCATTTGTACTTAATGTTTTTGACATCATCAAATATCTGTTAAACTTGTATATTATATTAATTTACAAGTTGGGGGAGATTGTTAGATATATTTAATAATATCATGGCTAATATGTTTTATGTTTAGCTTTCAGATCTTACTGAACAGGATAAATCAGTACTTAACTGTTGATCAGTACTTATACTGGAAGTCAGGACTTAAGGATATCAGTACGTATGTTATCAGGAGATAATCATCAGAAGATAGATATCAGAACATAAGTGCTGAAGGATAATCAGATAAGGACAGTAGCTGATTAAAGGAAAGAAGATTGAGATAAACATAAGAAGAGATATGCATGAAGAAGGAATTCCGTGAAGAATGGAATACTTGGAAGAAAAGATATCTGATTGATATATTTTAGGAAGCAGAATTATATTCTATATCAATTAGCGATTATCTTGTAACTGTGTAGTATATAAACACAGACATAGGGTTTACACTATAAGTGTTATCATTATTAGAAAAGATTATTCATTGTAACCCTAGCAGCTCTCGTGATATTTGTTCATCACTGAGAGGTAACAGTTCCATACTGTAACAGAGTTTATTGTTTCAATAAAGTTTGTTTTCTGTTACTTAAGTTCTTAAAGTTCGATTTGAGTGTACTATACACTGTATTCACCCCCTCTACAGTGTGTGTGTGACCTAACATTTTATTACATATTCGCGAGGTATTATGGAGGATGTCTTGGTCAAGGTTGATAAACTCATCTTCCCTGCTGATTTCGTAATTCTTGATTTCAAGGAGGATAAGAAGATTCCCATAATCTTGGGAAGACCTTTCTTGGGGACTGGTCGAACCTTGATAGATGTGTAGAAGGGTGAGCTCACAATGCGAGTGCTGGATCAGGATGTAACTTTTAATGTGTTCAATGCTATGAAGTTTCCTATGGTAAATGAGGAATTCCTAAGAGTGGAGTTGGTTGATTCTGTGGTTATTTCAGAACTTGATCAATTGCTAAGGTCTAATGCCTTAGAGAAAGCCTTATTGGGAAATTCAAATAGTGAAGATGACGAATGTGAAGGACAATTGGAGTATTTGAATGCTTCTCCCTGGAAGAGGAAGATAGATATGCCTTTTGAATCTCTTGGAATGGAGGAATTGAATAAAGCTCCTAAACGCCTCAAGCCATCTATTGAGGAAGCTCCCACTCTTGAGCTTAAGCCTTTACCCGAGCATTTGAGGTATGCGTTTTTAGGTGATTGTTAGGTCCCAATATGTTTGTAGAAGGGGGATTGAATAAAAACTATACCGTTTAATCGAATAAAATACGGAATAAAAAAGTGAAACAAAATTCAAGTTAAATAAAACTATTATTAAACTTGAAAGGTGTTACAACAACGGTATCGTTTACAAGGGATTAATCTCAAATAAATTATTCCAAATCTAGAATAAATTCGATATGAACTTTTTCTATTTTTGAAATAAAAAGGATCAAATGCTAAAGCAATTTGAGATTAAGTTCTAGGGATTTTGATCCGCTAGATAGTTACACAAGAACAAAAGAAGGATTTCTAGTGGTTTAGATTTAACAATAAATACTAAAAATTAATGTCCTGAGAAATTGCAGTAAGTTCTCTGCTTTTTCTTTGTTCTGTGTTCTTCAGTTGGTTTTGATATTCAATGCTCTGCTGTTGAAAATTAGCTTATGTTTAAGTAATCAAACAACCACCTGATTTGTTGGCAAGACAATCCTTTTGAACTAGCAAGACAATCGGTGAGACTATTGATTGAACTGGGAAGACTATCGACAAGACAATCTAAACAGACTTGGAAAGACTTTCGGTATGACAATCCAATTGTCATACCAGTTCAAATATTTGTCTTGTTGAGTTAATTTTGAATATTAATTCAAAATCATTTCTGAAAAATGCATAATATTAATTCAAAATTAATTAACCAATTAATTCAATTAATCAATAAATTAATCTTTGCAGATATAATTTATTTTCTTAATTAAATTATACGACTGAATTAATTAATAGAGAATTAATACTAATCTTGAACAACAACCACTCTTCTGACAATCTTCTAAAAATCACTGAAACTTATGAATCCATTTCACCACTTCAATGTTGACACTTGATGTACTGTCTGGTTTATGAATGACTAACATCTGTGATGTTTCTTCATGTCTTGATTTTCTTCAGATTAAATCCCTGTAATTAATTGATACACTGACAAGATCTCTGTCACTTGATTAAATCCACAATCTTGGTTTATATCACTGAGGCTTGATCAATTTCTTGAGCTTCTTCCAGTGAATTAAGTCCTCAAGTCTGTAGATGAACAATGTTACTTCATACTTTGACATATGTTACTTTGAGAGATCTTTCAGACGATAGAACCACTATTTACTTGTTACATCCTTATTTGAGTTGAGTTAAATCCTCGAATAAACAAATAGGCTATGACATATGCCTTTCAATCCCCCCCTATTTGTTTGTTAGACAATAACAACAAATACCTAGAGGATAACTCAACTAAGAAATAAGAAAAAGATATAAACAGAAATGCAAAGTAAATAGCAGAAAATTTCTGGATTATATTTAAAATTTTCCAGATTCTAAAAGAAATTTACAAGTGAATACAAGATAGATGTTCCTCTAGACTGAACATATGACTACATTTGTCTATCTTGATTCATAAAGCTCTAAGAATATTACATTAAGTTTTGAGCTAATTGAATTCAGTTGTCTTCCCTTCCGAATTCACCTTCTTCCAAATCTTGAAGCAACTCCTTGTCAAAGACACGATCCTTTTCTGAAGTGAAGCTGGCTGGTCTGACTGGTTGAACTCCAACTGACTTTAGCTTATTCTTGAACTGATTGTACCTTTTAATATTCTTTTGACAATAAGCTTGAATCAGATCAGCAGCTTGAGTTTTCAACATGGATGAGTATCTGACAGTTCTTAAGTGATGTTCCATCCATACAAGATGCTTAGCAGAGTAGTCTTTAAGAGATTGTGCATCGAGATGGCAGATTTGAAGACAGTCAGACTTAAAGAATCTTACCTAATAAGGATTGTTAACCACTTGAGGACTAGCCCTGCTGGCAAACTCTTTGAGCCTTTCTCGAAGAACTTCATTCAATTCAGAACTTTTTTTGACTTTGTTGAGAAGAACCCAAATCTATGATAAAGAACGATTCTCAAACAGATAAAGTGATACCTTGAAAGATCCTTCACTCTGACAATATACAAATATGTTATTTTATTAAGAGATCCGTCAAAGGAAGCTATGATCCTTCAGACTTCAGTCTTGATAGCATTCATGTACACATCATTATTTGGATTAGAGATTTCCAGCTTGTCAAGAAGGTGTAGAAACTGCCTATCATTATTTATGCTCAGCTGAGGCATATCAAGTACTCTCCTAGCTTCATCCCATTTTTCACCAATCTTCAGTTTGACATCTCTTCTCCTTTCTTTAGCTTTAAGGTCATGAAAACGTTGCTTTTTAAGAGTTTTTGTTCGTTGAATGTCTTTCCTCATGTCAATGATCATGGATATCTTTTTAAGTTCAGCTTCTTTTCTCTTCAACTCTGACTGCTACTGCTGAAACTCTTTCTCAAAAACAGGATCCACTTGAGCTTCCTCTTCCCATTCTTCAAAATTACTTTCCTCCTCAGCTTCAAAGAAACCATCTTTATCTTCCAAGACTGGTTCAGTGGGAATGTCAAAAAAATCAAAGTCATCCTGTTCTCCACTATAGTTACTTTCCTCCTCTGCTTCAAAGAAACCATCTTTATCTTCCAAGACTGGTTCAGTGGGAATGTCAAAAATATCAAAGTCATCCTGTTCTCCACTATAGTAGACATCATCAGCCTTCCTTGTGTCCCCAGCAGAAGAATCTTTTTCTTTACCCTTTTCACTTCTCCCTTGCTTCTCCCCCTTAGTTGAGGAATTCTCTACAGATTTTCCTCTAGACCCTCCATGACCTCCATTACCTCCAGAACCTGAGCCTCCACCAGAAGGCCCTTCAAAGAAGGTTCTTTGCTCTTCATTAGGGCAGTGATAATTTTTAATCATAAAATACAAGTGCTTCATCCCTTCATTGAGATGTTCCATGCCCGTCTCTATCTTTAGGAATCTGGAGGAGTCCAGTGAATGGTTCATTTCAACCAGGTCTTCAAGAGAAGTCATTCTTGTATGGAGAGAGCAGAAGTTTGAAATGTCTTCAGCTGATAAAGTTGGAGATGCCTGGATTGAGTTAAGCTTTGGTACAACAGTGGACTTCAAAGCTGAGATATCATTTCTAATGAATGCCAGCTGATTGTTGACAGAGGTGGAAGAAGAAGACCGTTCAACCACTTGTGCTTTGAATGTTTGAGCCTCAGCCTGACTGTTTGCAAGTTGTTCTTTCAGATCAGCAATTTGAGCTAACATATTTTCAGTGTTTGTGTCTGTGTGTGCTCTCACCTGAGTATCTCTCATGTTTGGTTCACTCAACTCATGTGCTTGTGTTTCTCTCAATATAAGTGCTCGTGAGGAGCCATCATGTTGCTGATCTTCTGTACCTGCAATTGAAATCACCCTAGCCTCTTCAAGAGAGGTCAGTGGTGGTGCAATGGGAATTCGCGAGTCCCGATCCTCAGTCAAATCTATCTTTTCATGTGAAATAGATGTCTGAATTGCTTCAGGGATAGATTGACCAAGTTGCCCTCCATTTTCTCCAGATAAATCTGCGAGTGGATAATCCCGTGAGGGAGCCAGAGGTGTTGGATCTGGGAGGGGAGAAAATGACTATTAAAGGTGACTGAGAGTCAGATTTTCCCTCAGAAGCATGTGACTGCTCTTCTGCCGTAACTATGGCAGGCACTGTAACTGACTCAATGTGCACTCCTCGCTCTGTGTCATGAGTATCATCTATTGGTCTGTATGCTTCCATTGTGAGTAATGGAAGTGTGCTTGACTGTACAAGATGCCATGGCCCTATGGCGAATTTCAATAGATTCATCCTGTTGAGAGAATGTCTCTAGTAACTGTTCACTGGCCATATCAAAGTCCATGTCCTATTGGGAGGACAAGGATGGGCTTTCAGATGCCTCAGTAAATGTTCTTATTTTCTTGGGAGGAGGCAGAGCTGAGGGTTCATTCACATCCAACAATATACTACTTCCTACTAACCTTCTCGGTAACATTTTTGACAGTGGGGGAGAGTTTGAGATAGGTTGTGACTCTGTGTTTGGCTCTATGACCTGGGATTGAAGTTGCGGTTCTACAACTTCATGGTCAGCCCTATCAACCACTGGGGGTCTTTCAACAGATGTAGGTATAGTTTGAAAGTGAGGAATTATTACCTGCAGTGGAAGAGCATCTGATGTTTGAGCCTGGGTGGCTTGAACCACTGGAGGTTGAGGTTGCTATTCATGACCGGGAAGATTGAAAATTGGTAAAGGAATGAAGGTGGCCATGAAAGCAGATACAAGTACTGGAACTTGCATGAATTTGAAGGAAGTGTCTTGGCGTGTGTAGATCTTTTTGCTTACGGGAGGGGGTTCAGCTACTGATGAGTTAGCGAAAAGAGCCTTATGCTCAGGTGTGAGAAGATATTCTGCCATAAGCATGAGAAAGCGAGCGTAATAGCAAGAAACCCTACGATTTATGGAATGATCACGCTTAGCTGAAATGAGACATCTCAGAAGAATGGGTAAAAGTAATTTGCCAACATTGATCCTTTGATTGAAAACAACCGCAAGACCAATATACTGCAGAGTGGAAGTGATGTTGTGAAAATTTGATTTAGTGCAGTTGGCAAACACTTTGGAAAGTGTATCGAAGAAAATATCCCATTCAGAAACCAAATTGGATTTAGACAGCTTGGTTAAATTAATCAACCCCTGATAGTGAATGGCATGGAAAAAGTTTGAAATCTCATTTTCAGAGGGTAAATTACAAAAATTGTCCATTGGAAAATTTAACGCTCGATTGATGACTGTTTCATCAACTACATACTGTGTGTTTGCCACGGTGAATGAAAAAGATTTAGAATCATCGGCCACAGTAGAGGTTGAACAAATCAGTCTAAGCAGCTCGACATTTAATAGCACATTTGATTTAATAGCAGAGCTAACAATCGAATGGTCATTTAAAAATCTAATCCACGGCTTAAATATTTCCATATCACACTTTTCAGGATTAAAATGACCAAAATGATTATGCGAGACAATTTGGAAATTGAGAGCCATTAAAAATATAATAAAACACACACTTTCAGAATTTTAAGAATTAAATTAAGAAAATTCGAATAATAAAAAAAATTTATAATTCGAATTACATCAATTATATCCGAAAAATTTAGAAAGAAATGTATCTCGTTAATGTTCTTAACTCACAAAATCAGATTCGCAATCTCACAAGACACAAAACCTAATTGAAATACCAAACTAAAACTGATTTGAGAAAAAAAACGAAGTGAAATAGTAAAAATAAAAAATTGACAGCACTTCCTCCCCGTATGTATACACACGAATATGTATATATAACAGTTAAGTGTGCTGAGTAAAAACTCGAGCAAGAAGATCAATGGAGACTGTTTTGATCGAAGAGAGAAAAAAAACACAACTGTTGAAATGATTTTAAAACTGAATTCAATCACAAAGATTATTAAGTAGGACAACTCGTATGACAATCGAGGATAGTCATACCGATTGTCTTCCCGATTGTCATACCAGGCAAACGGTTGGAATTTAAAAAGGAAAAATATAACTGGTATGACAATCTGATAGTCATAACGATTGTCTTCCCGATTGTCATACCAGGCAAACAGTTGGAATTTAAAAAGGAAAAATATAACTGGTATGACAATCTGATAGTCATACCGATTGTCATATCAGTATAAAATACATGAATTAAATCGAATAAACTAGAAAGATAATCGATAGTCATACTGATTGTCATTCTAGTACAAAATAAAAAAGAAATATATAAGACATAAATTTTATTACTGGCAAGACTATTGATAGTCATATCGATTGTCTTGCCAGTATAAAACTAAACTGAAAAAATAAATAAAACACATATACACTGAAATGACTTTCATCAAGACAATTTCAATTGTCTTGCCGATTGTCATTGCAGTTATAAAACAAATTAAACAGAATTTACACTAACAGATATATTAACAAAAAACAATATTTCAAAAATAATTATATTTTATTCCAAAAATAGATTTCTGTTGAATTTTAGCAAATAAAATTCATAGAAAAATATTTTTAGAGAAAATAAAATATTCTGAGATATTAAAATTAACAAGTAGAATAAATAAAGAAGATAAGATAATAAAACTTACATAGAAATAAGCAAGAGAAAAATGATAAGTATGATAAAATAAATTTGCAAATGAATTTTTCATTCATGAAAAATTCATTTGTAAATTCATTTAAGAACAGATCTTAGGTATTAACTAGTTTATTCACTAAAGCTATTCAACATACCCAATTTACCAACTAATCTGGTAAATATGGATTCATCAAGTGGTTTAGTGAAAATATCTGCTATATGTTCTTCTGTTGGAACAAAAAATAGTTCAACAGTACCATTCATGACGTGCTCTCTAATAAAATGATACCTGATGTCAATGTGCTTGGTCCTTGTATGCTGCACAGGGTTGTTGGTGATGGCTATTGCACTTGTATTGTCACATAGAATAGGTATTTTGTTCAATACAGAGCCATAGTTCCGTAGCTGATTCCTAATCCACAAGATCTGAGCACAGCAGCTTCCAGCAGCAATATATTCAGCCTCGGCCTTTGAATTGGAAACTATTTGCTGTTTCTTGCTTACCATGAGACTAGTCTGCTACCTAGGAATTGATAACTCCTTGAGGTGCTTTTCCTATCAACAACACTTCCTGCGTAATCTGAATCTGTATATCCAACAAGGTTAAAACCAGATTCTTTAGGGTACCAAATACCTAGATTTGGTGTTCCCTTAAGATATCTCAAGACTCGTTTAACAGCAACGAGATAAATATCTCTAGGATCCGCTTGGAACCTTGCACATAAGCATGCAGCATACATAATATCTGGTCTACTTGCAGTAAGATAGAGTAACGAGCCAATCATACCTCTGTAGCTTGTGACATCTACCTTAATGGAGTTTTCACATGGTCCAAGCTTGACAACTGTAGTTGACGGAGTCCTTGCTGATGCAGAATCCTCTAGATTGTACTTTTTGAGGATTTCTTTGAGATACTTGGATTGACAAATAAAAGTTCCATCTAACCTTTGATTTACTTGTAATCCAAGAAAGAACTTCAGCTCTCCCATTATGCTCATTTCAAATTTACTATGCATTAACTTAGCAAATATCTTACAGAGATTATCATTAGTAGACCCAAATATTATATCATCCACATAGACTTGGACTAATATAATATCATTCTTATGCTTTTTAGAAAAGAGAGTTTTTTCTATGACACCTCTTATGAAGCTATTTTCAATAAGAAATTCAGAGAGAGTGTCATACCATTTTCTCGGAGACTGTTTGAGACCATAGATAGCCTTGAAAAGAAAGTAGACAAAATCCAAATGATCTGGATCTTCAAAACCAGGAGGTTGATCTACATACACCTCTTCATCCAGCTTTCCATTCAGAAAGGCACTCTTGACATCCATTTGATAAACTTTAAAGTTTGAGAATGCTGCGAATGCTAGAAATATCCTGATGGCCTCTAGTCTAGCCACTGGAGCATAGGTTTCATCATAATCAATGCCTTCATCTTGAGAATACCCTTTAGCTACCAGTCTTGCTTTGTTTCTTGTAACCACACCATCTTCATCTAGTTTATTCCTGAATACCCACCGAGTACCAACAACTTTCTTGTGTGTAGGTCTAGGTACCAGTTTCCAGACTTGTTGATGTTCAAACTGATTGAGTTCATCTTGCATAACAATCACCCAATCTGGATCGGTTAGTGCTTTTTTAATCTTCTTAGGTTCTATCTCAGAAAGAAATCTTGAGAACAGACATTCATTTTGAGTAGCACGTCTAGTTCTGACTCCAACATCTGGATCACCAATAATCAACTCAAAAGGATGAGCTTTATTCCAGACAGTCTGTCTTGGAAGATTTGATCTTGATGATTCGCCTTGAAATTCATTGGGATGTTGTGTCCTACTAGTTGATCCTTCAGCATCTCCCCCTGAGTTGTTGTCAGGTTGACTTGATGATTCTTCATCAGTAGCAGTGGTATCTCCATTGTTGCCAACGTTTCCATCACCATTACCTTGAGTATCATCATGATTAACATGTTCTTCACCAGCAACAACCTCAGGTTCTTGATCATGTTTTGATTCTGAATCTGACATATCATCAAACTTCAGTTTCTCAGAAGGATCTTCAGTTTGGATACTAAGGAGTTTAGTGTCATCAAATGTAACATTGACACTTTCAGTTACTTTGTGTTGATCAATGATATACATCCTGTGTAATATCCCATATTTTCAAATATTATTATTATAATTATCTAGAATTGTTTATGTGATTTTATGTGAATTTTGGTGAATTATCTGATAATTGGAATTGATGTTTGGGTGTTTATATGTGACATTATTTGAATATTTGAATTTTTATATGTTCAGAGTAAAATATAGATAATTGTGATATTTTTCTGGTAATTTTTGGACTGTTAGATAATTTTATATTGATTTATGAATTATTAATTATTTTCTGAATAATTACCAAAATTATTTTATAAAGCCGGAAATCGTCCGACTTCAACCCTTTTTACGTTTTACAACCCGAAACTCTTCCGAAAACTCCTTTCTAACCTAATCTGGTAATTCCGGACATTTTCCGTGTTTTGACTTTTTCAATCCGGATTACGGTTTGACCCGTGTGCGGCCGACGCAAAATTTTCGATACGATAGTTATTTCGGTAATCAATAAAACCCGTATTCTCGAGAGACGGGATATTTTTACATTATTTTCGTATAAGATATTTTATAAGAAGCCCAGTTTTGAGAATTATCCAAATCTGATATTAAATTGTATCGTATTAATAATTACTTAGTGGCTAAGTAACCTATTTTTGAATCCTATATGATCCAATAGGATACGTGTTACGTGTTTAAAATGTATTTATATGAATCGATCCGCAAATTATACGCGTGGTTACTTACGTTACTCATTTTATGTGAGTCTGGTTGTATTTTATGGGTATTCGGGGTTTTCTGTTAATTTGGGAATCGTCTCTGTGTTTTAAAAATTAATGAACCAGGACCCCACCGGGACGTCAAACCCTACAAAATTTGTGTTTTTATTTTTATAAAATCAATCGTATTTCAAATACCCAGTATTTCTAGAATTTTGAAATATTCGCAATTTTTGGGAAATTTTGATACGAATTTTACATCTTACTGTTTTTAAAATTATTCCCCGTAATTATAATTTTGGGACTTAATTATTTAAATTAGGGAATAAAAACACTCTAAATTGATTTTGGGGTATTTATTTTTAAGAAAATATAAATATCCCATTTATTCTTTTATTTCATTTTTTATTTTTATTAAAAACAAAAATGAAGAACTTGTTCTTGGAGGTTTCAATCCATTCTTGATCTTAATCTTGCGATATCTGGAGATCCGTTGCTCCGTTTTTGACGATCTAGTAGTCGAATCGAAGCTCTCTTCGAGCCCGTTATTTTGATACTAGAATTATCAACTAAGGTTGATTAGTTCTCAAAAAATGTAGTTCATCATTTTTGTACGAATTGGGTTCTTGATTTTCAGGAGTTTTTGGTTGTTTTTGATGTTAGGATTAGCTTTAACATGTTATTTAGAGTCGATCCATACCATTTTTGTGTTCGTTCTATTGCCGGAGGGCTATAGTCGAGTTTTTGGTTTTGTTAGTTTGTATTTTTCAATATTTTGGGTTATACGTTAATTGGTTGTTGATTGTGATGATATGATTAGATTGTACGTGTTTCTAGCATCGTTTTGATATATAGTACGTCGATTATGGTTGAGAAACGAAGTAAATCGATTTTTGGACGGAAAGTTTGTTGTTCTTGATGGTTTTGATCAATTTTTGTGTGGGTTTGATTGTTTGATGTTGTAGTTGCTTCCATTCAATTTCTGGAATGATTTTGGTCGAGTTTGGTGTGAAAAACAGAAGTTTTCGTGATGTTTTGGTGGGATTCGGGGGTTCGTCGGAGGTGTTGAAGCTTGCCGGATTCCGGAAAATTCCGGCAAGTTCTTCAAGCTTCCCGGCTGTGTTCTTGTGCTTTGCTGATGTTTGATCCATCTAAGAAGATGACCCCTTTCCAAAACATGTTTCTGGGAATTATTTTCAGAAAATAATTCAAAATTCAATTGAAATTCCAAAAATTATTTTTAAATTCAAAAATTAATTTAGTTAATTATTTTAAATAGTTAACTGAATTATTTTAATTCCAAAAATCATTTTCTTTTATTATTTTCAAAAAAAAATCAGATTTGATTTAATTATTTATAATTTATTTTAGTTAATTATTTATGGATATGATTAATTTATTTATTCAATTAATTTTATTTATAAATGGTTAAATAAAATATAATTATTTATAATTAAGCCAAATAATTCCTAAAAATTATTTTGGGCTTTTAAAAATATCTATAGAGTATTAAATATTCAATTAATACTATTATTAATTGAATTATTCGTATTTTATTTGTAGAAAATCAACCGTTCGTCCGTTTAATACGAAACGAACGCGTATAGACTCAGAAAAATATTCTGCTTTCAATAAAAATACTTTCAAGACCCAAATCCTTTTGTTTCGAAAGGTCACTTGCTTTACGAATGATTCTGAGTCGTTAATTCATCGATAAATCATATTTTTGACCTGATTTCAGTTTTAAACGTACCGAGTCGACCCTTTTGATGAATTGAGTCTTATGTGATATGAATTATGTGATATATGAGTTATGTGCTTATGTGCTATGTGAATTATGTGCATATGTGGGTCAAGATTCCTGTGTTTGGCTGATATAATTATGTGTGGGCTATCGTATGGGTAGGCGATAGGATTTTGACGCGCAGTTCGTTGAGTGATTATCGTTTAGATGATTAAAGTTCTATATTTTAATTATAGATGCGGATCTTTCGAGTTGATCAGGACAAGACATTGGATAAAGAATGAGATAGAATGGTATTGGATATCTGGCTTCTAGCAATCGCAGGAGCAGCATATCGGTGAAGTGTTAAAAAGAAAGACGGTGATACTTTAAGACAGAATATCAGAATAGATGTGTGTTTGCGAGTGTGACTAACTGCTAAATCCCAAAGGCAAGTACCCTGACATCACTTATTATTCAAGTGATATTTATTTTAAATATTTTGATGCAAGTATTGCGTTCCCCATTCTCAGTTTAGAATCGATAAATGTTTTACATATCGCTGAATTAAATAATTCTGTTTATGCAAGTACTCTTCTGCTATTCTATGTTCAGAATAGATTTACAAATGTTTTGGGTTTTGAGAAAAATGATTTTATTGCAAGTATTCCTGCCCAAGTGAATGAGGGAATAAAATTATTTTGGGTGTCGAGTATTATGACCCCTTTTCAATAAAAGGTTTTGAGATTGAATGGTTACTGATTGCGTAAGAGGCCGAAGCACCGGTCCAGCGTGAGCTATTATACAGAAGTGTAATATGGAAGTGTAATATCTTACAAGGCTTGTTATGCCTTTTCTGGCGCCCTATAGGTACCGTACGTCTTCGGGATACGGGTAGTACCTATATTAACGGTATGGCTGCGGGATACCGGTGTTGTTTCATGACTGATCATCAGGAACAGCATAGTGCATAATTTGGTTCCAATCGATATTATTATATTGCTTTTGATAATCTTATAAGGAATGATTTATCAACTGTTTCTGTTTTGGAATAATGGTAAAGTGCGGTTTTGATTCAGATTTTGATTTATACTGATACTTACGTTGTTGTTAAATATCAAAGGTGGTATTAATATAGATGAATGATGTTGACTTCAGTATGGAATGTTGTGAGCATCAAAGTTCGTATTGATATCTAATTTGATATGACAACAAAATAAATATTAATTTGAAGAGTTCGGTTTTGAATAAAGTTTATGATTCAATCCATAATCATTGTTTCATGTTATTGTGGTTTACGATATTTCCGTAAACACTGTTTTACGAGTTTTATTCTCGTCAAGATTCAAAGTATTGCTGAAGCATCTCGCTCAAAAATATCAAATTGGTTTTGAATACAATTAAGGAATTAAATCTAGGATTCCTCAACTAAAATTTTATGATTCAACAATTATGATTTTAAATGTTCTGCTCTAATGCAGATGTCGGTTTTATATCAAAAAGACCCTATATATGTCATAATGATCTTGCTGAGCATTTCTTTCGCTCATACTTGCCTGTTTTTAAATTTAACCTCCAGTGAGGATTAGCTTGCTGTTTAGCCGCGTAATTTGAGGAAGCAAAGAAGAAGCTCTTGGAAGGTGGTTGATCCAGGGTGTGCGGGCTAGTGTAAGTTTTATTGTGTAAAGTTGTTTATATTATATTATATTATATTATAGTTTTGTATTTTATTTGGGCCTAGTATACTTCATTTCGAAGTTATACTAGTGGGTTTAGTTTTGAGTTGGAATTTATTGAAAAGAGTTTTAAAAGAAAGAGAAAAATTTATTATAGAATTTGGATATCTTGTTTCTAGAACTGTAACTTTAAAAGATCTTGGATTAGTTTGGGGTCATAAATGATAAATATCTTCCGCTGGCATTTATTTATTGATTTAACAGGTTATTTTGGATTGAGATTTCATCGTGACAACCAAATCCCTTGACCCCGGATTTGGGGGCGTTACATCCTGTATGATCTTCTTCCATATCCAACAAAAATACCCTTATATGCCTTTGCCTCGAATTTACCACGACGATCATCTCCATCCTTGAGCACGAAGCATCTGGCACCAAATACATGAAAGTATTTGATACAAGGTTTCTGTTCATTCATAATCTCATAAGGAGTCTTCATGAAGTCTTTGTTGATTAGAGTTCGATTCTGAGTATAACATGCAGTGTTGACAGCTTCAGCCCAAAAGTACATTGGAAGACCTGATTCACTTAACATAGTTCTTGCAGCTTCAATCAATGTACGATTCTTTCTTTCTACCACTCCATTTTGCTGAGGGTTTCTAGGAGCTAAAAATTGTCTGGTAATCCCTTTGTCCGTACGGAATCCATTGAGAAGTGAATTCTTGAATTTTGTTCCATTATCTGAGCTTAGTACTCTAACAGGGACATTAGAATCTAACTCAATCAACTTGATATGATCAATCACAACTTGTGGTGTTTCTTCCTTAGAGTGAAGGAATAAAACCCACGAATACTTGGAATAGTCATCAACTATCACAAGACAGCAACACTTATTTGACATCGAAAGAACATTAACTGGTCCAAATAAATCCATGTGCAATAATTGCAGAACACCAGTTATGGAGGATGTGTCAGTGCCTCTGTGACTTGCTTTCTTTGACTTTCCTTTTGGGTAAGCCTCACACAGTCCTTCTGGGGAGAATTCCAGCTGAGGCAGACCTCTGACCAATTCTCTTTTGACAAGAGAATTCATTATTTTGAAATTGAGATGAGAAAGTCTCTTGTGCCATATCCAACTCTCATCTGACGATGCCTTTGCATAGAAACAATTGACTTTAGGATTACTTTCAGAGTTCATGTCAGCTACGAACAGATATCCTTTCCGGATTCCCATCAAGGAGGGTTTTTCACTTTTCTTGTGCAGAATCTGACACTTCAGCTTGTCGAATAAAACATTGTAGCCGTTGTCACAGAACTGACTAATACTAAGCAAATTGTGTTCAAGTCCTTGCACAACATACACATTTTTAATGATAACATTACCAGCTTTCAAACAGCCATATCCCTCAGTTAAACCTGTGTTGTTATCTCCAAAGGTAACCACTAGGCTAGCTTTCTCAACCATATTTGATAGCAGGGCTCTATCTCCGGTCATATGTCTTGACGATCCGCTATCAAGAATCCACACTACCGGTTGCACCTGTTTAATGCCCTACAATACAAATGGATTAGACCTTCTTCGGAACCCAAGCTTGGTTGGGTCCGGCATACTTGTAAAATTGGCCTTTATCAGGCAAAACAACATTCTTAACTTTAATATTCTCAAATTTCTCAATGACTGGACATTTGACCTTGTAAACAACCTTGACAAATTTCTGTTTTGGCTTAGGCACAAGTGTCTCCTTTCTAGCTTTAGGAGGACTAGCAGTTTTAGACCTATTATGCTTCTTATTATTCACATGCTGACGAGGAGTAGTCTTATCACTAGAAACATGCTTATCATTAAAATAAGCAACCATCAAATTAAAAGCACAAGACATGCAATTAGAAACACCACATACTTTATGAGAGGAATTAGCAACAGGCAAATTATGCATGGTAGGCATGGCATTTTTGTTATCCAACTCAGGTGTGTCTGAGTTAGTCTTAGCTGCTTTCACAACTTTGACTGGAACTTTTGACACAGTTGACTTGGAAACAACCTTCTCATTAGCAAGATCTTCAGCATGTATTTCTTCTTGAATAATAAAAGAGGTCTCATCAAATGGTTCAACAATTGATTTTTTATAGAGGGGTTTATCAACACCCTTAAGCACATGTGGTACTTCCCTACCTTTAGCACAAACATGAGGAGGGTAGTTTATGCCTAATTCCCCAATAGCAACATTATAATCATAACCTACTACAGATGTTTGATTAATAGCTTGCTTATTGTAGAACTCTTTAGCCTTAGAGCAAGAATTAAAGTAAGCTTTGACCTTAGTCTCAAGACCGATGATCTTGTCTTTGAGAATAGTTTCGAGTTGTCTATAACAGTCAACTCTATTCTCTAGAAAATATACTTGTTCTTTTAATTTATCTTGATTAATGTGCATAAGTCTTAATTCATTGACCTCTTTCTCAAGGTCTTTGATTTGTTGAGTTAACATTTCATTATCACGACGAGCACAATCTAAGGAGCCTCCTAGATGATAGACTAATTCAACATCAGTAAATTTTTCCTCTTTTCTTGACGATGAAGTGTTTGCATCACTAGCCATAAGAGCAAGATTCCCAACTTCTTCATCTTCACTGTCAGTATCATCCCAGCTTCTTCCCTTTGCCAGGTATGCCCTTTCAGATTTACTCTTCTGATTAGAATCATAAGAGTTCTTCCTAACTTGTTTTGGCTTCCTGCATTATGTGGCAAAGTGTCCCAACTCATTGTAGTTAAAGCATCGAATGGTGTTTCGATCAACCATCCCTGTTTTGTATCCACCACTGCTGGTGTTTAAGGATGAAGATCCACCTTTTCTGAAATCTGCTGTAGTTGGACTTGTACTTGAACTTGGGATTCCTCTTGAATCTGACATTGGAGAATCTCTTGAAATCAGGGCCATTGACTCATCTTCCAATTGCTCCAGTTCTTCCAAGGAGTAAAAATCATCTCCTGATTGATTTGTAGTAGGAGGATCAAATTCTGCTACTATCACATTTTCTTCAGCCTTGGAAGACTGTACCATTCTCTCTGACTGTTCAGATTGTTGTTGTTGTTGTGGTTGTTGTTGTTGTTCTTCAGCTACTAGAGCAGTAGACGTGCTGACCACTCTTCCTTTCCCGTAGACTTCCTTCTGCTGAATCTGCTCCAACTCATAGGTTTTTAGCACACCATAGAGCCTTTCCAAAGAAATCTCATTCAGATCTCTCGCTTCTCTTATGGCAATGATTCTATGTTCAAGATGAGTTGGCAGTGTTAAAAGGAACTTTTTGTTGACCTCCCTGATTGAGTAATATTTTTCATTTTTGTTCAGGTTTTTGATCAATGCATTGTACCTCTCAAACACTTCAGTGATTCCTTCTCCTGGATTATATTTAAAGTGTTCATACTCAGAGGTTAGGATCTCTAACTTGTTCTCTCGAACTTCCTATGTGCCTTCATTAATCACCTCAATAGTTTCCCAGATGTGTTTGGAATTTTTACAGTTCATCACATGTCTGTTCATCAAGGGATCAAGGGAATCAACTAAGATTAATTGAAGGCTGGCATCCAAGGAGGCTTCTTCTTTTTCAGCAGGAGAAAAATCCTCAGGGTCTTTTACATAGGTTCTAGCTTTGGTAATTACAACATCATCTTCTATAACCTCTGGTTCAATAACCATTGGAATTTTTGGACCCTTCTTTAACACGTCCAGATATTTGGGATTTACAACTTGTAAAAATAAGAGCATCTTCTTCTTCCGCATAATATAATTTTCTTTATCGAACAGTGGAATTTTAACGGTTCCAACTTTTTGTGTAGTCATTATGAATTTTTTGAGTAAATAAAAATTCAAGGAGTGGAAGAATCACAAAAGTCTAGGATCTTGATTTGTTCGTTAATCAGAAGGCTCTGATACCAATTGTTAGGTCCCAATATGTTTGTAGAAGGGGTTTAATACAAACTATACCGTTTAATCGAATAAAATGCGGAATAAAAAAGTGAAACAAAATTCAAGTTAAATAAAACTATTATTAAACTTGAAAGGTGTTAAAACAACGATATCGTTTACAAGGGATTAATCTCAAATAAATTATTCCAAATCTAGAATAAATTTGACATGAACTTTTTCTATTTTTGAAATAAAACGGATCAAATGCTAAAAGCAATTTGAGATTAAGTTCTAGAGATTTTGATCCGCTAGATAGTTACACAAGAATAAGAGAAGGATTTCTAGTGGTTTAGATTTAACAATAAATACTAGAAATTAATGTCCTGAGAAATTGCAATAAGTTCTCTGTTTTTTCTTTGTTCTGTGTTCTTCAGTTGGTTTTGATATTCAATGCTCTGCTGTTGAAAATTAGCTTCTGTTTAAGTAATCAAACAACCACCTGATTTGTTGGCAAGACAATCCTTTTGAACTAGCAAGACAATCGGTGAGACTATTGATTGAACTGGCAAGACTATCGGCAAGATAATCGAAACAAACTTGGAAAGACTTCCGGTATGACAATCCAATTGTCATACCAGTTCAAATATTTGTCTTGCTGAGTTAATTTTGAATATTAATTCAAAATCATTTCTGAAAAATGCATAATATTAATTCAGAATTAATTAACCAATTAATTCAATTAATCAATAAATTAATCTTTATAGATATAAGTTATTTTCTTAATTAAATTATATGACTTAATTAATTAATAGAGAATTAATACTAATCTTGAACAACAACCACTCTTCTGACAATCTTCTGAAAATCACTGAAACTTATGAATCCATTTCACCACTTCAATGTTGACACTCGATGTACTGTTTGGTTCATGAATGACTAACATCTGTGATGTTTCTTCATGTCTTGATTTTATTCAGATTATCCTTGATTAAATCCACAATCTTGGTTTATATCACTGAGGCTTGATCAATTTCTTGAGCTTCTTCCAGTGAATTAACTCCTCAAGTCTGTAGATGAACAATGTTACTTAATCCTTTGATATATGTTACTTTGAGAGATCTTTCAGACGATAGAACCACTATTTACTTGTTACATCCTTATTTGAGTTGAGTTAAATCCTCGAATAAACAAATAGGCTATGACATATGCCTTTCAGTGATGCATCTACTTTGCCTGTTAGTATTGCATCTGACCTTTCAGGTAGTGATTAGGAAAAGCTTCTGAGGATTCTGAGAGAGTTCAAATCGGCAATTGGCTGGACTATAGTAGATATAAAGGCAATCAGCCCTTCTTATTGCATGCATAAAATTCTGCTAGAAGAAGGTAACAAGCCTACGGTCGAGCAGCAAAGAAGACTTAATCCAATCATGAAGGAAGTAGTGAAGAAGGAAATTCTTAAGTGGCTAGATGCAAGAATCATCTATCCTATTTCAGACACTTCTTGGGTAAGCACGGTTCAATGTGTGCCAAAGAAATGTGGTATTACTGTGGTAGAAAATGAGAAGAATGAGCTTATTCCTATTAGAACAGTCACGGGGTGGAAAGTTTGCATGGACTACAGGAAGCTGAACAAGGCAACAAGGAAGGATTACTTCCCTCTTCCTTTCATTGATCAGATGCTTGATAGATTGGTTGGACATGATTATTATTGTCTTCTGGATGGCTATTCGGGTTACAATCATATTTGTATCGCTCCAGAAGATCAGGAGTAAACTACCTTCACTTGTCCATTTGGTACTTTCACTTTCAGACGAGTTTCTTTTGGTCTGTGTGGTGCACCGGCCATATTTCAGAGATGTATGATGGATGGCCATCTTTTCTGATATGATTGACCAGAATGTGGAGGTGTTTATGGACAACTTCTCTGTATTTGGAGATTCTTTTGATGAATGCTTGTAAAATCTTGGACACGTTCTCAAGATGTGTGTTGAGACCAATCTGGTTCTCAATTGGGAGAAATGTCACTTTATGGTGCGTCGGGGCATTATTCTCGGGCATAAGGTTTCTAGTAAGGGTCTAGAGGTGGACAAGGCCAAGGTGGGGGTCATTGAGAATCTTCCTCCACCTATTTCTGTTAAGGGAATTCACAGTTTTCTTGGTCATGCGGGTTTCTATAGGCATTTAATCAAAGACTTCTCTAAGATTTCAAAGCCATTGTGCAGTTTTCTAGAGAAAGATGTCCCTTTCAAGTTTGATGATGAGGGCTTGCAGCTTTTGAGACTTTGAAGAAGAGTTTAATCACGGCTCCGGTCATAACTGCACCTGATTGGAATGAACCTTTTGAGATGATGTGCGATGCAAGTGACTATGTAGTTGGAGCAGTTCTTGGACAGAGGAAGAACAACATATTTCATGTGGTCTACTATGCTAGTAAGACTCTTAATGGTGCTCAACTGAATTACACTACTACGGAGAAAGAACTTTTGGCTATTGTCTATGGTTTTGAGAAATTTCGATCTTATCTACTTGGGACTAAGGTGACAGTTTTCACTGATCATGCTGTAATTTGATATCTCGTCTCAAAGAAGGACTCGAAGCCTAGATTGATTAGATGGGTTCTTTTGCTTCAAGAATTTGAACTAGAGATCAAGGACAGAAAGGGGACAGAAAATCAAGTCGCTGATCATCTCTCGTGCTTAGAAAATCCTAATGCTACTTCATTGGATAAGACATTGATAAATGAGTCTTTTCCCGACGAGAACCTATTTGGAGTGCAAGAAGAAGAACCTTAGTTTGCAGACATTGTGAACTACCTGGTGAGTAATATCATTCCTCCCGATTTATCTTATGCTCTACGGAAAAAGTTTCTACATGAAGTGAAGTGGGATGAGTTGTTTCTTTTTCATCAAGGAGCTAACCAAATCATCAGGAGATGTATTCCTTACAGCAAAATGGGGGGAATCTTGCGAGATTTCCACTCAATGGCATATGGAGGACATTATGGTGGAGAAAAGACAGCAGCTCGTGTTCTTCAAGCAGGATTCTTTTGGCCGACATTGTTTAAAGATGCTCACCAGTTCGTCTTGAAATGTGATCGATCTCAACATGTGGGTAATATGTCTAAGAGGGATGAGATGCCTCTTAATGTGCTTCTAGAGGTCGAGGTCTTCGATATTTTGGGAATTGACTTCATGTTTCATTTATCTCATCTTGTAATAATCAGTATATCTTGTTGGTGGTTGATTATGTGTCGAAATGGGTGGAAGTTAAGGTGTTTCCAACGAACGATGCGAAAGTGGTGCTTAATTTTCTTCACAAGCAGATATTCACAAGGTTTGGAACTCCAAGAGTCATAATCAGTGATGAGGGGTCACATTTTTACAATCGCAAGTTCACTGCTATGATGCGAAGGTATAATGTGAATCATCGCATTGTCGCGGCTTATCATCCTCAGACAAATGGTCAAACTAAGGTGTCTAACAGAGAGTCAAACGCATTTTAGAGAAAGTTATGTGCCCGTCAAGGAAATATTGGTCTTTGAAGCTTGATGAAGCTGTTTGGGCGTATAGAACAACATATAAGACACCATTGGGAATGTCGCCGTTTCAGTTGGTTTATGGTAAGGGGTGTCATTTACCCGTGGAGCTCGAGAATAAGGCATATTGGGCTTTGAAGAAATTGAATCTTGACTTGGATGGGGCTGGAAAGAATAGGATGCTTTATTGAATGAACTCGATGAGTTTTGACTTCAAGCTTATGAGAATAATAAAATGTACAAGGAGAAAGTCAAGAGGTGGCACGATCGGGGTCTAGTGCTCAAATCATTTGTGTCGGGGTAACAAGTTCTAATGTTCAACTCTCATCTCCGTCTTTTTCATGGGAAGTTGAAGTCAAGGTGGTCAGGGCCCTTCATAATTAAAATTTTGTTTCCACATGGAGCGGTGAATTTTTTTTAGAATGATCCGGGCCAGGCATTCAAGGTAAATGATCAGAGGTTGAAGCATTACTATGGTGACACGGTAAACCGCGGGGTGGTTAGTGCCGTTCAATTGTCCGTTTGAACTCAAGGTTCTACGTTGAGCTAGCGACATAAAAGAAGCGCTTCTTGGGAGGCAACCCAAGTTTTTTGTACATTAGTAAGTAGAGGAAGCAAGAAGAAAAGAGAAAATCACAAAAAAATTAGAAAAAGAAAAAAAATTAGGGCCCACTTTAGAAGCTTGGCGCGCCCGCACTGCCCTAGCGTGCGGCCGCGCTGATTTCACAGAAACATGGTGCGCCCGCACTGTTACAGCGCGCGGCCGCGCTGTCTCAGCACGCGGCTGTGCCGTGTTCCGACTCAGGAAAAAAAATAAAAGGCATTTAAGGGGTGAAAAACAGGAATTTTTTTCCAAAATCAATTCCCAACCGAATTTTACTCCCCCACATCCCATAATTCCCTCTCCAAATCAAACCCATTACTCCCATTATTCCCATAATCAAATCCCACTACTATTTCATATATAATTCTCTTTTCACCACCTATATATACATACACCTCATACACAAACTTCTTCACCAATTCATAAATTCTCAAACACAAATTCTCTCTCAAACACAAATCTTAATCTCTCTACTCACTTCCAATGGCACCAAAGAGACAAAGAACACAAATCGACAGCAGCAACACCAATTCATCAAGTGTGGGTGGTGTAAGGCCAAGGTTCTATACTCCCGAGGCTGAAGCGGAGTATACTAGGCTTCTTTCGAAGCCAATCATTAAGGAGCGGGGTTTTCTGCCATCAGGAAATGATGGTCAACTGTTGGAGATGATTCTTAAGATGGGTTGGGTTCCTATTTGTGAGGCACCCGTTGTTGTGCCCATGAGTGTTGTTCGCGAGTTCTATGCGAATGCCAAGGCCTAGAAGAATGGCTTCACGGTGGTTCGAGGGAGGAAGGTGGTGTATAAAGCAGAAGATATCAGGACTGCGATTGAGCAGCCCGTGAGGAAGCCCAGGAAGGATACATGGAACGATAAGACTCCAGAGGACTTTGATCTGGATCTTATTGTTGCTACTCTGTGCCAGCCCGATATTCACTGGAAGATCAAGAGGGGCACGACCAAGTATTCTATGTTCCCGGCTTCCAGAATGAACAGGTTTTCCCGTGCATGGAATGCTTTTATATGTGCTAACATTATGCAATCTTCGCATGTGCATGAGATTACTATGGAGCGTGTACGACTGTTATGGGGCATTCTTCATGGCGATTATGTAGATTTGGGGATGGTGATTTATCAGGGGATTCTGAAGTTCTTGAGGGGGAGTACTACGGGGTCTATTCTTTATGCGTCCGTGGTGACGAAGTTGTGCGTGGCAGTTGGTGTTCATTGGCCCGCACATGACCAGTTGCAGATCCCGAGTGCTCCTATTGACAACACTACTTTGGCTACGATGCAAGAATGGGATGGAGGAAATCCCGATCTGAAAGGCCTTGGTTATACTTTTGACCACCTACCTGGTGGGAGGCCAGCTGCTGGGGCCACTCAGGCGAGCAGGACTGCATGGAGATCTCAGCTAGGAGATGAGGCAGGGCGATCACAGCAGGAACATGAGGAGGAGGAAGGGGCTGATATGGGAGCTGGCATGAGCATGACAAAGTATAGGCATTTGACGAGAAGGATGGATGTGATGCATGACATCCACAGTAGATTCACATGTGATCTCACCCAAGCATTGGGGACAGGTTTTAGAGCCACCGGTGTTGATATCCAGTGGCCAATTTTTGGTGAGGATTCCATGTATCCACCTCCGGACACACCTGACACTCCACCCGTTGAGGGTGAGGATCCTGATTCTGATTAGATATGTCTGAATTCCTTACTATTACCTTCACTGAGGATAATAAATATTTTATGTTTGGGGGTAGTAGTTGAAGGAATATGTTTTTATCTGAGTCTCATATAGTTGCATGTTCATGATAGTTTTTAGTTCATATAGTTTGCATATTTTTCCATATAGTTTTTATTTTATTTTTGATAGTTTTATGTTATTTTATTCATATTTTTTTATGTAATTGCATTATAACATGATCCCTTAGATAATTTTTCCAGTTGACTTGAAATATTGATGGTAGTGTAGTGATGTCGTGTTTAGAGATGTTAAGTCGTATTAAGTTGATTTGCACGCTAGAGACACTTGTATTTCACTAAGTCTTATAGGTTGCTTAAGTGCTAGATCATAGTCATGGTTTGCTTGTTTGTCGAGGTTTAATCGCTTGTTTATATTTAAAACTTAGGATATTCTCTTAATAATAAAAGACATGGATTTTTTAAAAATTGGAGAAAATTGGATTTCATTGCTAGTTGTTGTGTCTAGGTGTCAAATGGCTAGTAGTCAGCTCATATTTATATGAGTAGTCTAGGGTTGAATGAGATGGAGCGAAACACACTCATTTAGAAATTTATTGAAAAGAAAAGAAAAAAAAAGAAAAAAAGAAGAAAAAAAATAAGTGTTATGTATAATTGATCACGAGTGGGCTCTTTAGTACTCGAGTTATTAAGTTCTTAGTGGACTTTGTGCCTAGTGACCTAAGGCTTTTATAGTCTGGGATCCGCTAACCTAACGCTCAGTACATGGGTATTATTGTATAAGTCTTTTATGGACCTCACTCATTACACGATCAAATAAGCATATATGTGTTGTTTTGTTCTGAATAAAAGCATGAATCTGTATAAAACTCTAATATAAGAATTGAAGTGTTATAAATTATTTTGAGTCTAGCTTTTATTCTATTTATAAACTTGCGATTGTTTAGATAAGTAGTGAGTCATGATTGTCGATCTAGTTGTGATAGTATATCTGTAAGCATCTGCACACACGCACGTCTTTAGTTTGTAAGTTGATTTGTATGATTTAATTAATCTTTATGCGAGTAGCTGCATTTTTTGCTATATTGCTTGTTGAGTGGTTGAGTTATTCTATTGGGATCGTTGCATTCATATGGTTGCATTCATGCATTTTTATTTCTTGTTCTTTGAGTCTGTTTATGCTTGAGGACAAGCATCGATTCAAGTTTAAGGGTATGTTGAGTGGCATTTATGACACTTTATTATGCTCTAATAATCTTTAAATTGATGCATTTGTACTCAATTTATTAAGAGTTTTAATGTGTTTTCTAGTGTTTTTGCATTTCAGGCATTATCTAGGTAATCGGGTGAATTAGCATTGTTTTGGTGCTAATTTGGTGTCAAGGTGGTATTGGAATAAAAGCTCGTGGAAAGCCCGCTCGAAGCAGCAAGAAAAAAGATGAAATCTGAGTTTTCCCCAGAAGGACGGCGCACCCGCGCGGCCGCGCCAGGATTCCAGAATGACAACGCGCCCACGTGGTGATAGCCCGCGGCCGCGCCGGTGCGAAAGTTTTGAATCTTGATTCTAATGCAATTCTAATTGGGAGACTTCCAGATTGGTTAGGGCTGCTATATATATATTCAAATAAGAACATTTTCATAAGAGAGACGTACCAGAGTGCAAGGAGAGCCGTAAGAAGACCGTTTTAGCATGATTCAACAAAGACAAAAAAGATCTTGTTTTTACTTGTGAATCTTTATTTTAAGTTGTAACTTGGATGCTAGTTTTCTTACTTGTGAACCTTTACTCTTGTTTCGTACTTGGTTTTGTTATTTAAGTATTAAGACTATGTTTCTTATACCATACTTTCATCGGAACCCACATTGATGATGAGTCCGATTATGGGTTAATCGTTATCGTGGGATTCTAGCGGATTTATTTATGGATTTCTTTAGTTAAATTGTTTCGATGCCTTAGTGTGTGGTGATTGTATGATAACCTAGTATTGGTTGTGCTTATTCGTCTTATAAGAGTCGCGAACTTGTAAGATAGTGTGTTAATTCTTAATGAAACGACAGTGAATTTAAGGATTTAGAACTTGCCATGCTAGCATAGGTTCATGTGTTATTGTTATGCATGATTCGTAGATAATTTAACCCATATTACTTGCCCTATGTAATCATTATAGATAACTTGTGTTTAAACCGTTATGTTGTCAAATTCTATAGACATGTAGGGTCTCAATATAGTTGGTGTCTATTCAACTTCTATCTCTTTTGTGGGTGTCTGGTAGTATGGTACTCGTGCAACGAAAGTTGGTGTTTATCAGTTTCGTGTTGTCTGATTAGTGTCATCACCATTGCATGCTAAGGTTAAGAACAATAAGGCTATTGAATGAAGTATTTAACGAAGTTAGAATCCCGTGTTTGTCATATATATTAATTCAACCAATCTTATTCTCTTAGTTATAATCATTAGTTTAATTCTTAGTTATAAACAACCCCAATTTGTTATCGTCTTAGCATTGAATAATAACCATACATTGTTGCTTAAGTGCATAGATTAATTAGTTAACCAACGCCAGTCTCTGTGGGAACGAACTAGAAAAGATTCTATATTACTTGCGAATGCGTATACTTGCGTGTATTATTAGTGCGTGTTTAGCGACTAACAGTTAACCAAACCTAATTATTCTCTTTTATTAATGAACAATTTATTCGATAAGTGAGTTCAATACTGCTTAAAAGAGATTGGGGTACGTCATCAGATTCAAAAATTTATTGCAATCAATCGATATTATTACCTGAATTAGGGTGTTGGCAAAGTGTTGTGCAAGTCATGCATGTACTATAATAAGACTAAATCATATTTACAACCCTAAGATTTAGTTGTATGATAGTCTAAATCTGTATTTTGTATTGTTTTACTTGAGTCGGTTAAAATGTTAAAGATCAGAATGGAGTATTTTTCTTAAAACACTCTCAAGCCTAAGAATAAACTCTGGAAGAAGATCAACAAGATCATGCCTCAAAGAAAAGGTGAAGAAGTTTGGATTTGAATAAATATGTTTTAGGAAAAATGTTCTAAACTAAGATATCTACAAGTCACAGATCAAGTTATATAGAGAAGTCATTCGAGAACTCCAGAATGACTTATCAAGAAGTCCAAATTGGCTTATAGAGAAGCCCAGAGATATCGACAAGTCTAATGAAGATATGAAGATTGAAGATATTGACAAGTCAATTTCTCATTAGAGATATCTACCAGTCAAAATGTATATAGAGATCTCTGAGATATCGACAAGTCATTTTGCATATAGAGAACTCAGATATATCGACAAGTCAAAATGAAGATATGAAGATTGGAGATATCGACAAGTCAATTTTCTCATTAGAGATCTCAGAGATATCGACAAGTCATTTCCACATGGAGAGGTTTGGAGACCTCAACAAGCCAAATTCACTTATAGAAAACTCGGAGACCTCGACAAGTTAAAGTCACTTATAGAGAATTAAGAGATCTCGATAAGCCATTATACTTATCGAGATGTCAGTTCTCTATACAAAAAAATGGAAATCTCGATATGAACCTCAAGTATAGAATACAGACAAGTTAAATATTCAAGATTATCAATCAACAAATGATTTAATCACTTAGATTGAAAAGTCTACAAAAGAAGCTTGAAAGACTGCAAGATCAAAGGCCAAGATTAACTGAAAAAGGAAAGTCACAGACCTACACGATTTGTAAAGATTCACTAAGCCAGAAATGGAAAGATTTAGAGATTACTTAAAGTAGGGTTTAGTACATCTTATTGCATGCTGTATAAACATGTGTTTACTAATCTATAAAGTAACTGATGCTTTGTTTTAGTTTACAAAATAGATCTAGATTTTCTTGTAACTTTCTCAAGAAAGAAGATGAGTGCTTTACTTACAAAGAACCCAGGATTGTAGCAAGACATCCTTAATTTTAATACAAAGTTAAGTGAGTTTTAAAAATACTATGTTTATTGTGCATGCTTTGTTTATTTTGTTAAACACAATATCTCTACAAATTAGATAGTTTTTTTACCAATCCGAATAGTTGTAAAAAGAGTTAAAAATATCCAAAACACATTCACCCCCTATGTTGTATTGAATATCTAAAAAGTGATAGTAGAGAAAAATCTAAAATTAAACAAATCATGATCTTAGAAGAATGAATACAAAAAAGATAAGCAGTATAAAGATGAACAACACACTATGGAAGAAAAAGATGATGTTGTTTCTAAGGTTGGCCATGTTAGTGTTTGTGCCCTGGAGTCAACACTATGATGTTTTAGTTTAAGACATTTGGATTATTGATATTTATGTTCTATCGATTATTCCTTTTATAATCTATTAATTCTTAATTTACTGTAATATAAATGTTAGATTAATAAATATCCTTGGAATATGATATAAGTTCTATATCTCTAAGTATGTGACTTAGAAATGAGATTATGAGAATAGTATCAATATTCCTAAATGTCCCTAGTCGAGTTTTTCTATTAAGAGACAATAATAATACATTAAGACTGGTGTATTTGATGATCACTTCTCATTGATCATAGGTATAGTGATACTAAAGTAAAAAACACATGCATATATAAATGTACATGGTGCTAGACAGACCCGATGTGAGATTCTACATGTCTGTTGTGTCATAAGTAATTCTCACAGTGATAATGATGTAATGGTACTTAGACCTGAAGTCATTATATTTCTATAAGAGAATTAATATACGTTGATTCCATTAAAAGTTATCCTTGACCGGGTAATGATAAAAGTGGACCTTGGGTATATTATGAATCGTATGATAAATATGAATGATCAAGATGGGATTTAACTTTTCTATTTTAGGAGTGATATTATTGGCTTCTTGCGTGAGCTAGACTATGAAATGCGTGGCCACGCTCAAATATTGATTTGATATGATAGTCTACTAATTAATCAAGGAAACTTGGATTAAACTATGAAGAGGATGACACATTACATGCCTCTAGTTTAATCTATAATTTTTTGTTAAAGGGATTATATTACATTGTACATTATTCACGAAAGGTTTAATCGATCACTGATTTAATTATTATTACTTGGGTATCAATGATGTAGTACTAGATGCCACTCATTGTTTATGATTTTATATTAGATTTAAAATTCGTTATAATAACCTATAGGGTCACACACAAAGAATGCTTGAAAGATTATTTATTTTAAATTGGATTTAAATAAAATTGAAGTAGTTCGAATATTTATAATATTAGTTAAGTATGACTTAATTAATTAGAAAAATAATGATATTCGAATTTACTAATATCAATTATGAAATTCATTTGTCAAATAATTAAGTGTGACTTAATTAATACAAATAGGAATTTCAAATTAATAATAACTTCTAATTAGTTAAGAGTTATAATTCTTTTCTACTCTCTATATAATATCCCTTGTGTGGCTGATTTTGGGTGCATGACTTTTACTAAAACCATAGCCACCAAGAGAGAAGATGGAGAGAGCAAGAAGAAACGAGTTTGTGCAAGTACACATCCAATCCTTGAGTTCAAGCATTCGTGTGGATACCGATAGAGCGTAGATTGCGAGTGCGGGATACATGGTGATTGAGCAATCTTTGGATCTCCATTATTCAACCAATTTATAAAGCTTCTTAAGGTAAACAATTTGATCTACGAATTAAATATCTGTTTTTCGCATGGATCTTGCGGTGGGTTTCGAGAATTCTGGTTTTTCACATTTTTAATTACTGTTTCCAATGCGTTTATGTGCTCGAAACCCTTCAATAGCCTAAGATCTACTTGTGAAAATTGTTTAATTCATTTATGTGTTTACTATTTTTTATGATTATAACATGTATACAATTTTCCATGACTGTTATGTATACGATTTTGTATGTTTTACATGTTGTTATGTTTATATATGCATATATATGTATATGTTATGAATATATGATATTCATGAGAGTTGTATATCATATGATGATTATTTAATATGTATATATACTGATAAATACATGTTTTGTGTTTGTTCTTATTATGAGAATCGTATTTGATATGATCCTGAATTGGATGCAGCGAATTTGCTGAAATCTATGTCTGGTGTCCGATTTTGGCGAACAAATATGCTATTTCATATGGAATCGAGCGTCTGAATGAAATAGATAGCTAAAGCTATTATCGACTGATCTGTAAGGCGTTTGACGTCAAGTAGGCCCTGTAATCTACGATATAATGTTATCAGATTTAATTTTGAATTTTCTGATTTTTGCCATATTTGGTTTATATGATTAGATCATAATGGGTGTGATATGTTAAGATCATATTATGTGTTTTAACATGTTCTTATGTGTTAATTGAGCATGATGGATGGTTATGGCTTATGACTTTAGGTTAATTATTTTGTTTTTTTAAATACGGCTTGCATGTCGTTTGATCTTGTAATTATTAAATCTCGAATGTTACTCGAGTTCTTATTGTAAGTACATTAGATTAGTTTTTATTTTTCATTCGTGTAATGTACATGAAGACATGAAGATTTGAAGATCAAGGAAGGGTAATTTCATATGGAGGCCATCCAAGAAAGCAATAAAAGAAAGAAAGAAGACATGTAATAGTTAGCTTCTATTTATTTTTTGCCTTAGATTGACATGGATCATTGTCATTAGCTTGATGAAGATCACATAGGATGAAGCCATAACCGACCAAGTTTATTTATTGCACTTTACATAGATATGCGCATATGATGAATGTATGTATAGAGCAGTTTATAATGATGCATGCTTAATTAGATTAAGGATGTATGTATTAGATATGACACCCACACCATGCTTGCTAAACAACACTACAAGGAAAACAGGCTTCAACAACGGTTTATGTCCGTTGTCTGATACCCTATTTTTCCATTGATTATTGAGCCTCCGTCTGTTAGTTGGATCAGACCACGGCTGAAAAATGTTGTCTGAGATTGTACAGACAATAATTATGGATTAAGCCCGTCGTATTACATCCAGAAAAGACAACATTTTTTTGCTTGTTTTCGTCGTAATAAACGACATTACTCAAGGATTTTTACAAACTCATAAAACCGTTATGTCGACTATTTTCGAGAGTATAGCATTAAAACAAGGCATACAACACTTTGTGTCATAAAAACATTATTGTGTACCCAAACACACAACAAAAATGAGCTCAGGGAACTCTTGTAATAAATTTCTACAGAAAATAGTTTTTTTTCTAAATGGGTGATATGAGCTACAACATAAAACTATTTTTTTCTAAATATGTGTTATGAGCTACAACATACAACTGTTTACTTGTATTAGCGTGTTGTCTGAATACCTTGAGACAATGTTTCAACAATTTAGAGACAATGGTTTTATTATGTTGTTAAAAACTATTGTTTTAGTTTTAAAGAAATGATACTTTTTAGAAGTTTCAGTATTTAAAGTGTTGTGTGATATAAAATATAACAAGCATTCAATAAAAATTAAATGCAAGTTGCATTAAACAAAATTTCTAAATATTTAAAGTAATCCATTCACCGGAACAAAAGCCGTAAATATACAATGACTAATAAAAAAAAGATAAAGTCTACATGTCTATTTCAAATTCACAATTGATAGAATGCAAGTTCCATGAGAGTGTGATTAGAATCTCGCAGCCTTTGGAAGACATTTCTTCTATAACAAATTGCTTGTTCTGCAATAACCTTCATTGCCACACATATCATCCGAGAAATTTGTCTGTTTGCAGTCCTCCCCTAACATAACCTTCTGCAAAATTAAATGCAAACGGAAAAGAAACAAGTAGGTGTAATTAGTCTCAACTGTAGGCCAATTTATACTTAAAGTATTCTCATTTAAACATTGATGTGTAAATGAAGAAAAAATTAACCAACAAAGGCAGATAATCCAACTCCAATTGTAACTTGGAAAGGCATTACAGAAATCTGAAAAATTATAAATACTCTCAATAATACAAATATATTATAATATATAACTAAATAGTAGTTAGTAAGGTAATTACATGGACCTTGTTAACAGTAGCAAATGACCTTGTTGACAATAGCAAATTAGACACCTACCAGGTTACCATAGTTATTAATGACATCACTAAAAATAAACATCATCACAAAAAATTTCAGTCCATTTTCATTCTTCCTAAACTTCCTGCTAGCATTAACTGTTAATGGATAACATTTCAGTCTTGAATAGCCCATCATGTTAATAAGCATAGATATCATATGTTATTGTCAAGTGGACTTTACTTTCAGCTGGGAAGGGTCAAAAAGAATTATTAGGTCAATAAATTGCATAAAATGTATGACAGATGGAATCTTTCCTGCACATGACAAGTATACAATGCGTGGTCACCTTAATAAATAAATAAATAAATATATATATATATATATATATATATATATATATATATATATATAAGAATCTACCTGCAGGCTAATACCAAATCCGCCCTCTGGTTGGGAGATACATACTTGTACTCCGCTAGAGCCTTGCAAGAAACATCAAGGAAAGTTTTTCTTTTAACAATTGATGTAGTGCGTCTCTTGTACAAATCGAAAGGTGTTCTCTTTTATTCAGTTTCAATGCTTGAAACTAGATAATTGTTGCTACTTGTTTTATCTGGAAACTGTGTAGTATCACAGTTATTTTCTTTCACAGGGTGTACTTCTGAAGATTCTTGCCCTACTATTACTTGACCCTCTGTAATAAAAGCATCACCAGAACAATCATTTTGCACCAATTCAAACACCCTCTTGCTAATCTGATCAAAGCCAATAAAACAGCTTCAGTGTAACAGGTAACTTATCTACAATTATCAATTAGAGACAAAGATACATAAATTGCCAGATGTAAAATAATAGAATTCAGCATGACACAACTAAAATAATATTCCCGCACATTATATACTTTAATGGTTACAATTTAACTGTAGAGTAGAATATACTCCTAGCCTACTATCACTTAAGAAGTTAGGATTCATAATATAGGATAATTATTGCAATTGTCTATTTGAGTAAGAAACTATTTATTAAAATTAGAGAGATAATTAGTAAGGTGAAGGTTGGAAAATGCAGACAGAATGATTACAAGTACAGTAATAACAACAAAGAAATGTATTTTTAATATCTTTTTACATTTAAGTAAACCTTAAATCTTTTTGGCAGTCAAAAATGTTTAAAATTTACTTATAGGACTTGGTTTATGTTCCTTGAGGACCTCATAAGAAATTTAATTTCTTACAAGCAGTGGATGTTCCTTGAAGGCATTGTTTATATCAAGTGTTGATAAGGTAAATAGTATTTACACTCAAATGTTATATAGTAATTTAGAGCAAAAAACAACAATATTGCAATATAATATATGAGTGTGTAAACATACATTTCTAGCTTGTAATAAACACACATCACCTCATTCTCCAAAAAGAACCAAAACCCACATAGAAAAACAAAAAAAAAATTAAACTTTGCAAACAAAAGAAAAATTGAAGCCCCAAAATCAAGAAATTCATTACCTATTCTTTGGTAGCAGAATGAGCCTTCAATTGAAGAGCAAGAGCGGCATTAGATGTAATGGAATGAGCGTGTAAATGAGGAAGACGCTGAGAAATATCAAGAGGGGGAAGTCTAAGACGCAAATCTCTGACATATTTTTGTTGATCAGGAGTGAAAATTAAGGGGATTGAATCTAAGCGGCGTCGTTTTGTTCTTCGTCGCTTGCATCTATTTTTCTAACCACAACTCCTCTCTGCTTCTTACTCTTCTCTGCTCCTTACTCCTCTCTGTATTTGTGTAGAGTGTTAGATATCAACCCGGGTTATCAAGTTAACAATCAAATTAACAACTCAAGTTAGGATTAGTGTTTTAGATTTGCAGTTGGGTTTGAATTCGATGAGAGAGGTGAGAGGTTAGATCAAATCAAGATGATATAATTTAGGATTTTTTATTGCATAGATGGTAAAATGGAGAACACCGTAGACTAGTTGTGTGTGTGAGAGAGAGGGGGGAGAGAGCGAAGAAGAAGAAGAAGAAGAAGAAGAAGAAGAAGAAGAAGAAGAAGAAGAAGAAGAAGAAGAAGAAGAAGAAGAAGAAGAAGAAGAAGAAGAAGAAGAAGAAGAAGAAGAAGAAGAAGAAGAAGAAGAAGAAGAAGAAGAAGAAGAAGAAGAAGAAGAAGAAGAAGAAGAAGAAGAAGAAGAAGAAGAAGAAGAAGAAGAAGAAGAAGAAGAAGAAGAAGAAGAAGAAGAAGAAGAAGAAGAAGAAGAAGAAGAGGAGGAGGAGGAGGAGGAGGTTGAGAGAATATTGGGCAAAAGGGATCTGGTGAACAAAAGCTGGGACATATTGACACAAAGAGGGAAATAAAAATTTGATTAGGAGGGAAATGAAATTTGGTGAAGTGGGAAATGAAAACAGGAGAATGGAGAAAGTAAGATACAATATTAATATTCTTTTGATTTTGGTTTAATATTAAATAAATTTTCATTTTGTAATAAACTAACATAATTAAAATTGATGCATATTAATAGCATGTTAGCATAAGCTCTAAAATTAAATCCGCTGCAAATGCTAACAAACTTAAAAAGGCCAAAGGATCCAAGCAAGTCTGGGTCCTTAAAACTAACCAATAGTGGTCTTTGTGATTACAGGGCAATAGGAAAAACATCCTAGTTCTGGATAGTGGATGTTCAGGACATATGACTGGAAATAAAGCCCTGCTATTAGACTTTGTGGAGAAAGCTGGCTCAGGAGTTTCTTTTGGAGATGTCAACATGGGAAAAACTCTGGGATATGGCAATATCAATCTTGGGAATGTCATCATTGAAACAGTAGCTCTTGTCTCAGGACTCAAACACAATCTGCTAAGTGTGAGTCAAATCTATGACAGAGGTTATCATGTGGATTTCTTTGAAGAACACTGTGAAGTTATAAGTAATTCGATAGGAAAAGCAGTTCTGAAAGGTTACATGCATGGTAACATATATGAAGACAGACTTTCAACAAACTCTGATGGCTCTGCAATATATCTTTTCAGTAGAGCATCAATTGAAGAAACCTGGAATTGGTACAAGAGACTCTCACATTTAAATTTCAACAACATAAATGAGCTAGTAAAGAAAGATCTTGTGAGAGGACTGCCAAAATCAATATTTGCTCTTGATGGCCTTTGTGATTCATGTCAGAAGTCAAAACAAAGAAAATCTTCATTCAAGAGCAAAATTGAATCCTCAATTCTTGAGCGTTATCACCTACTGCATGTTGATCTATTTGTCCAGTCAATGTCATATCTATTGCAAAGAAGAAATATGCTATGGTTATAGTGGATGAGTTCACAAGATACACTTGGGTGTATTTCTTGCACAAGAACAATGAAATTGCATCTCCTTTAACTGATCATGTCAGACAACTGGATAAATTGGTCAAAGATTCTTTTAAAGTAATAGGAAGTGATAATGGCACTGAGTTCAAGAATTCAATCATGGAAGAGTTCTGCAAAGAACATGTAATAAAGCAGGAATTTTCTACACCCGGAACTCCACAGCAAAATGGAGTTGTAGAAAGAAAGAACAGGACTCTCATTGAAGCTGCATGAACTATGCTTGATGAAGCAAAGCTGCCAACCTACTTTTGGGCTGAAGCTGTGCAGACTACTTGTTTTACACAGAATGCTACATTCATAAACAAGCATGGAAAAAACCCATATGAGATGGTGAAGAAAAAGAAGCCAAATCTGAAATACTTTCATGTATTTGGATGCAAGTGTTTTGTTCTTAAGACTCATCCTGAACAGCTATCAAAATTTGATCTAAAAGTTGATGAAGGAATTTTTGTTGGATATTCACTTTCCACAAAAGCCTTCAGAGTCTACAATTTAAGAACAAGGGTTGTCATGGAATCTATCAATGTATCTTTTGATGATAAAAAGATTAGTGGACATGAAGATTTCAATGATCATGATCAACTGAGATTTGAAAAGGAAGATTTAAATTCTGATTCTGTAAATTCTGATAACTTAAATCCTGAACCTATAAGTTCTAACGGGTTAAGTTCTGATGTCATTGAAACTGTGGTAACTACTCCAAGGGAAAATGCAACTGTTCAGGGGGAGCAAGCTAATGATCCGACCACATCTCAAGACTCTCAAGAAGCATCAGAACCTGTCACTAGCTCTTCAAGTTCTGATTCATCAAGTTCTGATGAGCCAAATTTTGATAAATTTGGAAACTCTGATTCTTCAAATCCTGAAGGATCCAACTCAAATTCTGAAGTCTCAGAGAGCATAACTACAGGGGGAGCATCAGAAAATGCTGATGGAGACAGCATAGATCATGGGGGAGGATCCAGTTCTAGAAAACAACTTCCATCTGCAAGGAAGTAGACTAAAGCACATACACCTGACTTAATAATTGGAGATCCTGAAGCAGGTGTCAGAACTAGAACTGCAACATCAAATGAATGTCTCTATCATTCCTTTCTATCTCAGACTAAACCAAAGAAAGTGGAAGAAGCTTTTCAAGATGCTGATTGGGTGCAAGCAATGTAGGAAAAGTTAAATGAATTTGAAAGAAATAAAGTCTGGACCCTAGTGCCAAGACCAAAGAACAGATCAATTGTTAGCACAAAATGGGTGTTCAGAAACAAAACTGACAGTGATGGCATAATTACAAGAAATAAAGCAAGGTTGGTTGCTAAAGGTTACTCTCAACAGGAGGGTATTGATTATGATGAAACATTTGCACCAGTTGCTAGATTAGAAGCCATAAGAATCTTTTTGCCTTATGCTGCTCACAAGAAGTTTAAAGTCTTTCAAATGGATGTGAAAAGTGCTTTTCTCAATGGAGAATTGGAAGAAGAGGTATATGTTGAACAACCTCCAGGATTTGTAGATCCAAAATTTCCTAATCATGTCTATAGACTTGATAAAGCACTTTATGGCCTTAAGCAAGCTCCAAGAGCATGATATGAGACTTTAGCTCAATTCCTTCTGGAAAGTGGATTTAACAGAGGTACAATTGACAAAACATCATTCTACCTCAACCATGGAAAGGACTTACTTTTGGTATAGATATATGTTGATGATATCATATTTGGTTCTACAAATGCCAAACTCTGTGAAAAGTTTGCAAAGCTAATGTAGTCAAGATATCAAAAGAGTATGATGGGAGAACTTAGCTATTTTCTGGGACTTCAAGTCAAGCAAAATGAAGAAGGTACTTTCATAATCAATCCAAGTACACCAGAAATTTACTCAAGAAATTTGGAATGCAAGATTGTTCAACTGTATCCACCCCCATGGCCACTGCAACCAAGTTAGATAAAGATACTGGAGCATCAATAGATATTACTAACTACAGAGGTATGATTGGTTTTTTACTCTATTTAACTGCAAGTAGACCTGATATCATATAAGCTACCTGTCTTTGTGCAAGATTTCAGTCTGATCCAAGAGAACCTCATCTAATAGCTGTAAAAAGAATTTTCAAGTACCTTAAGGGTATAGCTGATCTAGGATTGTGGTATCCTAGAGAATCAGATTTTAAGCTAATAGGTTACTCAGATGCAGATTTTGCAGGATGCAAAATAGACAGGAAAAGCACTAGTGGAAGCTGCCAATTTCTTGGAGGCAGATTAGTTTCTTGGTTTAGCAAGAAACAAAAGTCAATTTTCACATCAACTACAGAAGCAGAATACATTGCTGCAGGAAGCTGTTGTGCACAGATTCTTTGGATGAAGAATCAGTTACTGGACTATGGGTTAGAATTTTCTAAAATACCCATTTACTGTGATAATCAAAGTGTTAATGCTATGACAGGTAATCCAGTTCAACACTTAATGACAAAGCACATTAGCATTAGGTACCATTTCATAAGGGAACATGTGATGGAAGGTACAGTGGAATTGCATTTTCTTCCAACAGATCAACAACTAGCACATATTTTCACCAAACCACTACGTGGAGCTACTTTTACAAGACTGGTAAATGAACTTGGGATGGTTTCAGGTTCTTTCCCAAAATATGCTTAGTTTTTGTTCTCATACATCAGACTTTATGATCAGTGTTTACAGATTGTCTTATCTCTATGTAATCTGTGCTTAAACTGTAATATATTAAATACTGATTGTTATCTGATGTGATTCTATATACTCTGATAGTGTTTTAAATGTTCTGTGGCTATTCATTCCAATGAGGATTACTGTGCTAGATGCTGACCTAGTAGTCTTTAACATACTAGAAATCCCATGTTTGAATTAGTTGTTTATGTGGAAATTCATTAACACAAGCAAATTTTGATTCTGAGCTTAGTCAAAATTACTTTGTGTATCTTATTACTAAGTCAAAAACTAGATTTTTTCTTCTTATCTGTCAAATTCTGATGTTAGCAAATCTTAAGGAAGAACCACATGCTTGATAAGCCTCACTTATCTGAAGAACAGAAAAGTAAAGAAAAGAAAATTAAAGTCAAGTACTCCTTTGAGATCTAGAGTAAATATGTGGAAGGGAAGACCCAAGTGCATTTCTGGTATTAAGTAATATGCATTAGAAAAATAAATAAATTTTTCTTGGTGACTTTTCACGTTCTCTGATTACTGGAGAAATACTCTAATAATAGCATAAATTCTGATAGCAGTTGTGACTCACTTACACTGACAAGCCATTGTAAAAAGAATGTCAAAAGATGCATAAAATGAGCATAAACAGTTGAGGTGGACTCTTACATATATTTATTCTATAGTAGACTTCAAAATTAAAGACAAATTTTAAGCACTTTTCTTAGTTATGCCTTATTTCTAAGATATACTGAAGTTTATCAGAGTTTAATCTTTATCTGATCATTTGCAAATGCACACACTCTCACTCCATATGAATGATGAAAATTACTGTGGTGATTAAGTTGTTTTTAACAAACAGTTTAGTATTATTTGCATAAATTCTGAGGACAAGTTATGATGGAAGTTCTGATGATTAAACTCTGAAGAAACAAGTCAGTATTTGTATGAAGAATCACAAAAACAAACATTCACTATTTGAGTACAGAAGCCATATTATGATGACCGTTAAATTCTGATAATAGTCAAGTTCTGATGTAAATCCTGATGAAAACTCTGATGCTTACGTGACATTATTTAATTACTTGGCTTAGTTTTAATATTTACAGTAACGGACATATTTTATCAGAATATATTTAAGTGAGATAAAAAATAGTCATAATCATTTGGTTAGTGGGAAAGGTGTTTTCCTTGACAACTGCATGTGCACAATAATTACTGCTTATTTCTCGTGCCCACTAACTACTGCTTTAACTATTTACTGGATGACAAGTGTAAAGTGTCTGTTTTACTTCCAAAAAGAGTTTTTGAGTGGAGAGAGTATATATATGGGAGTTAAAAGATTTTACAATCTTTTACCTACTTTCTAATTCTTTTCTTATCTCTATTATTCTCTCTCTCTTTCTAATATTCTCTGAAGCTCTATTTTTCACAGGCATTTTATCAAACACTTTGCAAACACACATTTTCTCACTTATTTCTCTACAGAAATGGCACCAAAAGATCTGATTTATGATGGAGCCAAGTTTGTTCCTAATAACTATATGGCTATTCTTTCTAAGGATGAAGCTCCATCAAAACTTCACTTCATCCAAGATTTTCTATCTCGAAGTGAGATTGGGTATGCTTTGACCCAACCAGAAGCACTATCAGGAACGCAAGTATAAGAGTTTTGGAGGAGTGGTGTTTATGATGATGGTGGTACAAATGGGTCCACAAGCATCATATTTACAACAGGGGAAGATGAACACTTGGTTATATTGTCAAATGTTCGACAGGCTTTACATCTTCCAGAAAACTGTGTTTACAGTTCACAAGTTGGGGAACCAGCTCTTCAACAGATGATGGCAAACCTTGGTTATGAAAAATCTTTGTCCAAGATGGGACAATTGAAGATGCCCCACATCAGGAGGGAGTGGAGTTTCTTTTTCGACTACATCAGCAAGGCTCTTTCCAACAAGTGCTCCAACTTTGATGCAATCCGAATCCTGAGTCAACAAATCGGGTATGCTCTCATTAATCAAACTCATTTTAATTATGCTAGTGCTGTGTTAGGATTTATTGGGGATAAGATGCAAGAGGACATAAATACTGTATATTTTGCTAGATTTTTCCAACTTATTTATAGTTTCAGTAGTTCTGATAAGGCCCAACTAGCTAGTGAGTTAATTGAAGCCTTTAAACTTGCTAAAAGGGCTTTCACTGACTTATTATCTACTGATAATAAGAAGGCTGTACTGAGACCCCTCTAAATTCCACAGTCAGTCAAACAGGTCTTAGTAAACTCTGACCCTCTCACATACAATGCTATATATCCTGATGTACAACCATCCCAACCTCCATCAGCACCAACAACCAATACATAAACATCTCATACTTCTCAACCACAACCACAACCAACCATCAGAACATATTTCCAACCAGCCCAATCCTCTAAACCATCAATACCTACCATCAGAACTTCACCTCTCAAAACCAAACCTTCAAAAGCAAAATCAGTTCCTAAATCTCCATCAAGGAGAAGGATCATTCTGAGGGATGAGTCTAATGATGAAGGTGAGCAAGTCTAGGTTCATGCATCAGAACCTGTGATAATTGAAGCTGAAAATGTCATTTTTCAGAAGGAGGTAGAAGCTGAAGGGTCAACCCATCAGAAAAAGACTGAAGCTAAGCTCAACTTAATGAAATTCAATCTTCAGTAGAACTTCTTATCTCTCTCTCTCTCTCCTACTACCAGATGATGCCAAAATGGGGGCAAAGGTAGTTAAGTCCAAATGCTCTAATACTCAAGTACTGAAGAAAAAGGATGATAAAGAAGATGACCATGGAAACCCTAGCGAAGGCAAGGGTCAAGGTCAAGGGCAAAGTAGCAAAGTTTCTTCAAGGAAACTAATTTTTGATGCTAGCAAATCTTTTACATAGAAGAAGACAAGTTCTGAAGCTGCTCAAACTAAAAATCTGATAGCAAGTTCTGATAATCAAAATCTTATAGCAAGTCCTGATAATCAAAATCTGATATCAAGTTCTGATGTTCTGATTCAAGGAGGAAGTAAAGACTCTCAGAAGTTTTTGCAAATTCTGAAGCTCAAGGGAAAGCAAATTACTGTCTATTACAAAGATCCTAAAATTCAGACACTTGATGAAGAGATTGCTAGAAGATTGTTTCTCAAACATAATCCTGGAATGGATTTAGAGAATCTCAAGAAGGAAGAAGCTAGATTTGCATCTGAGAAGACAAATATAAAGTTTAAAGTTTATGATGCAAAGAAACCTCCAAGGCCTAAGGCAAAAGGCATTGTGATCAAGGAAAATTCAAATTTTGAGGCTTCAAAGCCCAAGATAAGATCACAGATTGATCCCAAAGATAAAGGGAAAGAGAAAAATTGATGAACCAACAAAGCCACAAGAGATGAAGATTCCTCAAATCCTGATGAAACCTGTATGTAAACTGGTTCAAGTATTTGATGATGTTGCTGCAGTAGATGGAACTGTTCAAACTCTTAAAAGAAGGAAGATATCAGAAAAAACCAAGACAACCTCTGACACAACTCAAGTTGTTCAGAACGAAGAACAACAAGCTACATAATAAACAGCAAATTCTGATCAAGTCATCAAGACATCAACCTCTGACAGTGCTCAAGTTGATTTGAATAAATTGACATTTACTGATAAGAGAAAACTCATATAAAAGAATCTTAATCCATCAGATCCTAAGAAAAGCCCGCTATTATCTGATTTCATGACTGTTGGATTGAAAGCCAAAGAAGCAAGAGACAGAGCTGGATTAGGTTCTAAAGAAGCTAAAATCAAGACAGGAGTTGAAGTACTTACAAGAGATCCATTTCTATTGACTTACAAACCTCTTGAAGAAGTTACACAGAAATACCTTGACAAGGTAATATCTGTTCAAGTGGTACTGGATGCTCATAATAAGCATAATGTCAAAGAAAATCTGATTCTATTTCTTGAAGATGGAAGAACATATCAAATGTCAGAATAAGATGTATTGAACAAATCTCTGAAAGAACTTCAATTATTTTATTATCTTTTAGAGATAAAGTCTGAGATTACCAGGAGATGGTCAAATTTCATAATGAAGACCATAAGGGATAAAGCAAGAATTTCTGGTTCAAGGGTTATAGAATTCATTCCAAGTATAGCTGAAGATGATGAAAGTGAAATTCCAATGAAGAAGGATTCTGCTAAACTTGAAGTCATTCTGAAAGAGAAATATCTGTGCTACAATCAAGACTCTTCTTATCCAAGAGTAATCAGACTTGGTGATGGTTTAGAAAGAAATCACATCTCAGCACTTAGAACTGCAATCTACTAGATTGGAAGTCAGGGTGAAGAATTGAAACAAGTCAAAGCTACACTAGCTCAAGTCTTGAGGAATAAAGAAGAAAAGTTGATATCAAACTTTGTCAAGAATCACTTTGGATTCAGATTGACTCAGTAAGATTGGTTAAAGCTACAAGGACTGTAAGTTGTAGTTAATTGTCTAATTAAACTCTCATTGCATTTGTACTTAAATGTTTTTGACATTATCAAATCTATTAACTTATATATTTTTCATAATTTACAAGTTGGGGGAGATTTTTAAATATATTTGAGATGTCATGTCTAATCTGATTTGTGTTTAGTTTTCAAAACTTAACAATTAGGACTTACTGAAATCAGAACTTAATGAAGTCAGGACTTAATATCAGAACTTAAGGCGTAAGAAGATATATATCAGGACTTAAGTGTGGGAAGACTTCAGATAAGGAATGCGGCTGATTTACAGGAGAAGATCTGGACTAAAACAAAAGAAGATATGCATGAAGACTTAGAGGACTAGAAGACTTGTAGAAGATATCTGATTGATATATTTTAGGAGACAGAATTATATTCCATATCAATTAGAAGATATCTTGTAACTATGTACTATATAAACACAACTTAGAGTTTACACTATATATGTTATCATTATCGAGAACATTATTCATTGTAACCTAGAAGCTCTTAGTGATATTGTTCATCACTGAGAGAGAACAACAGTTCTATTGTAACAGAGTTTATTTGAATATACTTGATCTTTGTTACATACTTGTGTTGAAATTGATTTGATTGTATAAACACTATATTCAACCCCCTTCTATAGTGTTGTGTGACCTAACAAGGGTGTCACTCAAACCCCTCCCTTATTTCTTCTAGCTGAGAATGAAACATGTGCTGAACAAAATACTTACCATAAGCAAATTGATTATGCAACTGATGTTTCATGTCTCATGCTTGTAATTATGAGTGCTGAGCTTTAGAAGCACCAAGAGCATAATGATGCTTATGAGATGATTGAACACCTTCAAAGGATGTTTGAAGGATAGGCTCGTCAGAAAGATTTGACAATAATAAGGCACCATACTTTTGCATTAATGGGAGAATGATATCCGGTTGGACCACATGTTTTAAAGATGATAGGTATATGTACCTTGATATTTTGGGTTTAAAGAATAGTCTAGAGACTCAGCTTGATTTGATCAACCAATCTTTGAACAACTTATATTCTTAGTATGTTAAGAACAAAAGGAACGAGATAGACAGAACACTCACTGAGTTGTTAAGTATGTTAAGAACTGCTGAAAATAACATGGTAAATATAATATCCGGGAAATATCATGTAATTATTTTTATCCATAACTAATTGTTATGTGATTTTATGTGGATTTTTAAAGAATTATTTGATAATTGGAAGTGATGTTTGGATGTTTATATATGATAAAGTTAGGATATCTAATTTTTAGTTATCCAGAATCAAATATAGATAATTTGGGTATTTTTTTGGTAATTTTTGGATTGTTATATAATTTTATAGGGATTTACAGAATTAATAATTAATATTTGTAAGTAATTATAAAACTACTTTATAAAACTGGGAATTGTCCAACTTCAATCATTTTTGCATTTTTACAACCAGAAACTCTGCGGAAAACTCCTTCCTAACTTAATCTGATAATTCTGAACACTTTCTGTGTTTTGACTTTTTCGATCCGGGGTACGGTTTGACCCGTATGAGTCCCGACGCAAAACCCATATTATTGAGAGACGGGATATTTTACATTATTTTCTCGTAAGGTGTTTTATAAGGAGCTCGGTTTTGATAATTATCCAAATCTGGTATTAAATTGTATCGTATTTATAGTTACTTAGCGGCTAAGTAATCTATTTTCGGATCCGATATATAAGTGTAATTATAGAATCATTAAATAAATAAAATATGTGATGATTCTGCCAGTTGTATATTACCTTATTATTAATTGTGTGTGATTTATTGGGTATGAAGATTATTTGTATAATTAATTATTGAGCTCTATGGTTTTGTTTTTGCTTTTAAAGTGATTTATTGGAAAATTTATTTTCAAAAATATTGAAATTGTTTCTAAAATTATTTTCATGATTTTATAATTTCATTAATTATTTTTTGGAATTTATAAAATTTAGAAATCAATATTTTATCAATTATTTAACCAAAAATGATTTTCTGATTGTATTAAAGTCAAAATTCAGTATTAAATTCCAGAATGCCTCAAAAATTACGAAACTCATATTTTCTTAAGTTTTTAATATTCTGAAAATTTTAAAATTATTTCAGAAATTTTTCGGGTTTTATTCACCCGCATGTTTGTCCATTAAATCGTTAAATACGAGTATAACGCGCGATTCAAAAATGCTTTAAAAATTATGAAAATTTTATTTTACTGGGTTTTAATTATTCCGAGAATTTTAAAGCTATTCTCTTAAATTTTCGGGTTATTTTACCCTTAAGTTCGTTTATAAAAATGTTAATTTCAGAAAAAAAATCGGGTTATCGAGATATTATCAAAATTAAAACAAATAAGGATTTGTATCCTTATCCCCTAATCTCTTTCCTCACTCTCAATCTCTCTATCGGTCTGTCTCTCTAAGTTTTGATCCTCTCTCTTGATTCTCTCTTGAATCTCTCCCTTCTCTTTCCCTCTTTCTTCTCTAATTTCTCCCCCACTTTCCCTGTTCTTTCCCGGCTGATTATTCGGTGCTTAGGTGCCACCTTGTTATTTGTCCTCCGGCTTATTTCCGGTGATCATTCCGAACTAACCCCTGTTGCCTTATATATATATATATACAATTGTATGTAGATACATATGTGTGTGTACTGTGTATTGTGTGTGTGTGTGTGCGCGAAGCGTGTGTGTGCTGTGCTGCCCGTTTTTCCAGTTGCCTCCGGTCTTTTTCCGGTGAGGCGGCCGGAGTTTCGCGCTGCGCGTGTGCTCGTGTAGCTTTGTTGCCTGTCCTCTGTTGCTTAATTCAAACTAATTCGAATTGATTTCTTTGGTTACTGATCTCAAATTCGGTTGCATATATATTTTAATTATTCGATTTTAATTATGATAAATATTCGAATAAAATTTTAATGATTATTCAAATAATCGTTATTATTGGTATTTGAGAATTAATTGGTGAAACTCGTGATTTGGCATCCGAAACGGGTACCTACAGGATTCCCCGCCACCAGCGATGAATTTCGATGAGCTGGCGGTGGACGATGATGATTGATTCTGAGTCCTAAATTATAAATAAATAAAATTAGTTGTAAAATTAATTTCGAAAAGAAAAATAGGATATTATTATTAAAAGTCGTATCGGTGTTTGGATTGCGAATTTGGTTGATTGTTGGATTGTTGACGTCGATTATGTTTCGACGGGTAGGCGGATAAATAGAGGAGACACTAGCCGATTTTTGAGAAAATTTATTCTGAAAATACGGGAACATAACCTACAATTATCAGAAACGTCAAACGAGACTATATAATTATATTACACGAAACCTAATTACGTGTCGTGACAAAATATTTTGTAAATAATCGATTACCCAATTTTTCAAAACAACGAGTATACGTACTCTCCGAAAATAAATACCGAACCGAATTTTGAAGACGTGAACCTTGATTGTTATGTGTATTTCAATCATGCATATAAATACGAGTCGAGTTATGAAATCATATGGGTAGAATTGATAATGATATTATGTTAAGCATAAATGATTGTCTGAATCAGGCTATATCGACTCTGTAGATTCTAGTCGGAAGACCCGAGAATTGACGTCAGACTAAAAATATCCTTGTGGTTAATCGTCAAGCTCAGACTAAAAATGGACCTGAGTGTTGGAATCGAATCCAGGATAAGTCAGTGGTTAGATGATAAAGTCGAACGTTCAAGTCGGTCCAAAGTCCATCAGTAATAGTGGTTAAAGCTTATCAAGGCAAGTATTCCTAAACTTTCTTTTGATATACTGCATGTATTTCTTTATGATTCTATGTTTAGAATAGTTAACTGTTTTATATTTCACTGTAATTACTCTTAATTATGTATGTACCTTTCATTATTGTTCCTTGATTATCGATTGATCTCTTGAGAAAACACTACAAGAAACAGGTCTATCAGCGACCGATTATCAGTGACCACTTTTAGTAGCAGTAACATATGAGCGACCACACTACGTCGCTAGTATCCGTCACATAAAAACTGGTTGCTATTGTGCTCGTCCGCGACGACTTTTGGCAACCGCTTATTTAGCGTCGAATATTAGCGACCGATGTCATCGCTAATCTGAGTCAGCATCAGCCTAGCAGAAGCTTACGTGGCGGCGACAGAATTTGTGACTGAAAATTATCACAATAAATTGGAGACCAATTTTAACAATAGAATTTTGTCAATGCATTTTGCGACAGATTTTGGCTTCTGGTTTTGGTGGCTAACAATAGCAACGGGTTTTGGCTACGACTTGTGGTAGCTAATAATTGAGACCAAAGTTAGCTACCTCTATTTGTCGCTAAATCAACGACAAGTTTTTGCTACAGTTCTTTGTCGCTAATGCTTGTAACCACTGTTAGCTACCGAGAACGGTCACAAATATTGGCGACTACTTTCGGCTACTAGTTTTTTGTCGCTAATTGTAGAATTTTCCGTGACATCTTTGAGCTACAGAATTTGGTAGCTAATTCCTCTGACATGCTTTAGCTGCCATTTTCAGTCGCTAATTAAATTATTAATGGCAGAATTTAGCTACGTATAACGAACTAACTACGTCATTCAAAAACATATAAAAAACTGAAATTCAGGAAGCATCACTAAATAAAATACCTCGAAGTCATCCCTCTGTTGTGATGCATTCACCTTCGCCACTGCACAAGCTAGCTTCTCAGGATCTAGAGCTCCCAGATGGCCTCCCAGTATACGAAGAAGCCCTAGATCTCGACATATAGCCCTCACACAATTAGCCAGAGTATGAATAGATGGCTGGCTCGATGACTGTGTGCTAAATGAGGAGCCATAAATGGATGGGCGTCGTTGTTGTCCTTGACCTTTGACATAATTCTTTTTCATTTTAGCTGCCTTGTCCCACAACTCCTGTTAAAAATATGGACGCTCAGTGCCCTCAGGATAGCACTCATCAAATAAACGTCGATAATCACCTTGTCATCATTTTACAAATTAAACAAAAAACTAAATTAGTCCTAAATTAAACATGAACGATGCTAATATTCCTATACTATAAAATATAAACTAATTAACACATTGATAATGTAATGAGTAGTGAAAAATATTCAGTTCCAAGAAATTAATATTTTTTTCGACCTAGAATGAAAAAGGAAATTTACTAAGATTTTTCTTTAGTTGGTAGGATTCTTGGGTTTTTATATACGTGTGCAAAGGCAATTAAAATTAACCTACAATGCTTCGTAAGATCATGGTTTCCTAGTTGCTAAGATAGTTTATATATTGAAATTTAATTCTTAGTAAGGAAAAGTGAAAAGGTAACATCTCAAGTTAGAATTATATTTAAGTTACCTAATTTGATTTCAGGCTTTTAGTTTTAGTCTAAACCATACTACTTTACCTTACTATTGAATACAATAATTGAAAAAAAAATTCAATTTGGATACAATAAAATTTAATTAATTAAAGCTTATTACCGCTATTTTAAGAGCTTCAGGAATTCCATCACGAATTTTCACGTACACATCCACCCAATTGACAGGACCTTGAGACTCAGACTCTTATACAAGATACATTTCCAACATTATAATGTAATAAATATGTGAAATTCTAGAATTTATGATTATAACATATTTAAACTATTCATTCATACCCTGACAGCAAAATGTTGCAACTGGGAGATACTGCCGCCATTATAGGTACCTTTGGCCTTCTCGCCGCCTGTAATATCCGGGACATAGCATGTAATTATTTTTATTGATAAATGATTATTATGTGATTATTATGTGATTATCTGACGCTTGGTGTTGTTATGTGGATGTTTATATTTGATAAAGTATAAGTATGTTAATTTTATTATGTATATAATAAAATATAAATAATTAAGGTATTTTTCTGGTAATTTTTGGAGTGTTATATGATTTTATATTGATTAATGAATTTATTAATTAATTTTTGAATAATTACAAAATCATTTTCTAAATCCGGGAATCGTCCGACCTCAACCGTTTTTACGTTTTTACAACCCGAAACTCTTCCGAAAACTCCTTCCTAACCTAATCTGGTAATTCCGGACATATTTCGTGTTTTGAATTTTTCGATCCGGATTACGGTTTGACCCGTGCGCGGCCCGGCGTGATATTTTTGATACGCTAACCCTTTTCGATAACATTATCTTCGTAAAATCGTTTTATAAAAGCCCGGTTGTGATAATTATCCGAAATAGGATAATGCTTATCCAAAACAGGATAGTGCTTATCCAGAACATGATAGTGGTTATCCAAAACCGATAATGTTTATCCAAAACTATCGTATTTATAGTTACTTAGCGGAAAAGAAACATATTTATCGATCCAACACGATCCAGAATGAACTAATATTCCGTAAATATAAATAGCCCTTTCTTATTTCAATTCCACACATAAAATCTTAATCAGACAGTACAAACCCTGAAAATCAGAGAAAACTTTATTAAATTACCGTATTCTTGAAAATCAATCGCACAAACAAAGGCGTTATCAAACTCCGATTCGGGCGTGTAATATATCAAAATGAAGTTCTCGAAATCCTCTTTCTGAATCAACCATCTGTTTTTACCCAGAAATCAAGGTATTTTTCTGATTTAATTATTTTGATTCAAATTAATTATGGATTAAATTATGAATTTTTGTTCTTGATGTTTTTGATATGATTTGATGGCATAATCGTGTAGATCTTTTCTTCCAGGTCAATTTGGTATATTATATGTCAAAAACCGAGTTAAATAACATGTCCAAATTGTGATTTGATTCTCAGATTGTTAAATTAGGGTTTATAAATTGTTGAATGTTCTTGATTGATTTTAGGTATTTCTTAACTAGGGATTATAGCTAATTATGTTAACATGGTTATGTTCCTGGCTTGATTTGCAGTTGAAATATGTATCTTAATGTTACAAACGATTCCGGGAAGACCATGAATGAAGCTCGCCGGATATTTGCCGGGCTTGGTTCGATTTTCACTGGAATCAAAGTTTCAAGCATTGTTTGTGATTTTATGTGATTGATTTGAGCTCCTAGAAGAATTTAGAATGATTTCCCTCAAGAAACCTGAATAAACCGTGTGTAAATCAACCGAATTGAGTTCGCCGGATTATATTCCGGCTGCCGTGTTCTTCAGGAACCGGGTGACCCATTGGGTCTATTTTGACCCGGGATTTGACCCGGTTTTGATTCGTTTTAGTGCCGAAACGTTTCTGAAATATGTTTTTGCAATTTAACCCTTCAGGTTTTTGTGTTTTTGCAAAATCAGACTCTTCTTTTAATAATTTGCAAAAATCATACTCTCTTTTAATAAATTATTTTCAGAAAATGTTTTTGTTTATTTAAAAATCCAAAAATCAATATTCTTAATTCTGAAAATTGTTTTTGATTCTGAAATAAATCTTAATTATTTAATTAATTAATTTTAGTTGATAACTAATTATTTAATTAGTCAATTAATTTAAATATTAATTGATTAATTAATGTAATTAGTTATTAATGAATTTTAAATGATTATTTAATTGGATTTAATTATTTAAAATTGATTTAAAAATTCCAAAAAATAGTTTCGAGCTTTAAAATATTATTTGAAATTATTTTCAAGGCTCGATTATTATTATAAAATTATTTTAAAGTCAAATTCGGGTGTTCGAACCCTATTATTTGATTATAAAATGATTTAGAGTCCAATTTTAATTTCGAAAAATGTTCAAAAATTCGTATTAAATACTTGGAAAATCATTTCGACTCCGAATCTTCTTTGAAAAATTATTTTGATTGATTATCTTGCGTGCTATATGCTACGTGTTATCTAATTGATGTGTTATATGCCTATGTGGTTATTGTTTGACGGTTTTTGCTATAACTTTCAATCCGTAAATCGGATTTAGGTAAAACGAATGGTAGATAAAAGCTTTTGACGTCTATGTGACGATTAGAATAGTATGGGATTGAGTATTGATAGATACTTGTGATGCCTAGCAGAGTAATGAGGCATAGGAAAAGAAAGTCAGTGATCCATGAATATGAATTGAAGTGTAGAAAGAGAAGGCAAGTGATTGACGAATAGAAGCAAGGCATAGAAAAAGAAGGAAAGTGATTGATGAGTAGAATTTTTAGATGAGTACAAGTAAAGTTGGAAATCATCTATGATAAGGCAAGTCTTTCTAAACCTTTCTTCGAGATATATTGCGAATATTTCTGAATTTTCTCATAACATGTTGCTATTATTCAAAATAAATCTTGTTTTATGTTGCAAGTGTTCTAAACTATTCAACCTTAAACCCTGATTCTTATTAATCTTGAGCCAAAAGCCTTATTCTTCATAAACCATTGATTGTTGAATACTCAAATACGAGCCAGATATATACGATACTACTCCACAAATAAATACACACCATAAACCAAGTGTTTCAACAGAATTTCCTGAGCACGCAAAAAAAACTTATACACCCTGGAATACCCTAACACATCAAAGATCAACACCCTGTTTTACCATTGAACCACTGTTCTTCCGAAACTTGATTCTTCATCAGGCTTGAAGCCGTTCTTTATACTTACACCTTGATATACCCTGGTGATACCTGTAAAATGTTTTATGCTCTGAGATAAATACTTTATCAATGTTGATTATGATTCTGTTTTATTGAATTATAATGGTTATGCAATTGAATTGTTTTAGAATTGGATGGTTTTATAAATATGGACCAGATTCGTGGTCAGACCAGATTCGTGGTCAGACCAGATTCGTGGTCGTATTAGGCCAATGCGTGCCTTGGATCCAGTATATTGAGCAAAGTCGGGAGCCTTGCTCGGGGTTAGTGCGTGACTGATCAGCAGCCTAACCTTAGTTTTTAAAAATGAAAAGAATATCGAATTCTATCATTGCTTATCTAGAAACTTGATTCTTATGAATCATTTCAAGTGATCATTGTTGAACCTCATTTATTGCTATTATGACTTGCTGAGCTAGTTAGCTCACTCTTGCAAATCTGTTATGTTATTTTACAGTTGAAAAGGAAATTGTTGGTAACGAGGATTCCAAGTCCAGTGTGCGAGCAAGGATTCTAGGATAAGATGGACCGTGTTAGCAGGAGCTTTATGATGTAGATGAGTAATATAAGATTGTAAGAATGATATCATTATTAGTTGTAAGAGGAACTAGTTGGGATTTGGTACGAGGTAATAAAAGTTAAGGTTGTGGCTTGTTTTCATACTTTAACCTGTTGTGATCCATGGTTATGGTAAGAAGGGTCTTTGCATATATTACTTTCATAAGCAGGTATTTATATATATTGAGTGTGTGTTTGTTGTGAACCCCAAACTTCTGACCCGGGTTTGGAGGGCGTCACAGGTTTGGTATCAGAGCTACAAGTTATAAGTCCCTGAAGCAAGCCTAGATTGTCGGGAAAGGGTAGGGGGTTAAGATTAGTATTATAAAATAGAAAAATAGAACGTCGAGAGGTTGAGTGTGATTAAATATTAGGTTTTAGTGTGATCCGTGATGAGATTCGAGATCCTTATCTAGCGACGCGATTTTCAGGTAGTGGCAATGGCAGATTCTTTTATTTCGGTACCATCTGATCACTCGAAGCCGTCAGTGGAGGACCGTCGGCTGATCCACGCCCTGCTCGTCCACTAGTGTTAGCCATGTCACATCCTGTTGCGGCGATTGCACCTTTTCAAGTTCTTATCTCATCCCCTGATGCAAGACTATCTATTCGAGAATTCTCCATATGCTAATTCTGGTTCTACCGGATATTCAACTGTGGGTGCATCTTTTCAGTCTCCCTTACACCTTGTTCTATACCATTAGTTTTAAAACCCATCTTATGAAGTAATAGCACCTATAAGGATGGATTCGAGAACTACAACATATGGTGAGTACGCGAGGAATTAAGAAATATGAGAAGAAACCTAAAGAGAGGATTCATGCGTTCCGGAGAATAGCTGCTACCAGATTATATGGAGCTACTAATAAGTATACCACCCACGATTATCTTGTGGAGTAAGCTAGATAGAGTTTTAAAGAAATTTGAGAGGATTGGAAATCGAGAGTTTTCTTGAAAAATTAGATGATAATGTTATGATCAAACATGATACGAATAGAAATAATGTGATATAAATCGACCTTGTGTTATAAAATAAATCTGATGAGACTGGATAAATTTGTTATACATGGTAATCATAAGAGATTGTGATGGAAATGTTACAAGTATGAAAGATTAAAAGAAAAGAAATAAATAAGATAATATGCAACGGTAAATGGAGTTTTTGTTGACCAATGAAGGCAATATGGACCCAATAAGGGGTAGAGGGTATATGGAAATGAATGAGTTGTTATCTGAGTGTTTATCTAATTTAATACTTGGTATTGAAGGATGACAACTAACTCATATAGTAATGACAATCAGGTGTATGATTTTTAAAATTTTAAATAGTTTTCAAAAGAGATTTTCATAACAATATTTTTCTAAAAGTCCTTGGAACACAACAAATTTTAAAACTTGGTTGTCAAACTACTACTTGAGTTTGTTGTTTGTCATAAGATTCAGATTATCCAGGAGAATACTTGTCCTAGAAGTTAGTATGGTTCGTTTAAAAGGCCAAGTGGACCCACTATTATGGAGAAAAATTGATTGTTCCTAGCAAAAGAGTGCAAAATATTGTTCGATAAGTTTAACAACATGACAATGTACGGAGAAGTTCTTTATTCAAGTTCTGAGACAATTATAGTTCGAAGAATATGTCGATTCACGAGAAGCCGAGTACGAGCAAAGAAGATTAAGCAAATCTCCAGACTTTTTAAAGGAAGAATGTTATTAACAAGGGAGGGGATATGATCCGTAGTGTAATCGGAATTTGAAGTTGTGATTGTAAATCTCATAAAGAATGCAAATAGGGTCGAATTATAGGACTATTGAACGTGGAAGCATGACGCTTGTTTGGTCACACACACTGTAGAAGGGGGTTGAATACAGTGTATAATACAATCAAATTGAATTAAGAACACAAGTATGTAACAAAGAATAATCTTATTAATAAAATAGTATTGTAATGGAACCGTTCTCTCTCAGTGATGAACAAATATCACGAGAGCTGCTAGGGTTACAATGAATAATATTCTCGATAATGATAACACTTCTAGTGTAAATCCTATGCTGTGTTTATATACTACACAGTTACATGATAATCTCTAATTGATATCGAATATAATTATGTATCCTAAAATATATCAATTAGTTATCTTTTCCTCCAAGTCTTCTATTCTTCATAGAATTCTTCTCCATGCATATCTCTTCTTATTTTAGTCTTGATCTTCTTTCCCTTCAATCAACCGCCTTCCTTATCTGAAAGTCTTCTTAAGTCCTGATATTATCTTCTGATAAATATCTTCTGATATCTTAAGTTCTGATAACTTAAGTTCTGATATCTTAAGTTCCGACTTTAGTATAAGTACTGATTTCCAGTTAAATCCTGATTTGTCCTGTTAGTCAAGATCTGAAAACTAAACACAAATCATTATTAGACATGACATCATAAATATATCTAACAACGCTAAAGATACAAGACCTAATAAAGGGGAAATTATCTTAATAATCGATTCAAGGAAGCCTTTCTGAGAACTTTTTAAAGTTGATATATGCTCGGAATGAGACATATTGCTTGGATAAGCGTTGAAGCTGTAGACAGATGTAATGTGGATGACGATCAATGATATCATTCTTTTCTATAAAACAATAGATATGCTTATGAATCTTGAATAAAGTATGAATTTCTTTCATGATCAGCTCTATGAGGTAATAAGAAAATTGTTGTAATCCTGTCAAAATCATTTTTCCCCTCATGTCTTATTTTCTGATTGAGATAAGCAGTCCTATGATGTGACTCTTTGTCGAAATGATAAAGAGTCTGGTGGGACACCACCTAATCATGTGGTGTATGCCATATAGTATGAAAGACTGGCCATCTTGAGTACAAATATGGTTGTCTCACTCATATCTAAGTCATCATTCATTCTTTCTTCTACGATTTTGATTTCTTGATTTATGAATCCTTCCGATTATTTCCTTGCACTCTTATCCCTTACAAAAGTTTCCAGTCAAAATCATATACACAAATTCCCTTCTTGTGTAAGGTCTATTCCTTGAATGTTTTAAAAGGAAGTGAAATGAACCCGTGTAGCCGATGGAGTTATATGATAAGTGTGGATAATTGCTAGCCGATAAATGGTGGACATTTGCGTGTAGAGAAGAACCCTTATACCAACGACGTGGTTGTTACGAGGACATCAAATCAGAGGCAGAAATCTGTATACATGATAAGTTATAAATATGAGATGTTGGTGTGACGTGAAGTAGTTAGCGAACCATATGAGAAAATTAACTAGAGGAATAAGAAAGTAAAGTTGTGTATATTGGATAAGGCAAATGATTGATTAGACAGCAGAAGCGATTGAAGAAATTTTTAATAATAACCAAATAATCGATTAATATATTGTGAAGATGAAGCATACCTCAAGCATGCGGGAGATAATTGTCATGAAGATTTAAGATCGAGGAAATTCTAGTTACGAATAAACTTCAAAGGTGTTCTCCAAGGAACGGTTGGGTTTTCCTACTTAAGTAAATGAGTTATGGTAGATCTGATACTCGTAAATGAGCCAGTGAAAGAAGTTCAGTAAGAAAAGACGTAAGGGGAGATGAAGATATGGTGATTTAACTGAGAGGATTTTTTTTAAGAAGTGATGCTTTTAAGCCAAAGGATATCATTCACAAGATTATGAGAGTGTTGGTTGAGACCATGTGTTGGCTATCAGAAGTTGAACGAGTTAACTAATAAGAACATGTGTATATTGTCAAGGATAGACGAATTGTTAATGAGAAAGTTTGAATTGAGATATGAACTAAGAATTTTGGAATAATTTGTAATAATAGTCAGTAGTGACATTCGGTTATAATCAAAGGATATGAGAAATGATATGATATAATAAGAATTGTTCGCTATAATCTTAAGTTGAACTAAAATATGAGTTGTACTGGCTAGTATTATATGTGATGGTGAAATGGTGAGTTTAAAAGATGGAAGTTGATTGGTCTACTTGTGAGTTGATTGTTGGTTATTTGATTGATTGTTGGTGTCGGCTTGAGTCCGGCTGGTAGTCAATAATATAAAGGAGCTGCCCAAATTTTCAGAAAATAACCTACTTTTAACGATAGAAAGTATACTTCCGTGTGTTATCGATATTAATGTTAATACTCCAAATGATTGTGATCTCGGTTCTTGAAAGAGGTTGTTACAGCCAATCCGACTATATATAATTGGTCTTTGATTTCATTTAGCTAGTCATCACTTGGTGTAATTGATCAATTAAGTAAGTTAATTGGTTAATTTTACCAATTAATGGTCAGTTGAATGGAAATCAATTCCAATTAGATTAAGTCAACTTTTCATGTGACTTTCAAATCCGAAATCAAAGCAATGAGGAATTTGGGGGAGGTAAGGACACCAGTAGACTTCAGAAGTTGCTACAAGCGTGTAAGGCTTTAGTTGGATGAATATGCCCTTAGTAATGGATAAGAGAGATAGAAATTTATTTGTATGGATAGGAGAGAAGGATGTTTTTAGGAATGAAAAATTTAAAATAGAGCAAAGAGCAAAGAGAAGGAAGGAGGGAAAGGAAGAAAGGAGACGGAATCAATAAGAGATTTGTACCTACACCAATATGGATTTTATTAGCTAATCAAAGTGATTCTATCATCTAAAATAAAGCTTTATCAAAGGGTGTCTTGTTTATGAATTGTTTTGAAAATCATATAATAAATGATTTATCAAGTATTTCTGTTCTGGATAAAAGGTGACATACCATTTTAGTTCAGTTTCTGATTGATATTGATACTTAGGTTGTTAAATATCAAAAGTGGTATTAATACAGATGATTGATGTTTACTTCAATATGGGATGTTGTGAGCATCAAAGTTCGTATTGATATCTAATTTGATATGACACCAAAATAAGTATTAATATCAGGAGTTCGGGTGTGAATGAGCTATGAGAATGAAGAACGGAAATAGGAAAGAAAGTGGAATCAAAAGGATGATAAAGAAAATTTATAGGGAAAATATGGGTTACATGAGGGACAGAAGTAAGGTGAAAAATTTACGAAACATTGGCAAATGGAGATAGGGAATGCATCCCAGGAGAACGATCAAGTACTGAGGCCTAAAAGAAGATAACTAGTGACCAGACATAAAGATAAAATGGGGAGGCAACATGTAGATAAATGTTAGACCTACCCAAGAGCTAAGGCGGGACGTCAAAGACTAGATAGATACATTTTTCCAGGAAACGTCATAGTGAAGTCACCTGTGAACCAAAGTTGTCTAATAAGTGGAATAGTTGTTGCTTGAAGAAAGGGTGATACGTCATCAGATCCAGAAATTGATTGAAAATGATCTATATTATTTGATTTGAGAACTAACAGAAGTATTCGGAATGCGAGGAATTCGGTCAAATCGGAATATTATATACCACTCCTAGATGAGCGGGCAATAAGTTAGGAAGAACTAAAATATAGGAATTTGGCTACAACAACGCAAGGGATTCAAGCTACTCCGAGAATATGATACGAGACATGGATGTCAAGGAAGAGTTTCTGATAGTGTGGCACAAATGAAGAATAAGCGTTATATGTGACTAGACGTCAAGGAAGAGCATTGCAGTCAGTTCGTATGAGAACTCCCTAAAACCAAAAATGATAATAAGAATTAGAATATGCCGGTGATGCCTTCAGATTAGTATACTTTCTTCTAAGTAGTAAGAGAATTTCGATCGGCAAATCTACTCGATTGTGATTCAAGGAAATTAAGGTATGATTTCAGGCTGTGCGCCAATCGTATCCAGTCGAGATTTTCTCGTTAATTTTTACTCTAATGTAATTTTGAGAATATCAAAAATTGAATACGCCCTGGTTTCAGTACATCATTCACAGATGGAGGAGAAGATTAAGAGAATGACTAAAGAGCCTCGAATGCGATTGGGAGCGATTACAAACTAGGTGAATTGAACAGAGAAACATGTGGGAATGAGATTCAGCAACCAGTAACTATTGAAAACGTTCATGAGCATGAATTTTTAGGATTAGAAAGAAAAGAAAATTAATAGACGTTATGCTGGTCCTTTTGGAAATAGTAAAATAGAGAAGATAAGTGTAAGTTAGTTGGCTTCACCGCCACACATATACATGGTTCATAGGGTGTTTATATGTGTATAATCACGAAAAGTAATTATGCCCCATTATATATGAAATGGAGACTTGAGTTGAGTTATCAGAGCAACTAACAGAATATGAGGTCAGCGAGAGGCTGTTGAGTAATGGGTAATACTGCGAGTACAAATTTTATGAAAAGTTGTAAGGTTGAGAGATCAACCTGAGAAAAGGGAAGTCAGATAATGGAATATATCATTATCTGATCCTTAGTGCAATTCTGACAACAGAATCCTTTTAAGGGGATAGGATGTAATATCCGGGACATAGCGTGTAATTATTTTTATTGATAAATGATTATTATGTGATTATTATGTGCTTTTTGGTGAATTATCTGACGCTTGGTGTTGTTATGTGGATGTTTATATGTGATAAAGTATAAGTATGTTAATTTTATTATGTACAGAATAAAATATAGAAAATTAAGGTATTTTTCTGGTAATTTTTGGAGTGTTATATGATTTTATATTGATTAATGAATTATTATTTATTTTCTAAATAATTACAAAATCATTTTCTAAAGCCGAGAATCGTCCGACCTCAACCGTTTTTATGTTTTTACAACCTGAAACTCTTCCGAAAACTCCTTTCTAACCTAATCTGGTAATTCCAGACATTTTTCGTGTTTTGACTTTTTTGATCCGGATTACGGTTTGACCTGTGCGCGGCCCGGCGCGATATTTTCGATACGCTAACCCTTTTCGATAACATTATCTTCGTAAAATCGTTTTATAAAAGCCCGGTTGTGATAATTATCCGAAATAGGATAATGCTTATCCACAACAAGATAGTGCTTATCCAGAACATAATAGTGGTTATCCAAAACCGGATAATGTTTATCCAAAACTATCGTATTAATAGTTACGTAGCGACAAAGAAACATATTTATCGATCCAACACGATCCAGAACGTACTAATATTTCGTAAATATAAATAGCCCTTTCTTATTTCATTTCCACGCGTAAAATCATAATCAGACAGTACAAACCCCTGAAAATCAGAGAAAACTTTATTAAATTACCGTATTTTTGAAAATCAATCGCACAAACGAAGGCGTTATCGAACTCCGATTCGGGCGTGCAATATATCAAAATGAAGTTCTCGAAATCCTCTTTCTGAATCAACCATCTGTTTTTGCCCAGAAATCAATGTATTTTTCTGATTTAATTATTTTAATTCGAATTAATTATGGATTAAATTATGAATTTTTATTCTTGATGTTTTTGATATGATTTAATGGCATAATCGTGTAGATCTTTTCTTCCTAGTCAATTTGGTATATTATATGTCAAAAACCGATTTCAATAACATGTCCAAATTGTGGTTTGATTCTCAGATTGTTAAATTAGGGTTTATAAATTGTTGAATGTTCTTGATTGATTTTGGGTATTTCTTAACTAGGGATTATTAGCTAATTTTGTTAACATGGTTATGTTCTTGGCTTGATTTGCAGTCGAAATATGTATCTTAATTTACAAACGATTCCGGGAAGACCATTAACGAAGCTCGCCGGATATTCGTCGGGCTTGGTTCGATTTTCACCGGAATCAAAGTTCCAAACATTGTTTGTGATTTTATGTGATTGATTTGAGCTCCTGGAAGAATTTGGAATGATTTCCCTCAAGAAACCTGAGTTAGCCGAATTGATTTCGTCAGATTATATTCCGGCTGTCCTGTTCTTCAGGAACAGGGTGACCCATTCGGGTCAATTTTGACCCGGTTTTGATTCGTTTTAGTGCAGAAACGTTTCTAAAATGTGTTTTTGCAATTTAACCCCTCAGGTTTCTGTATTTTTGCAAAATTAGACTCTTGTTTTAATAATTTTCAAAAATTATCCTCTCTTTTTATAAATTATTTTCGGAAAATGTTTTTGTTTATTTAAAAATCCAAAAATCAATATTCTTAATTCTGAAAATTGTTTTTTAATTCTGAAATAATTCTTAATTATTAAATTAATTAATTTTAGTTGATAATTAATTATTTAATTAGTCAATTAATTTAAATATTAATTGATTAATTAATTTAATTAATTTTAATTTATTATTTAATTGGATTTAATTATTTAAAATTGATTTAAAAATTCCGAAAAATAGGTTCGAGTTTTAAAATATTATTTGAAATTATTTTCAAGGCTCGATAATTATTGTAAAATTATTTTAAAGTCAAATTCGGGTGTTCGGACCCTATTAATTGATTATAAAATGATTCGAAGTCCAATTTTAATTCTGAAATATGTTCAAAAAATCGCATTAAATACCTGAAAAATCATTTCGACCCCGAATCTTTTTGGAAAAATTATTTTGATTGAATATCTTGCGTGCTATGTGCTACATGCTATTTAATTGATGGGTTATATGCCTTTATGGTTATTGTTTGACGGTTTTTGCTATAACTTTTAATTCGTAAATCAGATTTGGGTAAAACGAAGGGTAGATAAAAGCTTATGATGTCTTTATGACGATTAGAATAGTATGGGATTGTGTATTGATAGATGATTTTGATGCCTAGCAGAGTAAGTGACGCATAGGAAAAGTGATAGGGAAGAAAATAAGGCATGGGTATGTAATTAATATTGCATTAATCATATCAGAATTGGGCCAACAGCTAGGCTCATTTGAGAAGGCCCAAAACCCTGAATATTAATTAATTTTGTAATTAATTAATAAAGGATAAGTCAGCTGGTAAGATGAGTCCTGGTGGAGAAATAAATCCTTGTAGATTGGCCTCCAAGGAACCTGGTGGGATAAGGAATCAGCTTCCTACTTCTTAGGACTCCAAAGTCTATTCTAATTCTGAGACTTGATCACAAAGTCTCCTAACCCAAGTCCAATTCAAGGACTCCCAACATCTATATAAGGGGTCTCACCGCACATGTCACACCCCCAACTTAAATAGCAAAATAATTATAGCTATTACATCATTTTAATGAGTATTATACAACCATAATCCAAGATCTTACAGTTTAGGGTTTGAAACAGCCCAACACTACCAACTATTACATCTGATTACAAATACCGAGTCCTCACACAACTATTATTACTTATTCTACCTGAGCTCGAACATAAGCGTCAGCATCACAGGTCTTACGGGCAGTCTGCTTGAATCTAACCATGGCTGCTAGCTGTAATATCAGGGTAAAGCAAGAAGTGAGCCAAAAGCTCAACAAGTGCTAATAATACAACGCAAAGCATAAATCGAGATATACCTTTAGGAATGACAATGGAATGACATAACCAATGATAATCGAAAGATAAAAACATATGTGAGTTGGCATCATTTTGCTTGCATCAAAACAAATTTTAAAACCATTCTTAATCAAAATCATTTTATGACGCTACGGATTACAGCCGGTGATCAGCCGCGAAGTAATCCCGAACCTCGCTGGGTTCTAAAACATTATTGGGAATCCCTAGGCAACTTTTAAGCCTAATATAAGTGTGGAAAGGACTCGCGTCTCAGTCCAGATCCACCATTCAAGAAAACATTTGTCCCCCTTTGGGACTGAAAAATCCACCTTTTATTCATTTCGAAAACTGATGCCGATTTATGACAAAATCTCTTTTGACTGAAATCATTTTTATCAGGGGGTTATAGATCAACTTGAAACACTGGAATTATGACTCTAAATCTCAGGGCCATGATCTACTAGACTTTACTATATTAGGGTAATCGAGAGATTTCCATAAACAAGAATTTTGACAAGGAAATTAAGCAAGGCTATTGGATAATATGAAAGAGTAAGGCCAAACTAGGCTTAAAGCAATGGTTGTAGACAAGGTATAGGTATTAGAACATCAAGGAGATAAGCATCACTGGTTCCAATAGGATAGAGGTGCTAAAATATAAAGGAAGTGATCATCAGCTCAAGATATAACAGGGCATCAAGCTTTAGGGTAAGGATAGGGTTATCAAACAATCATGAATGAATTTAAGAAAAGATTGGCTTTTAGGTATCAAGATAAAGTTTCTATCGAGGTTATTTCAAGAGTTGAATCATAGCATCAGGGTGCAACATCAAGATTTCTCAGGGATCAATAGCATGATAATCAAAAGGATCAATAAGGTATTATAACACATCTCTATTTTATCATGGCATTAAACTATCATGAAAGACTTTTGAACTACTTGCAATACGTACTCGAGGGTTCATGGCATCTCTATGTAACTCAAAGATAAACAAAAGATACTCTTGATTTAAATATATCAAAATGACTCAGGATAATTGCATCGATATATATATGAACTGGTTACAGTAAATGCGAAGGTCAAGTTGAATCACTTGCCTTGAGATAGACTGGTCTGGTCTGACTAGTAGGAGCAACAACTGGAGCTTCACTCGACTTTTATGGCAAGTTTTCCCTCGTCTCGAGATCCTACATAAATAATAATAATCCTTATTATAATATATTCTTTTCATCTTAACCTATTTACAACCCGAAATTAAACATGGATGGCACTTAGGCCTATACACACTTAATTCATATCCAACATTTATATTTTCAAATGTACACACGTAGCCACATAATCACATATCGTATATTAATACCAAATAACATCATATACACCATAACGCCACACTAGGCTTGGATGATCTCGACTCACCACTTAAGTTACTTGGTCGCTAACTAAACGAAGTCTTCGAATTTGGGCTTCCTAACTCAATGTGCCTTTCCTAAATTATCCAAAACCTATTGACCCTCACTTGTGCCTTTTGTTCTACTGACCTTATACTATCTTACAACTATGGTGGTCGACCTAATACTCACTTCTAAGTGTCCTAAAACTATGTGATAAGTGAAAGTGCTCACTGGTGCAAATTTCAGAATGGTAACTAAGGTTTCTTGAGTGCATTAGACACTCTTAAACTACAAGTTTTTCTTCAAAATTTTTACACAAGACTCTCCTGACCTAAGGGCATCTCACAAGCTTGATGTGGCTCAAAGGCCTGGCTTGGGCCTTCTTGGGCCTAAGCTAAAAGTCCAAGGTTCCCCTGTTTTTCTGGGCAGAAAATGCCCTGACTTGAATTAACTTGTGACACATGGTTCTAGCTCATATCCTATGAACTATGGTTGGAAAAACTTCTCTGACATACCCTCTAACTAAGGCCCAATTGGGCCTAATGAGGGCCTACCCATGACATGGCCAAATCTCCCTATTTCCAAGTTGCAACAAAACTGTCCCCTGCTGGACAGATTTTGTTATACTACTTGTGCACCTAACCAAATGACATGCAAACCTCCAACCAACTCCTAAAACCTATTATATACTCCCCATACTAACTTCTGGTGGCTTGGGCCTCAAAGTGCACATCAATGACATGGTCAAAACTCACTCTAAACTCAGGGTACTAAACTGATTTTTCTGCAGAAACTATAACTCTCATTTTCCAAGGTTTTGACTTGACAAACCCAATTATCAACAACTAAATACTTAAACCAAGACCTATACTTGGTGTTCTACTGAACTAACTCCTTTTTTTCTCAAAATACCCTTGGTGAGATCATCCTTACCTATGGTGCAACTATGGCAAAATAAAAGAGACTATTCTTTACAACTCATAAACCTTTATGCTTTTGAAACAACAAGATATATATTTTTATAAAAGATAACCACAAATTATTACCATGCAACAAGAAGCATAAATCCATATTATCACATTATTCCTACTGAAATTAAGGCTCACTAACAAAATCTTTTCCAAATGATCAAAATCTTACAACAAACTAAGAGAATTCCACATGCATGCATGCCTTCGGGTTTTTCAAACCAAAACAACCCATTTTCTTCATATATTCCATCTTAAAATTGACATGCAAGCCTAGCATAAGGTATACCTAGATGATCACTTAGCATGCAAGGAGTTTTATCAAATTATCACCACAAAATTTAAGTCATTATCACATAAACATGCAAAAATTGATCAAAACAACAAGAATGATTTCAAGGACCATTCATTCGGCTCCCATATGGTCATGGCCGAATGAAATGGATGGAAATGGCCATTAAATCATCAAGATTTTCCTTCTCATGACTTGGCACTTATCCATTCATTGTAGTCCTCTCAAAAACAACCTTAAATCCATAAGAATCAAGATTGTATATTTGAGTTTCACTAAAACCTTAACATGCAACTTTAAAACTTAAACTTTTTACTCAAAACTCTTTGGAATATAAATGATCATGATATAGGAAGTAATATTTACTTGTATGGGAGGTGGAAACTTGAATGTGGAATGAAGAAAAGGGGAGGGGGTAGGGCTTCGGCAAAAAAAAGCCGAGAGGAAAGGTGGGAGGAGGGAGAGGAGAGGGAGGAAAAATGTAGAAATGGTGGAGTGATCATCATGATTGTTTGGTTTTTATTTGCCCACAAGTGAGTGGATGTGAGAAATTACAAGAGTAACCCTCTAGCCAAAGTTAGGCAAGTTTGCATGCAAGGTCAAGGAGGTAATTTGGCTAGCAAATTGTGAGTTAGTGGGGTGGTTATTGACTCTTTAGCCCTTTGGTTAAATAGAAGAGAGTTTGCATGCAAGGTTATTCATGTAATTTGATAATTATTAAGCAACTAATTTCCAAAGATTTATTTTTATATAATAAAGTACAAGTTCAAAAATTATAAAATTTATACCATAAAATAACTTGGATTTTTAGAGACTTTATAAAATCATTTTCAAAATTTGTGTACAAAATGTCTTTTAAAAGAAAATTTTTCCAAAGCTTAGAATATTCCTTATAAATCAAAAATAAAGAAATTAAATAAATTCTTGCTTTGAAAAATCATATACTACCCAGAGCAAATTTAAAATGCAGAAATTTTCACTCACACAAACGTACAAGCATTGAATATATTTTTATTTAACTTAATATTATTCACAAATAATATTACATAAAATGCCGGTCGTAACATCCTCTCCCCCTTAAGGGATTCTGTCCCCAGAATCTAAGAGAACAGATGAGGATACCGGGAACGCATATCAGACTCTAACTCCCAAGTCGACTCTTCGACCTTAGGGTTCCTCCAAAGTACTTTCACTAACTTTACTGATTTATTTCTAAGACTCTTTACTTGCCAGTCGAGTACTTTAACCGGTTGCTCCACAAATGACAGGTCTGCCTGAATTTCTACAGGTTCATATTCTATCACATGGCTAGCGTCAGGATTGTACTTCTTAAGCAACGACACATGGAACACGTTATGCACATGCTGATACTGAGGTGGTAAGGCCAACTCGTAGGCCACCTTTCCTACTTGACTCAAAATCTCAAAAGGACCTACGTATCTAGGTGCTAACTTTCCTTTCTTGCCAAATCTTATCAACCCTTTCCTAGGTGACACTTTTAGCAACACAGCTTCGCCAATTTGGAATTGAACATCCTTACGCGCTGGATCCGCATACTTCCTCTGTCTATCTTGAGCAGCAAGCAACCTTTTCTGAATTAACTTGACTGAGTCATGCAACTGTTGTACCAATTCTGAGCCGAGAATTCTTCCTTCTCCTACTTCATCCCAACTTGTTGGTGATCTACATTTTCGCCCGTACAAAGCTTCATATGGTGGCATGCCGATACTGGAATGATAGCTGTTGTTATATGAAAATTCAATTAATGGCAGGTGGTCGTCCCAGCTTCCAGCAAAATCGATTGCACAACTGCGCAACATGTCTTCAATTGTTTGAATTGTTCTTTCACTCTGGCCATCAGTCTGCGGGTGATACGCCGTGCTCATATTCAACTTCGTGCCAAGACATTCCTGGAATTGCTTCCAGAATCTTGAGTTAAATCGGGGATCTCTGTCTGAAACTATTGACACAGGTACTCCATGCCTTAATACGATTTCGTGCACATACAGATGAACCAACTTGTCCAGTGACGACTTCTCATTTATTGGAAGGAAATGCGCCGACTTCGTAAGACGATCAATTATAACCCATATTGCGTCATGTCCGGACTTTGTTCGCGGTAGTCCTACTATAAAGTCCATAGCGATGTTTTCCCATTTCCATTCTGGAATCTTCAGGGGCTGAATTAATCCGCGTGGTCGTTGATGTTCTGCCTTTACTTTCTGACAGGTATAGCACTTCGCAACCCATTCTGCCACGTCTCTTTTCATATTTGGCCACCAAAAGTTCTTCTTTAAGTCTTGATACATCTTGGTGCTTCCCGGGTGGATTGAAAATTTCGAATGGTGGGCTTCATGGAGGATCTCATTCTTTAATTCAGATACATGGGGAATCCATATTCTGGATGAAAACCTTAGTATTCCTTGCTCATCCCTTTTAGTATTAATCTCTTCTCCAGATAACTGATTTTTCTCTTTTTCCATTACTTCCTCTTGATACTTCTTTATCTTTTCCAGTAGTGTTGGCTGAAAGGTTATTGCATGACAAACTTCTTTGACTTTCCCATAAGCACAAAGTTCCAATTCAAATTTTCCGATTTCTTCAGATAACTCTTTTGATGTTATCACTGCATTCAATCTTTCCTTCCTACTCAGCGCATCGGCCACTACGTTCGCCTTTCCAGGATGGTAATTTATCGAACAGTCATAGTCCTTAATCAATTCCAGCCATCTCCTCTGCCTCATATTGAGCTCTTTCTGAGTAAAAATGTATTTTAAACTCTTGTGATCCGTGTAGATTTCACACTTCTCTCCATAGAGATAGTGTCTCCAAATCTTGAGTGCGAACACTATGGCGGCTAGTTCCAAGTCATGCGTCGGATACTTTAACTCGTGCGGCTTCAACTGTCTTGACGCATATGCTATTACCTTACTGTGTTGCATCAACACACAACCCAAACCCTTATGTGAAGCGTCGCTGAATATTACAAAATTCCCTTGAGCATCTGGAAGTACCAACACCGGAGCTGTTACCAACTTCTGTTTTAACTCTTGAAAGCTATTTTCACATTCTGCACTCCATTCAAACTTTTGATTCTTTCTGGTTAACTTGGTCAATGGCGTGGCGATCTTCGAGAAATCCTTGACGAATCTTCTATAGTATCCGGCCAATCCTAGAAAACTTCGCACTTCCGTAGGAGTCTTTGGCCTCTCCCAACTCATAACTGCCTCAATCTTCGCCGGATCTACTTTAATTCCATCATTTCCAATAACATGCCCCAAAAATTGAACTTCCTTTAACCAAAACTCACATTTGGTAAACTTGGCATACAACTTCTCTTGTCGGAGTATCTCCAAGGCTATCCAGAGATGCTGCATATGTTCTTCTTCCGATTTAGAATAAATAAGGATGTCATCAATAAATACCACGACAAATTTATCCAAATACTTCTTAAATACTCGATTCATCAGATCCATGAATGCGGCCGGAGCGTTGGTCAAACCAAACGACATTACTAGGAATTCATAATGCCCATATCTGGTCCTAAATGCGGTCTTGGGAATATCTTCTTCCTTGATCTTTAATTGATGGTATCCCGATCTCAAGTCAATCTTCGAAAAACATTTTGCTCCCTTTAATTGATCAAAAAGGTCATCTATCCTTGGTAGCGGGTAGCGGTTCTTGATCGTTACTTTATTCAACTCCCGGTAATCTATGCATAGACGCATACTCCCATCTTTCTTCTTCACAAAGAGAACAGGTGCTCCCCATGGCGACGTACTTGGTCGTATCACTCCCTTATCCAATAATTCTTGTAGCTGGCTCGCCAACTCTTTCATTTCTGCTGGTGCCATCCTATACGGAGCCTTTGAAACTGGTTCCGTGCCTGGAGCAAGGTTGATTTCGAACTCAATTTGTCGATCTGGTGGTAAGCCTGGTAGTTCGCCGGGAAACACATCGGGAAACTCATTAACTACAGGAATATCTTCCATGCTGAGGCTGCCTCTCTCTGAATCCACTACATATGCTAGGAACGACTCACAACCTTTTCTAAGTAACTTCTTAGCCTGAATAATTGTAAGAAATAGTCGCTCTTGCCTCTGTCCCTTAAATACTACCTTCTCTCCACTCTTCGTCTTTAAATACACTCTCTTGGTCTTACAATTTATCTGAGCGCTATTCTCTCCTAACCAATCCATTCCTAAAATTATATCAAACTCTCCCAGCTTGAAGAGTATCAAGTCGGCCGAGAACTTATATCCTGAAATATCAATCTCACATTTTGGACAAAATTGATTCACAGGAATCTTCTCTTGGTTCGCAATTACCACATTTACTACCTCACTCATAACCGTTTTATCACATTGGATCTTATCAATAAAAGATTCTGATATGAAAGATCTTGTGGCTCCCGAATCAATCAATACTTTGGCTTTGACATTATTGAGTAAAAGTGTACCTGCTATCACCTCAGAATTCTGAACAGCATCTTTCATCTTTAGGTCAAATGTCCTTGCTGTTGCTTGCGGGGCTGGTGCGGGTGGTGGGGGTAATGCCAACACCTCAGCTGGCACGCTTGCACTGGTACTTGCCACGTTCATCAGAGCTCTGACTGGTCCTGTTGCCTTACACTCCCTAGCCATGTGTCCAGTCTTCCCACATTTGTAGCACGTAACTCCTGGCTTCGGCATCTTGCACTCATTGGCCAAATGTCCCTTCTGATTGCACCTATAACAGGTCATACTCAGCTTATTGCATACTCCGGGGTGCCTTCTGCCACAGTGCTTGCATTCTGGCCTTTGGAACCTGTTTTCTCCAACTTGCCCTTGGCCTGCCTGATTGTTCCCTTTTGATTCTTGCCTTTTGCCCAAATTTCCTTTCCTTTGAAAATTTCCGCCCTTCTGGAAACCAATCCTCTTTACATTCCGATCTTGCGAACTTCCAGCTTCAGACTTTTCTCCATAAAATGGAACCTTCCTCTTCTTGTTATCCCTCTCTTTCCTTGACTGCATCCCATTATTCTCAATCAGAGCAGCTTTCTGTACTACTCCCGCATAAGTTTCAAGTTCAAACATAGCCACCCTATCTCTGATCCAAGGCTCCAATCCTTGCTGAAATTTCTTTGCTTTTTCTTCCTCAGTGCTGGTATACTTTGTCACAAACCTTGACAACTCAGTGAACTTCTTCTCATATTCCAGTACAGTCATGTTCCCTTGTTTTAACTCAAGAAATTTTAGCTCCATCTGATTCTGCATGTACTTAGGGTAATACTTGTCCAGAAATAACTTCTTAAATCTCTCCCAAGAAATCTGCTGAGTGACTTCCATAGCTTTTACTGATTCCCACCAATAAATGACTTCTCCCTTCAAGAAGTAAGTGGCATACAGCGTCTTCTGATCGTCCCCTAACTGTACCAACTCAAAAGCCCTTTCCATCTCCTTGATCCATGTGTTTGCTATCACTGGATCAGTGGTATCATGAAATACAGGTGGATTCACATTCTGAAAAGCCTTGAAAGTGACAATTTGTCTTGGTGGTACTGGTGGTTCAGGTGGTTGATATGGCTCACGGTTATCTTGGTTTTCAATTCGTTGTTGAAGAGTTAGTTGTTGTTGAGCTATAGCATTGGTTTGCTGTTGCAAGGTTTCCAGTAGTTGGAGAATATTTGGGTCTGTGGTGAAGGTGGTTGTTGGATTCTTCTTTTTGGGAGGCATGATCCTGAAATAAGAGTTGTGTTATAACAAATATGAATGATAAAATGATTCGAGGGTATCGCATGGCATTCTTGTTTACATATGGGGTCAAGTTCCCAAATTAAGCAGATATGATGATAAAAACATAAAATAACAGTTGAGAGCAAATGGAACAATAGCACATAATTATTGAAATTTTAAAGGTCACAGTACATAGGATTGGGACATAGTCTGATTCTAGAAATAACAGGCTTATTTAAAGGAAAGACGGAAACAACTGGGGATTCCATAGAGTCTGATAGTACAACAACATGAAAGGTAAATGGAAAGAACTAAGGCTCCACTCCATCTGAACGGGGCTTGGTAGTCTTTTCCTCTCGAAGCGTCTTCACAATGCTCTGGAGCTCATCCGCCACCATCTGAATGACATACTGGCTGGTACGGTCCCGGTGCGCTGGCATCTCCTCAAGCTTAGTGTTGACGTACCCAACCAAGGTCTCAAGTCTCGCAATCATCTGCTCCTTGGGCTTCCCTTCATAGTTTCGGCTGTCCGGATACACGTTCTTCAGTCGGTCTATCAGTCGGTCGTACTTGCCCTGAAGCATGTCGAACTCGCGCCTCAACTCAGCATACACGGAGAAAGCAATAGTGTCGTCCGATCCAGAGGATGACGAGGAATGCGCCCTTTGCTGACAACCAATAAGAGGAGTATTAATAATAATTTACTTAACCTACTCTCTCGCATAATATCTATAACCTACACACAAATCCTATAACCTATTTGGGCTGTTCAGGGACTCTAAACCGTAGCTCTGATACCAAAACCTGTCACACCCCCAACTTAAATAGCAAAATAATTATAGCTATTACATCATTTTAATGAGTATTATACAACCATAATCCAAGATCTTACAGTTTAGGGTTTGAAACAGCCCAACACTACCAACTATTACATCTGATTACAAATACCGAGTCCTCACACAACTATTATTACTTATTCTACCTGAGCTCGAACATAAGCGTCAGCATCACAGGTCTTACGGGCAGTCTGCTTGAATCTAACCATGGCTGCTAGCTGTAATATCAGGGTAAAGCAAGAAGTGAGCCAAAAGCTCAACAAGTGCTAACAATACAACGCAAAGCATAAATCGAGATATACCTTTAGGAATGACAATGGAATGACATAACCAATGATAATCGAAAGATAAAAACATATGTGAGTTGGCATCATTTTGCTTGCATCAAAACAAATTTTAAAACCATTCTTAATCAAAATCATTTTATGACGCTACGGATTACAGCCGGTGATCAGCCGCGAAGTAATCCCGAACCTCGCTGGGTTCTAAAACATTATTGGGAATCCCTAGGCAACTTTTAAGCCTAATATAAGTGTGGAAAGGACTCGCGTCTCAGTCCAGATCCACCATTCAAGAAAACATTTGTCCCCCTTTGGGACTGAAAAATCCACCTTTTATTCATTTCGAAAACTGATGCCGATTTATGACAAAATCTCTTTTGACTGAAATCATTTTTATCAGGGGGTTATAGATCAACTTGAAACACTGGAATTATGACTCTAAATCTCAGGGCCATGATCTACTAGACTTTACTATATTAGGGTAATCGAGAGATTTCCATAAACAAGAATTTTGACAAGGAAATTAAGCAAGGCTATTGGATAATATGAAAGAGTAAGGCCAAACTAGGCTTAAAGCAATGGTTGTAGACAAGGTATAGGTATTAGAACATCAAGGAGATAAGCATCACTGGTTCCAATAGGATAGAGGTGCTAAAATATAAAGGAAGTGATCATCAGCTCAAGATATAACAGGGCATCAAGCTTTAGGGTAAGGATAGGGTTATCAAACAATCATGAATGAATTTAAGAAAAGATTGGCTTTTAGGTATCAAGATAAAGTTTCTATCGAGGTTATTTCAAGAGTTGAATCATAGCATCAGGGTGCAACATCAAGATTTCTCAGGGATCAATAGCATGATAATCAAAAGGATCAATAAGGTATTATAACACATCTCTATTTTATCATGGCATTAAACTATCATGAAAGACTTTTGAACTACTTGCAATACGTACTCGAGGGTTCATGGCATCTCTATGTAACTCAAAGATAAACAAAAGATACTCTTGATTTAAATATATCAAAATGACTCAGGATAATTGCATCGATATATATATGAACTGGTTACAGTAAATGCGAAGGTCAAGTTGAATCACTTGCCTTGAGATAGACTGGTCTGGTCTGACTAGTAGGAGCAACAACTGGAGCTTCACTCGACTTTTATGGCAAGTTTTCCCTCGTCTCGAGATCCTACATAAATAATAATAATCCTTATTATAATATATTCTTTTCATCTTAACCTATTTACAACCCGAAATTAAACATGGATGGCACTTAGGCCTATACACACTTAATTCATATCCAACATTTATATTTTCAAATGTACACACGTAGCCACATAATCACATATCGTATATTAATACCAAATAACATCATATACACCATAACGCCACACTAGGCTTGGATGATCTCGACTCACCACTTAAGTTACTTGGTCGCTAACTAAACGAAGTCTTCGAATTTGGGCTTCCTAACTCAATGTGCCTTTCCTAAATTATCCAAAACCTATTGACCCTCACTTGTGCCTTTTGTTCTACTGACCTTATACTATCTTACAACTATGGTGGTCGACCTAATACTCACTTCTAAGTGTCCTAAAACTATGTGATAAGTGAAAGTGCTCACTGGTGCAAATTTCAGAATGGTAACTAAGGTTTCTTGAGTGCATTAGACACTCTTAAACTACAAGTTTTTCTTCAAAATTTTTACACAAGACTCTCCTGACCTAAGGGCATCTCACAAGCTTGATGTGGCTCAAAGGCCTGGCTTGGGCCTTCTTGGGCCTAAGCTAAAAGTCCAAGGTTCCCCTGTTTTTCTGGGCAGAAAATGCCCTGACTTGAATTAACTTGTGACACATGGTTCTAGCTCATATCCTATGAACTATGGTTGGAAAAACTTCTCTGACATACCCTCTAACTAAGGCCCAATTGGGCCTAATGAGGGCCTACCCATGACATGGCCAAATCTCCCTATTTCCAAGTTGCAACAAAACTGTCCCCTGCTGGACAGATTTTGTTATACTACTTGTGCACCTAACCAAATGACATGCAAACCTCCAACCAACTCCTAAAACCTATTATATACTCCCCATACTAACTTCTGGTGGCTTGGGCCTCAAAGTGCACATCAATGACATGGTCAAAACTCACTCTAAACTCAGGGTACTAAACTGATTTTTCTGCAGAAACTATAACTCTCATTTTCCAAGGTTTTGACTTGACAAACCCAATTATCAACAACTAAATACTTAAACCAAGACCTATACTTGGTGTTCTACTGAACTAACTCCTTTTTTTCTCAAAATACCCTTGGTGAGATCATCCTTACCTATGGTGCAACTATGGCAAAATAAAAGAGACTATTCTTTACAACTCATAAACCTTTATGCTTTTGAAACAACAAGATATATATTTTTATAAAAGATAACCACAAATTATTACCATGCAACAAGAAGCATAAATCCATATTATCACATTATTCCTACTGAAATTAAGGCTCACTAACAAAATCTTTTCCAAATGATCAAAATCTTACAACAAACTAAGAGAATTCCACATGCATGCATGCCTTCGGGTTTTTCAAACCAAAACAACCCATTTTCTTCATATATTCCATCTTAAAATTGACATGCAAGCCTAGCATAAGGTATACCTAGATGATCACTTAGCATGCAAGGAGTTTTATCAAATTATCACCACAAAATTTAAGTCATTATCACATAAACATGCAAAAATTGATCAAAACAACAAGAATGATTTCAAGGACCATTCATTCGGCTCCCATATGGTCATGGCCGAATGAAATGGATGGAAATGGCCATTAAATCATCAAGATTTTCCTTCTCATGACTTGGCACTTATCCATTCATTGTAGTCCTCTCAAAAACAACCTTAAATCCATAAGAATCAAGATTGTATATTTGAGTTTCACTAAAACCTTAACATGCAACTTTAAAACTTAAACTTTTTACTCAAAACTCTTTGGAATATAAATGATCATGATATAGGAAGTAATATTTACTTGTATGGGAGGTGGAAACTTGAATGTGGAATGAAGAAAAGGGGAGGGGGTAGGGCTTCGGCAAAAAAAAGCCGAGAGGAAAGGTGGGAGGAGGGAGAGGAGAGGGAGGAAAAATGTAGAAATGGTGGAGTGATCATCATGATTGTTTGGTTTTTATTTGCCCACAAGTGAGTGGATGTGAGAAATTACAAGAGTAACCCTCTAGCCAAAGTTAGGCAAGTTTGCATGCAAGGTCAAGGAGGTAATTTGGCTAGCAAATTGTGAGTTAGTGGGGTGGTTATTGACTCTTTAGCCCTTTGGTTAAATAGAAGAGAGTTTGCATGCAAGGTTATTCATGTAATTTGATAATTATTAAGCAACTAATTTCCAAAGATTTATTTTTATATAATAAAGTACAAGTTCAAAAATTATAAAATTTATACCATAAAATAACTTGGATTTTTAGAGACTTTATAAAATCATTTTCAAAATTTGTGTACAAAATGTCTTTTAAAAGAAAATTTTTCCAAAGCTTAGAATATTCCTTATAAATCAAAAATAAAGAAATTAAATAAATTCTTGCTTTGAAAAATCATATACTACCCAGAGCAAATTTAAAATGCAGAAATTTTCACTCACACAAACGTACAAGCATTGAATATATTTTTATTTAACTTAATATTATTCACAAATAATATTACATAAAATGCCGGTCGTAACAGCACAAATTAGAACTACGTTTTTGACTTGATCCTTGGCATACAGCAAGGTACGCAGGCATCTTGTTAAGGCATATCGAGTCACAAAACACAAGAGCCGTCAAATTGAGCCTCGAAGCGCACGTTACCTAGTAATAAACACAGCAATTAGTATACCTTAGTTTTTGATCCATAACATTTGGCACCGTATATGGGAAAGCACAACAATAACCATGGCGAGAATATGGAGAACAAGCAGCGTCCTTGAAGGAGGAACACCCGCGGGGACAACCCAAACGATTTCATCAACCATGGAGCTACCTCCGCATTCAACCTATGCCGTCACCCAAGGAGGAGCCCATGTAGGGGCAACTGAACCTCAACCTCAAGGGATGATTCACCCGGCTCCTCAAGGTACGAATCCCCAACATCAATCACTACATACACCTGTGAATTCTCGACCAATTGGGTATGAGTATTCAACTGTTGTGATCATTAACCCCCCTTATGGGATGCCCCTTTACCCCGAGGTTGGAGAAAGTGGACATGCTGGACGGAGTGAAGCACGGGGGCAAACACCCCCTACATACAAGGTTTGGCTCCTATCCCGGAGGATCAGGAATTTTCTGGTCCTTATACTGAGAGAGACTCTGAATCTTCGGATGATGAAGTGGCCCCAAGAAGGAGACGTGCTGGAAAAGAGCCGATGGCTGATGGTAACCAACATCCTAGGAGCATCCGAGGGGTGAATCCCCAAAAAGTGCAGGAGAGAATTAAGGCCCATGAGGCTGAGATTCAAAGGCTGAAGCGCGACTTGGAGGCGCAACAGGTTCCCAGGCCCCCATTACCACCTAGGGGGAGAAATCCTCCTCCAATCATAGACCTGGATGGTCCGTCACAAAGAAGGGCTATAGTCCCAAGAGCTGATCCAAGCAATCTTCTTCCCATTGGAGATCCTGATGATCCTACTCCCCCATTCACTGAAGAGATAATGAATGCCCATATCTCAAGGAAGTTCAAGATGCCCACTATCAAAGCTTATGATGGGATAGGAGATCCCGCTAATTATGTCAGGACATTCTCCAATGCACTGTTGTTGCAGCCCGTGAATGACGCTATTAAATGTCGGGCCTTTCCTCAAACCCTGTCGGGTATGGCTCACAGATGGTATAGTCGTTTGCCCCCGAACTCTATTGGGTCCTTCAGAGAATTAAGTTAGGCTTTTATTAAGCAGTTCATCAGCGGAAGAGTGCACGAGAAAAGTTCAGCGTCCCTCATGAGCATTGTGCAGGGAGCGACGGAATTCTTGAGAGACTACCTGAACCGTTTCATAAAGGAAGCTTTAAAAGTCCCGGGCCTTGATGACAAAGTAGCCATGATAGCACTGCAAAAGGGAACTAGAGATCAGTTCTTCAAGATGTCATTGGCCAAGCGCCGCCCTGAAAGTATGTTGCAGCTCCAAGATAGGGTCGGGAAGTACATTAAGGTGGAAGAGAGCACAAGGAAAACCATAGTAAGTAATGAGCCTGCTGGAGGTAAGAAGCGGAAAACTGATCTGGAATATATCACTTAGGACAAGTATCCTAGAACTGAGCAAAACCCTGATTCAACCCCTAAGAAGGGAGGACCTGGGCAAAAGTTTGATGAATACGCTAAGCTGCATGCTCCTAGAAGCCAGATCTTGATGGAAATCGAGAAAGACCAAGATATTCGTTGGCCTAAACCCTTGAAGGCAGATCCTGCCAAGCTAGACAAGAGCAAATATTATAGATTTCACAAAGATGCTGGTCATGACACTGGTGAGTGTAGGCAACTGAAAGATGAAATAGAGTTCCTCATTCGGAAAGGAAGATTGAACAAGTACACTGGGGAAGGAAGAGATAGGAATAATAATGGGAGAAAGAACTTTGAAGATCGTATGAGAGACCAAGACGATCAGGGGCGGAATCCCCATCCTAGGGGACCGTTTATAAATGCAATCATTGGAGGATCGCGACCCCGAGGGCCTGTGATAAACATAATTTTTGGAGGTCCAACTGCTGCTGAATTATCCAAGAACTCCAGGAAAGCATATACCAGAGAAGTTATGCATATTGTTGAGGAAGCCCCGAAGAGGGCCAGGACAGGAGTGACAATGTCTTTTGATGATTTTGACCTGGAGGGTGTGAAATTTCCCCATGACGGCCCGCTGGTCATAACACCGATAATAGGAAACAGCCCGGTTAAGAGGGTCCTTTTGGATAATGGTGCTTCAGTGGATATCTTGCTCTATGACACCTTTTTAAGAATGGGTTATAATGATTCCCAACTAACCCCGACCGATATGCCGATATATGGATTTGCGGGAGTGGAATGCCCCGTGGAAGGGATAATCAAGTTGCCAATGACCATAGGACAGGGACTAAGGCAAGCAACACAGATGTTGGACTTTGTGGTGGTGAAGGCTAGTTCAACTTACAATGCTATCATGGGGAGAACAGGGATACATGCCTTCAAAGTAGTCCCTTCTTCCTACCATTCGGTTATGAAGTTTCCCACCCGGAATGGGATTGGAGAAGAGAGAGGAGATCAAAAAAATGGCTAGAAGTTGTTATGTAGCCTCTCTGAGGGCAGATGGAGTTGGGGGGAAAGTTCTGCCTATTGAAGATATGGATATCCGAGAAAATGATGAGAAAAGAGGGAAGCCAGCAGAAGACTTGGTTTCGATTCCTTTAGCTCCCGAGGATCCTGAAAAAGTGACTTTCGTTTGAGCCACACTAGAGGAGCCCCTTAGAGGGAAGTTGGTTAAATTTTTGCAAGAAAATAGTGATGTGTTTGCATGGTCGGCAGCTGATATGCCAGGAATAGACCCGGAACTGATTACTCATAAACTGAATGTGGATCCGAGTTGGAAGATGGTGAAGCAAAAGAAAAGAAGTTTTGCTCCAGAGAGGCAAAAAGCTATAAAATAGGAAGTAGAGAAGCTCTTAGAGGCTGGTTTCATTGAGGAGATACAATTTCCAGAATGGTTAGCAAACCTTGTAATGGTGAAGAAGGCCAATGGAAAATGGAGGTTGTGTGTGGACTTCACTGATCTGAATGATGCATGCCCTAATGACTATTTCCCGTTGCCCAGGATAGATACTTTGATAGATGCCACTACTGGACATGACATGCTGAGCTTCATGGATGGATTTAGTGGATACAATCAGATCAAGATGCACAAGGACGACATCTCAAAGGTATCATTTATCACTAACTTTGGTGTTTATCGTTATCTTGTTATGGCATTTGATCTCAAGAATACAGGAGCCACCTATCAAAGGTTGGTAAATAAAATTTTAAGGATCTTATTGGCAAGACCATGGAAGTTTATATTGATGACATGTTAGTCAAGAGTCTAGTGAAGACTGACCATATAACCCATTTGAGGGAAGCTCTCGAGGTCCTGAGGTACCACAAGATGTTAAATCTTACAAAGTGTGCTTTCGGAGTAGGATCTGGAAAGTTTTTGGGATTGATGGTCTCCAAGAGAGGAATCGAGGCCAATCCCGATAAAATAAAGGCAATCATGGACATGGAGCCCCCAAAAACTATCAAAGATGTTCAAAAGCTTACTGGAAGGGTTGCAGCATTGGGACGATTCATCTCACAGTCTGGAGACAAGTGCTTGTCGTTCTTCAAGTCTTTAAAGAAGGTTAATGATTTTGTATGGAGTGAGGAAATCTAGAATGCATTGGAGGAATTAAAGAAATATATGGCTCAGGCCCCGTTGTTGGCCAAGCCAGCTTTGAATGAAGTCTTGTACTTGGCCGTTTCAGAGAGTGCCTTGAGCGCTGTATTGGTTAAGGAGGAACTGAAAATCCAGAAACCCGTATACTATGTCAGCAAAATTCTGCATGGAGCTGAGTTGAATTATTCAACTATTAAGAAGTTTGCTTTAGCCTTTGTGATGGCTTCAAGAAACTTGCGTCCTTACTTTCAGGATCATCAAATTGAGGTGCTAACAAATCAGCCCCTGAGAAATATCATTCATAGTCCTAAGGCTAGTGAGAGGTTGATCAAGTGGGCAATAGAGCTGGGAGAATTCGACATCAAGTATAAACCACGAACGGCAATAAAATCCCAGGTATTGGATGACTTCGTGGTGGAATGTACTATACCCAACCAAGAAGTCGGGGGGGGGCAGGAAGATACCATACCTCAAGACAAGGAAGTTGATAAGGGGGACAAAGAAAAGGATGATAAGGAGAAGGAATATTGGGTTCTCTATTTTGATGGAGCATCAAAAACAAATTCAAGTGGAGAAGGTTTGGTTTTACAAAGCCCCGATGGGTTCTTAATTGAATATGCTATGAAGTTAGACTTCCCGACCACAAACAATGAGGCAGAATATGAAGCTCTGATAGTTGGCCTTGGCTTAGCAGGGACACTTAGAGTCAAGAACTTATAGGTTTGTGGAGACTCGAAGCTGGTCATATCCCAGGTAAAGGGAGAGTTTGAGGCAAGGATGGTAAGATGGCTAAGTATGTCCGCCTAGTAAGGGCTGTGATGACCCAATTCAATGAATGCCATGTTGAGCACATTCCAAGGGAGGAAAATGCTAAGGCAGATGCATTATCAAAATTTGCTTCATCTGAGATAGAGGAAAGTTCAGGAAGTGTATACTTTCGCGTTCTGAAGACATGGAGCATTGATGTTAAACTTGTAGCTCCTATAGGTCTTGGGATGTCATGGATAGATGCCATTAAGACCCATATTCAAACCGGTTGGTTGTCAAATGATGCTACTGAAGCACGAAAGTTGACTGTTCGAGCACTAAGATACTCCTTGATAGATGGGATTTTGTATAAAAGATCTTATGTAGTTTCTTACTTAAGATGTCTCAGGCCCGATGAGGAACACTTGGCTCTTGAAGAAGTGCATGAAGGTATCTGTGGACAACACTTGGGGGGCAGAGCACTAGCTCATAAGATAACCCGATTAGGCTTTTATTGGCCAGAAATGATGGCTCATGCCAAAGAGTATGTGAAGAAGTGTGACCGCTATCAGAAGCATGCATCTGTCGTTAGACAACCCCCCGAGATGCTGACCTCCATCAACTCACCCATCCCCTTCACTATGTGCGGAATGGATATACTTGGGCCTTTCCCCATGGCCACGACACAAAGGAAATTCTTGATTGTAGCCATTGATTATTTTACTAGGTGGATTGAAGCCAAGTCTTTAGCCAAAATCACAACTAAGCAGGTTGCACAATTCCTGTGGGAAAATATCATGTGACGGTATGGAATTCCCCGCATCCTAGTTAGTGACAATGGAACACAGTTCAACAATGAGGAATTCAAGAAGTATTGTGAAGAGAATGAAATTGAATTACGATTCACCGCTGTGGCTCACCCGCAAGCCAATGGGCAAGAGGAAGTGGCGAATTGAATAATCCTGGATGGACTAAAGAAGAGGATCGAGAAGTCGAGGAATAACTGGATGGATGAAATACTCCCAATACTATGGGCCTATAGGACTACCTGTAGACTCACGACTGGAGCAACTCCCTTCATGTTAGCATATGGGGCAGAAGCGGTTGTTCCTGTAGAAATATCACATTCCTCTCCCAGGATTCAAGCTTTCGATGCTGAGGAAAATAAGGAAGGGCAGAGGTTATCCCTGGATCTAATCGACGAAGTACGAGATGAGGCACATGCGAAGATAGTGGAATATCAGAAAAAGGCTTCGTTCTACTACAACCTAAGGGTTTAGGAATGGTTCTTCAAACAGGGACTTAGTCTTGAGGAAGGTGGAAGCTTCTGGTGTAGGGCAGAAAGGGAAACTTGCCCCAAATTGGGAAGGGCCATACAAGGTCAAGAGTGTTCAGGGTAGAAGAACCTACAAGCTTGAGACTATGGATGGTTTTGAAGTCCCGAGAACTTGGAATGCACAAAACCTGAAGATTTACTATGTGTGAAGCGGTTGAGCACGATTCTCACTTGTCAGGATGACAAGTAGGTTAAAAAGTACCTTGAAGCTTTGCTTGCTTAGGATTTACATGTTTTAGTTTTATTTTGAGGTTTATTAAGACTTGTATAAGGGATGAATCCCAATAATTTGTGAAATTCAGAAAGTTTTCAAAATATGTTTGAATTCCAGTAACAAGACAAGTAAACTAAGTGCATTAGATGGAAGCATAAAGTTCGATGAATAAAACAGATTTAAATAAATAATACAAAGTCTAATAAGATAAGTCTCAAAGAAAATATAAAATAAATAAGCCACACAGGGCTAGAAAAGCTCCAAGGAGCATAGGTGCCCTCAGCATCCATATCATCATCTCCTCCACTCTCGCTGGAAGTCTTTGTCGTCCCGGAGGAGGAAGAGCTATCATCTGCAGCAGGCCTAGAAGACGACTCGGGAGGAGGAAGAAGCGGGTCTTGAGGGATACGATCCGAGACAACCACTCGGGTACGAAACATTTGCAGTAAAGCCTCATCATCAGGGCAGACATAGTCCGCCGGGTTAATATCAGGACATGCCTCGTTCACGGTCCTAAGGGCCGTGTTCTAGCCAGTCCTAAAAAACCCAGGGAAGACTGAGTCGTCCCTCACCCTCATGGATTGGGTAAACTCCTCCGAGTCCAAGTAGTTATCAATCGCCGTATCTTTCTCGGCCTGTAGTACCACCAGCTTAGCGTTGGACTCTCCGAGTTCCTCATCCTTACGTTTCAGCTTCCGCTCCAAAGCAGCGTACTTCTTCTGCTGATTCCTGAGGGCATTATCAGCTTTGTCAGAAGCCCTCTTCCATGATTCAACTTGCCTCACAGCGCCTTGAAAGTAGGTGTTAGACTGAAACAAAACAATAAACGAGGATATAATAAGGCAAGAAAATGCTACAAGTAAAAAGAAAGAAAAATTTCAAGGAAGGGTTATACCGAAGCCAGGGACTGAGCTCCCATGAGCTTTATCCTCTTCAGGTCAGGGGTAGCAACCACGTCAGTAAAGTCCTTGGCGGTTACGCCGTGGCAGGACCAATCCCAAGCGTGCTTTGTGGATCCAACCACGGTATCCCCTCGGCGGAATCCCCAAAGTGGCTGAAAGGCACCCGTAGCAACAGAGAAAGGAGCAGCAGCAGTGATAGGGGCACTGTGGGCCTCAGCTCCCTCAGCGGGAACCTCCACCATGGGCTCCTTATGCTTTCATAGGAAGCTAGGCTCCGTAGCCTTTCCTCGAGTATCCAGACCCGCAAGGCAAGCCTTCTTCATCCTCGCAGTCTCCTCAACAAGAGGCACATTATCCTCGTTGATTTCCTTAGCAGCTGCAAAATAAGAGGAAATAAATAAGTGTTGTCAATAATGCATGAAAGAAATTATAAACGAGAAGGGAAGAAAAATACCCTATTGAGAAACCGAGGATAGCCCCACGTGGATGAGGGAGAACTCCTCTAAAAGAGTCTAGCTGATAGTGGTGCCATCATACCGAGTAAGCTCATCATAAATGATAGTTTCCTCGGGGGTTAGGTGAATGGATTTGAGGCTACTATTACTAACCTTCCTGAAAGAAGATCTGAAGAGGGTGCCCCAGTCACCATTCTCCCACTTTAACCTGACAAAACTATTCCTCCAATTTTGGTTATTATCGGGAATGGAGGCGATGTTAAAAATGTGCTTACACTTGGGCCTTTATTTACCGTAGACCCTACCACAATTACCTAAAGAACTGTTATAACATTGGAAAACCTTCCTAAAAACAGCTACAGATAAGGGAAAACCTCCTCTAAGACAACAAACCATGAAACATAAAATGTTCCTCCAGACATTTGGAGGAAGCTGATAGGGGTTAATTTGTAAATCAGCTAAGAGGTGAGGAATGAAGGGATGAAAAGGGAACCTAAGCCCAGCATCAAGGGCATCTGTGTAAATAAAAAGAGTATCGGGTTTCCAGTGGCAAGTACGGTCACCACCAGAAACTGGAACTAGCCTAAGGGGAAGACGAACATTATAATGTGCGTTTAACTTATCGTAATCTATATTGTGCCATGTGTTGCAATGATTAAAAGAATCAAGATGTACAGTTGAAGGATATTCGTCCCCCCTAGTGTTAATCATATCTATCAAATATATGTAAGAAGAGCGGATTTCGACATCCTTACCTCATTTCGAAGCTGAGGCTATCTTGGCCGCTCTCTCGGAATTCTTATCTGCCATTGATAGAAATTGGAAGACATTGAAACCTTGGAAGTAAGGAGGCCGGAAAAGGCTTGGAGATGGCCGAAAAACTCTTAGAGAAGGAAGAGTGTTGAGATTGTTGAGAGAAGAGGAGGGTGTTTGAGAAATGAGTGAAATGAGAAGTGTGGAGAGTCACACCCCCCCTTCGCTCTTATATAGGCACATAGAGGGCAAATTGGGCCTAAAAAGCCCATTTAGGCCCAAGAAATGGAGAATTCTGGAAAGTTCTAGTAGATTTTGGAAAAATCCAAGTAAATCCTAGAAATAAATAGAAGATTCTAGAAAAATCTGGAGTTTGGGCTTAAAAAGAAGGCCCAGCCCAAACTTTATTGGGCCTATGGGTATGAAAAGCCCAGGGTAAGGGCCCATGACAGAAAACACAAATCTTTTTGGGCCTAAAAAAGCAAGTCTAGAAAGATCTTGGGCCCAAGGAAGCCTAGAACTAAAGAATAAATCAGAAAAAACCAGGGGCCCAATTGACAAGCCTGTAGAAAATGGGCCCAAGGAAAAAAGCCCAAATGTTTGAAAAGCCCAGAAAAAGGCCCAAGTTAGAAAATATAGAACCTGATCCCATTCGATCAGAATGCTAGTTAAATTTCTAGTCGAAAGGATGAGGATGAAAATACTTTCGACCAGGGCTTGAAAGAGGGTTAATTGGACCAGAAATAGGCCCAATTCGACCAGAATCTCAATTGAATTCCTGGTCGAACACGTCTCCTCGAAATTGACTTCGACCTGGGCTTAAAAGAGAGCTAATTCGGTCAGAAAATAAACATTTTGATCGAAAAGGGCAGAATCCTGATCGACAAAAATATATATATAAAATCCTGGTCGAAATTCGACCAGGAATTGAGATCGAATGTTTCTGCTCGAAAGCTTGTCGACTAGGGCGCATCAAGGGTTAATTCGACCAAGATCTTGGTCGAACAGGATTCCTGGTCGAACCAGGTATAAAAAAAACGAAAGAAAGAAAAAGAAAAGAAAGAAAAAGAAAAAGAAAGAAAGAAAGAAAAAGAAAAGAAAGAAAAAGAAAGAAAAGGAAGAAAAAAATGGAAAATCCTGAAAAATTGCAGAAGATTGAAGGAAATTCCTTAAAATATTTTCTGAAAATATAAATATTTTCAGAAAATGAGGAATAAATCCAGAAAATCAAGGAAAAATCCTAGAATTAAGGGAAACATCCAGAAAATTAAGGAAAAATCCCAGAATTCAGAAAAAATTCCAGAAAAATAAGGGAAAATTCCAGAAAATCAAGGAAAAATCCCAGAATTCAGGGAAAATTCCAGAAAATTAAGGGAAAATTCCAGAAAATGAAGGGAAAATCCCTGAATTCAGGGCAAATTCCAGAAAACTTAGGGAAAATTCCAGAAAATTAAGGGAAAATCCCAGAATTCAGGGAAAATTCCTGGAAATTAAGATAATTCTTAAATAATAGGGATAAAAGTAAATCGTTATAAATGTGTAGGTCGCTCCACACTTTACCCAAAAACAATACCATGTAAGGGAATTAATTAACTTAACTTCTGCGAAATCTAGTCAGTGTTTCCCAAAAGTTAGGGGGCAAATGATAGGGAAGAAAATAAGGCCTGGGTGTATAATTAATGTTGAATTAATCATATCAGAATTGGGCCAACAGCTAGGCTCATTTGAGAAGGCCCAAAACCCTGAATATTAATTAATTTTTTCATTAATTAATAAAGGATAAGTCAGCTGGTAAGATGAGTCCTAGTAGAGAAATAAATCCTTGTAGATTGGCCTCCAAGGAACCTGGTAGGATAAAGAATCAACTTCCTACTTCTTACGACTCCAAAGTCTATTTTAATTCTGAGACTTGATCACCAAGTCCCAAGTCCAATTCAAGGACTCCCAATATCTATATAAGGGGCCTCACCCCATAAATCAGAACTACATATTTGACTTGATCCATGGAATACAGCAAGGTACGTAGGCATCTTGTTAAGGGAGATCGAGTCACAAAACACAAGAGCAGTCAAATCGAGCCTTGAAGCTCATGTTCCCTAGTAATAAACACAACAATTAGTATACCTTAGTTTTTGATCCATAACAAAAAGAAAGTCAGTGATCCATAAATATGAAATGAAGTGTAGAAAGAGAAGGCAAGTGATTGACGAATAGAAGCAAGGCATAGAAAAAGAAGAAAAGTGATTGATGAGTAGAATTGTTAGATGAGTATAAGTAAAGTTTGAAATCATCTATGATAAGGCAAGTCTTTCTGAACCTTTCTTCAAGATATATTGCGAATATTTCTGAACTTTCTCATAACATGTTGCTATTATTCAAAATAAATCTTGTTTTATATTGCAAGTGTTCTAAACTATTCAACCTTAAACCCTGATTCTTATTGATCTTGATCCATAAACCTTATTCTTCATAAACCATTGATTGTTGAATTCTCAGATACGAGCCAGATATATACGATACTACTCCACAAATAAATACACACCATAAACCAAGTATTTCAACAGAATTTCCTTAGCACGCAAAAAAAACTTATACACCCTGGAATACCCTAACACATCAAAGATCAACACCATGTTTTACCATTGAACCACTGTTCTTCCGATACTTGATTCTTCATCAGGCTTGAAGCCGTTCTTTATACTTACACCTTGATATACCCTGGTGATACCTGTGAAATGTTTTATGCTCTGAGATAAATACTTTATCAATGTTGATTATGATTCTGTTTTATTGAATTATAATGGTTATCCTATTGAATTGTTTTAGAATTGGATGGTTTTATAAATATGGACTAGATTCGTGGTAAGACCAGATTCGTGGTCGTATTAGGCCAATGCGTGCCTTGGATCCAGTATATAGAGCAAAGCTGGGAGCCTTGCTCGGGGTTAGTGTGTGACTGATCAGCATCATAACCTTGGTTTTTAAAAATGAAAAGAATATCCAATTCTATCATTGCTTATCTAGAAACTTGATTCTTATGAATCATTTCAATTGATCATTATTGAACCTCAATTATTGCTATTATGACTTGCTGAGCTAGTTAGCTCACTCTTGCAAATCTGTTATGTTATTTTACAGTTGAAAAGGAAATTGTTGGTAACGAGGATTCCAAGTCCAGTGTACGAGCTAGGATTCCAGGATAAGATGGACCGAGTTAGCAGGAGCTTTATAATGTAGATGAGTTATGTAAGATTGTAAGAGTGATATCATTATCAGTTGTAAGCGGAACTAGTTGGGATTTGGTGCGAGGTAATAAAAGTTAAGGTTGTGGCTTGTTTTCATACTTTAACCTGTTGCGATCCATGGTTATGGTAAGAACGGTCTTTGCATATATTACTTTCATAAGCAGGTATTTATATATATTGAGTGTGTGTGTGTGTTGTGAACACCAAACTTCTGACCCGGGTTTGGAGGGTGTCACACCGCCTGCAGCTCTATTACTTGAAGCAATCTTTCCTTTCTTCAGCCATTTTCGTCTCTCCACTGGTTTCCTATTGCCTCCCATATATCAGCGGTGCACCACCAAGGGCTATACTAGTGCATGTGTTCCTTTGCATCCGCATCTTCATAGTCAATTCTAGCATTGTGCAGGGCTTTCCCACGATCTTTGGCAATCATGTATTTCGTCTGAGCTGCATATTTCTGCAAAAACAAGAGTAGATATAACATCCCCCTGCTCATCCTTCCACATGTAACGTTTCTGCAAATAGTTTTACCAAGGGATATAGTTACAAGTTAGTTTACCATATACAAATAATATGACAGCTGATTACATCAAATGATGAAATATTTATAACATATTTTATACCTGAAATTCAGCCCAAACTGCATTCTTGTGGGTGAGAGGTGTGTTGGCCCACGTTATCGCGGGAGTAGGCTAATTCAGAAGGCACAACTGCGAGATGCACTTCACAATTTTATGATCCGCAAAATCCCTGTAATATAAAACATTGAATATAAGATTAATTGTGTACTACAAAGAAAATATGTCAGTACTTGTAAAAATAAAGTAAAATTATAAAAATCTGATCATTAATAAATATGATATAGTCATTAATAAATCTTATTAGAACTCACTTCTGAGTTCTAGAATTAATAAATCTTCAGGTAAGTTCATTTATAGAATTTCCTGGAATGCTCAATTATTTAATTGCTAATTTCAGTTGTTCAAGTACAACTACATGCCTATATTATGGATATCCAAAACTTTGTGCACCCTAGGAGACAACAATGTATTGTATTAGAGCTAGCTAAGACAAATCAAGCTAAGTACTACTTAAGCTATCAACAACCAGAGTGATCTTCCCTTGTTAAGATCATTAAGCTATTCTCTAAATTTTGACCATTAGTTTCTCACATAATCGATATAATTCAAATATGTCTGCAACTGTTAATTTTTTATAAAACACTGAATTTCAACTAAACATGCCTAAATTTCCCTAATAAAGCCAATGCAGAACTTGAAAATAAGAGGCAAAATCACTTGCCAAAGAATTATGTACCGAAGAGATTATTTATCAAATATGAAGTTGCATAAGAATTAGCTATAAACCAAATAAAAGAGTGGTACACCCTTCCTTAGCTTCGTAAAAATAAATAGACATACGACATACAATTTTGCCAACTATTTGTCAAGTTATAAACATTATCAACAGATATATCCTTCTGACCAAGTATATCCTCTTGTGCTGACCAAGTATTACCATTAAACAGAAATATAAAAACAACAGAAAAATTGGTCTACCTTCTGCATTTGAATTAATAAAAGTTTATTGAGCATTCTACTTCATTGAGCATTCTAGAGAACTTTGATAACGTGCATCTGATTTTTTTTGCTGTTAGTTCTTTTGTAGATTAAAAGTATTAAATTAATTAAAGTTTATTGAGCATTCTAGAGATGTCCGTTGGCATATGTTCTTTAGTTGGAAAATACGACTGGAAAAAAAAATTATGTTGTACTTCATCAGTCACCAAGTACTACTCCTAGTATGTTGAATAACTTAATACTTGTAATCTTTCATGAACCTGATTATCTATTTATGTTATTGATCATTTGGTGTCCGGATGATCTTGTATCCTTGTGTATTTGTCCGTGGACCATAGAACCACCTTCATTCTGCACAGTTTACATACACTTAGATTGGATATTATTTTCCATTTATCCAAAACTTTGAGATTTTTTTACAAAAACAGCCTTTCTACTCGTAATACCCGAGGGTAAAATCTATAGATATCTAAGGCTTGTCAGACTTTAGTACACTATACATTCATTATGGGGACGCGCTGGATATGCAGTATGTCCATACTGAATAGACACTGAGAATGACATATCTACTTGATCTTTTTGTCCATCACTTTTAAACTTTTTTGTGTGGTTCTAGTCAACCTTACATGAGCACTGGAACACCGCATGAGCTGTTATCAAGTTAATTAAATTCAGCATCCCTTATATAATGGAGGACATATCTAGTCTTATAATGGTCCATAAGATCCCATGATTCCTTTAAATATACTAATACTCCTACACCGATTGAGATTATATATCTAACTTAAGTATATTGTACGGCCACTAAATCAATCCTCCATTATCCTAGCAACCTTAGTGTCATATATCAGAATTGCTACATGCTAGCACTCAACAACCAATAAAATCAACCGGATTTATGTCTTATTTTTCATCTCAAGTAGAGCAATACTAAATCAGAGAGAGTTGTAATACAATATTTAAGGAGATAGTTCACATATTCCAGGTCATAAAATGTTAGCATTTTATGACATGGAAAACAAAAATCTAATGATCTACAAATCTAATGACTTAGATGTGATTCCTCTTCTTTTGGAGAAAAAACATAAATCTGCAACTTGGATTTGTTTGATGCACCCGGACTTCATATCTAAATGAGTTTATATGTAGTTGAAAATAATTTACTAATAGATTCACTACAATTGGAAGTTCAGAAAGCTAATGATCTACAAAAGTCAACTCAGAAAGCTACTTCTGAAGCTGTTGACAAAATGAACCAGCTTATAGCTGACATGGAGCTTCTGGTGACAGAGAATTCAGATAAAGAAGTTCAGATCAAAATTCTGGAAACGGAGTTGACACAACTAAAGCTCGAATATGTAAGTACAAATAAACATGTTGAAATTGCAAACAAAGACAGAGAATGTCTCAAGAGATCTATTAAAATCGCAGACAAAGACAGAGAACGCCTCAATAATGATGTTGAGAAAGCAGAAAATGACATTATATTGGTAAACGATTTAAGCAGTATAAGTTTTAATAGCTTTATCCAATCTAATCAAATGTTGATAATAACCGTAAAAAAAACTAATCTTTATTTTATCAACTAAGACTGAGTTGATAAAATATCCGACCCACTAGCAAATCAACTCAAAACAAAGTAAAAATCAGAACCCAAACACTAACTGCATTACGCTATTTTCACATTCCATTATCTGCAGTCCTATCAATCTATCATACTTCCTAATTTCAGATTCCAATTAAAATCTGTATCCATCCTAATAAACAGAAGTTAAACTAGCAAAAATGCTCAAATTGGACATGCACAACACCATCAAAGATCATAACTTTCAACATGTATATATAATAACTAAATTAACATATCTGTATCAGGAAAGATATCAACAAAAAGTTAACAACTTTATGATTCTTGATAGAAATACATAGCTGAAAAATTAAAAAATATATATAATTGCATATCAATACCACTATTCATCAACTAAAAGACATAACTATGTAAATACAAACACACACACACTTTCTAGAATGAATCCAGAATTTTACATGAATTCTATGGTTAAGTGGCAATGTTAAGCATACCATTGCAATGCCATATGTTGGTAGTATTAATGGCAGTTTCTTCATTACAATCATTTTTTTATATAAGAAACTACATTATGCTTCAAGAAACTACATCATTATATTTGTAGTGATAGTGATTTGGAACTATATTAAGCGAAAAATTGACACAAATTTTGCAACTTAGCTTGCTGAAGGAACAATTTAAATCAACAGTGTATTTACATAAAAGCAATGTAGCTTGCTGAAGGAACAATTCAAATCAATGATGTATCTTGTCTCGTCCTAATTTGTTAAAGTGCAGAACATGTTAAATTAAGTTTCAACCCCACAAGTTATTTTATAAAAAAGTAATCTGCAATGTGCGTACACAGTAGTTACAAGAGTAGTTCGTATATGCTATTTGGTTGTGGATGAATATGAATGAGAGTCCGATCTTCTGGGTTTGCAGGTCCTTTTAAGACATGGTTGGGCCCCTACCCATACCACGCTTTCTCTTTGCTGTTGCTTGTGAAGCCATTTGCATAAATATATTTAAACATAAACTAATTCAAAGACAAAAAGATAAATAAGAAAAGTATTAGGCATTTATAAGTTTTCAGAAAACTAGTATACAACTTTTTACCTGAAGAGAAACACATCTCAAAAGAACTATATACCTTAAGTAAAAAGTCACTACTATATTCAGCTACATTTACAAGCACAAGTCAGAAACAAATTAGGTCAAAGACGCATTAATATTCAGCTACATATGTTGTCACAAGTAAATAACTTTTTATCTTAGTACCTCAAAAAAGCATTACAGGATCAGGCCAATAAGATTTTCCCAGTTGCCTGTTAATTGCTTTATATATAAGAATATAAATAACAGTAAACAATGAGCTGATTGAGACTAAAATATTTGAACAAGTTATACCATTTTATTAAAATGTTAAAAATAAAATGTCAAGTCTCGGTTTCTGAATCAAAATCATCTTGTTTAGATTCATAATCATCTTCTCTTTCAGACTCGGAGTCAGTGTTGATCTATAATTCTCCTTCTTCTGTATCAATATCATCCGACACTAATATTAACTCGAGATCTATTTCATGTGGTTCATCTCCACCATCTAACTGGATTACTTCATTATCTTCCACATTTATTACATCCGGCCTACGAAGCATCTCCTCTTGGTAAAATTCCCCATTAACTACTTCTTCACACTTGCGTGTGGGAGTATGAATTATAGTTTGCCAATCTGAAGGCGGCCTATCCCTCCTTTTACCGGGACTAGGAGTGTAGTATACTTGTTTTGTTTGAGTTGGTAAAACAAATGGCTCATTGGAGTAAGCAGACTTGTGGACATCAATATCAATAATTCTATGTCTATCAACACATATCCATTTTTCTGAGTCGAACCACTGACACTTGAATAAGTTAATATAACCCCCGTACGTACCCTTGTATGACAACTCTATGATTTCCTCCAACTCCCCGTAAAAAGCATGACTAAGCTCATTGTAACAATCTCCTAAAATGCACAAGCCTATGTTTGTAGTCCTTTTACCGTGCCCATATGCCTTGGTATGAAATTCATAACCATTTACTTTGTAATCATTATGGCTTATTTGGTCCATGTCTTGTCCCATAGCTAAGCTTTGTACATTAGTTGGAAGTGTAGACCCCTTAGTCAAAGCCTACAAATATATCATATTATTAAATTAATTTAAGTAAATACTTAATAAAAAGTGTGTGTATTATGCTTATTTAAATTGAACTTACTTTGTCCTTTATCCAATGTGAAAATTCTTTATAACGGTTGATTTGAATATCTTTATCATTTAGCCCAGGACACTTCATATTTAACTCGTCATCATATAATCTAGACAATAAAATATTAAAATATAAATCGTATGTCATTGAAAGGCTGATTTGGTTATAAATTTAATAGTTTATGTGATGTGTACCTTACAATGTTAGATATATTTGATAATGTCATGTCTAATATGATTTATGTTTAGTTTTCAGATCTTACTTAAACAGGACAAATCAGTACTTAACTGAAATCAGTACTCATAATGAAGTCAGAACTTAAGTCATCAGTACTTAAGGTTCAGGAGATATTTATCAGAAGATAATATCAGGACTTAAAGGAAATATTCAGATAAGGAAGGCAGCTGATTTACAGGAAGAGAAGATCTAGACAAATGTAAGAAGAGATATGCATGAAGAAGGAATTCCGTGAAGAATGGAATACTTGGAGGAAAAGATATCTAATTGATATATTTTAGGAAGCAGAATTATATTCCATATCAATTAGTGATTATCTTATAACTGTGTAGTATATAAACACAAAATTGCACTATAAGTGTTATCATTATCGAGAAGATTATTAATTGTAACCCTAGCAGCTCTCATGATATTTGTTCATCACTGAGAGAGGACAGTTCCATACTATAACATAGTTTATTATTTTGAATAAAGTTTGTTTTCTGTTACTTGAGTTATTAGAGTTCGATTTGATTGTGCTATACACTGTATTCACCCCCTCTACAGTGTGTGTGACCTAACAAGTGGTATCAGAGCCTATCTGTTAACACACAAACAGTTTAAGATCCAAAAACAATCATGTCTGAAGTAAAAACTCCAACTAAGCCCACCAAAACTGAAGAACCTCCAAAGACATAAATCCATAGCCGATATGAGGCTATTAGAGTTCCCATATTGAGACCATCTGAATATCCCATATGGAAGGTGAGGATGACCATGTTTCTGGAAGTAACAGATCCAGAATATCTTGATAAAATCAAGGAAGGGCCTCATAAACCAACCAAGCTTGCTGTTTCAGTTGCAGGTGAAGCATCAAAGTTAGTACCAAAGGAAAAGAGTGACTACACTGCTAAAGATATCGCATCAATTGCTAAGGATGCTAAGGTACGACACTTACTGCATAGTGCCATTGATAATGTAATGTCAAACGGGGTAATAAACTGCAAGACTGCAAAGGAGTTATGGGATGCCTTGGAAACAAGATGTCAGGGAACTTATACGATTAAGAAGAACAGGAAGACAATACTCACTCAAGAGTATGAACACTTTGACTCAAAGGCTAATGAGTCATTGACTGATTTATATGATAGATTTGTCAAACTCTTGAATGACTTGTCACTAGTTGATAAGGAGTATGATCTTGAAGATTCAAACCTTAAATTCCTGTTGGCTCTTCCTGAAAGCTGGGATTTGAAGGCAACAACAATAAGAGAGAACTATAATCTTGATGAAACAACTCTTGATGAAATTTATGGGATGCTCAAGACTCATGAACTTGAGATGGAACAAAGAAGCAAGAGGAAATGAGGAAAGTCAAGAACAGTTGCTCTTAAGGCTGAAGAAGAATCCACCAAGGCAGCTACCTCAAGGAAAGGCAAGGGTAAAGCTCTCTTCACAAAGTCTGATACTGAGTCATCAAGTTCTGATAGTGATGATGACTCAGAATCTGAAAGCTTGCCTGAGACGGATGCTGATGAAAAGATGATAAAGCTGTGTGCCCTTATGGTGAAAGGAATCACAAAGATTGCATATAGGAAGTTCAGGAAGGAAAAAAAGTTTTCCAGGAAAGGTGCAAGTTCTGATAAGAAGAATTTCAGAAAATCTGAGGGCAAAGGAGGAAAGTCTGACAGAGGAGATTATACAAATGTCAAATGCTACAACTGTGGTGAGAAAGGCCACATATCTCCTGATTACAAGAAAGTGAAGAGTGACAAAGGCAAGGCTCTTGTCACAAAGAACAAAAGCTGGACAGACACCTCAGATTCTGAAAGTGAGGAGAATTATGCCTTGATGGCAAATGCTGATATGGCAAGTGCTGAAAGCAGTTCTGAAGCTGCTGAGTTAAAGGGCAATAGGAAAAACATCCTAGTTCTGGACAGTGGATGTTTAGGATATATGACTGGAAATAAAGCCATGCTATCAGACTTTGTGGAGAAGGCTGGCCCAAGCATTTCTTATGGAGATGGAAACATTGGAAAAACATTGGGATATGGCAATATCAATCTTGGGAATATCATCATTAAAGAAGTAGCTCTAGTCTCAGGACATAAACACAATCTGCTGAGTGTTAGTCAAATCTGTAACAGAGGTTATCATGTGGATTTCTTTGAAGAACACTATGAAGTTGTAAGTAAATCTACAGGCAAAGTTGTTCTGAAAGGATACAGGCGTGGTAACATTTATGAAGCCAAGCTTTCAACAAGTACTGATGGTTCTGCAATCTGTCTGATGAGTAGAGCATCAATTGAAGAAAGCTGGAATTGGCAGAAGAAACTCTCTCATTTAAATTTCAACAATATAATTGAATTAGTCAAGAAAGATCTTGTGAGAGGACTGCCAAAGTCAATATTTGCTCCTGATGGCCTTTGTGATTCTTGTCAGAAGGCTAAACAAAGGAAATCCTCATTCAAGAGCAAGATTGAATCATCAATTCTTGAGCCTTATCACCTACTACATGTTGATCTATTTAGTCCAGTAAATGTCATGTCTATTGCAAAGAAGAAATATGCTATGGTTATAGTGGATGAGTTCACCAGATACACATGGGTGTATTTCTTGCACACAAAAAGTGAAACTGCATCTATCTTGATTGATCATGTCAGGCAACTGGATAAATTGGTCAAAGATTCTGTGAAGATAATAAGAAGTGATAATGGTACTGAGTTCAAGAATTTGTTAATGGAAGAGTTCTGCAAAAACCATGGAATCAAGCAGGAATTTTCTGCTCCTGGAACTCAACAACAAAATGGAGTTATTGAAAGAAAGAATAGAACTCTCATTGAAGCTGCACGTACAATGCTTGATGAAGCAAAGCTTCCAACCTATTTCTGGGCTGAAGTTGTGCAGACTGCTTGTTTTACTCAGAATGCAACACTCATTAACAAGCAAGGAAAGACACCATATGAGATGGTGAAGAAAAAGAAGCCAAATCTGAAGTATTTTCATGTATTTGGATGCAAATGCTTTGTTCTTAAGACACACCCTGAACAGCTATCCAAATTTGATCTAAACGCTGATGAAGGAATCTTTGTTGGATATCCACTTTCCACAAAAGCCTTCAGAGTCTATAACTTGAGAACAAGAGTGGTCATAGAATCTATCAATGTCTCTTTTGATGATAAGAAGATTACTGGACTTAAAGATTTCAATAATCATGATCAGCTGAGATTTGAAAATGAAGACTTAAATTCTGATACTGAAAATCCTGACAGTTTAAATCCTGATACCGTAAACTCTAATGGATTAAACTCTGATGTTATTGAAACTGTGGTGACTACACCAAAGGAAGATGCACCTATGCAGGGGGAGCATACTCAAGATACAACCACATCTCAAGAAGCATCAGAACATTCATCTGGCTCTTCAAGTTCTGATTCGTCAAGTTCTGATAAGCCAAGTTCTGATAATTCTGAAAACTTAAATTCTGAAGAATCCAACTCAGAGAGCATAGTTTCAGGGGGAGCATCAAAAAATGGTGATGAAGATAGCATGGATCATGGGGAGCATCCAGTTCTAGAGAAAACCTTCCATCTGCAAGGAAGTGGACTAAATCACATACACCTGACTTAATATTTGGAAATCCTGATGCAGGTGTCAGAACTAGAACAGCTACTTCAAGTGAATGTCTTTACAATTCTTTTCTTTCTCAGACTGAACCAAAGAAAGTGGAAGAAGCTCTTCAAGATGCTGATTGGGTGCAAGCAATGCAGGAAAAGTTAAATGAATTTGAAAGAAACAAAGTCTGGACCCTAGTGCCAAGACCAAAGAACAGATCTGTTGTTGGTACAAAGTGGGTATTCAGAAACAAAACTGATAATGATGGCATAATTACAAGAAATAAGGCAAGGTTGGTTGCAAAAGGATACTCTCAACAGGAGAGAATTGGTTATGATGAAACATTTGCACCAGTTGCTAGATTGGAAGCCATAAGGATATTTTTGGCTTTTGCTGCTCACAAAAAGTTTATTATCTTTCAAATGGATGTGAAAAGTGCTTTTCTCAATGGAGAATTGGAGGAGGAAGTATATGTTGAACAACCTCCAGGCTTTGTAGATCCCAACTATCCTAATCATGTCTACAGGCTTGATAAAGCACTTTATGGCCTTAAGCAAGCTCCAAGAGCATGGTATGAGACATTAGCTCAGTTTCTTCTGGAAAGTAGATTTAACAGAGGAACTATAGACAAAACACTGTTCCACCTCAACCATGGAAAGGACTTACTTCTGGTTCAGATATATGTTGATGATATCATCTTTGGTTCTACAAATGACAGACTTTGCAAGAAGTTTGCCAAACTGATACGGTCAAGATATCAAATGAGTATGATGGGGGAACTTAGCTATTTTCTGGGCCTTCAAGTCAAGCAGAATGAAGAAGGCACTTTTATTTGTCAAACCAAGTACACCAGAAATTTGCTGAAGAAATTTGGAATGCAAGATTGTTCAAGTGCATCCACTCTCATGGCCACTGCAACAAAACTGGATAAAGACACTGGTAAATCAGTAGATATTACTGATTATAGAGGTATGATTGGCTCTCTACTCTATCTAACTGCTAGTAGACCTAATATCATGTATGCTACCTGTTTTTGTGCAAGATTTCAAGCAGATCCAAGAGAACCTCACTTAACAGCTGTGAAAAGAATTTTCAAGTATCTTAAAGGAACAGCTGATCTGGGATTGTGGCATCCCCGAGAATCATATTTTAAACTAATAGGTTACTCAGATGCAGATTTTGCAGGTTGCAAAATTGACAGGAAAAGCACAACTGGAAGTTGCCAATTTCTTGGAGGCAGATTTGTTTCTTGGTTTAGCAAGAAACAAAAGTCAATTTCCACATCAACTACAGAAGTAGAGTACATTGTTGCAGGAAGCTATTGTGCACAGATTCTTTGAATGAAGAATCAGTTACTGGATTATGGGTTAACATATTTTAAAATCCCTATTTACTGTGATAATCAAAGTGCAATTGCTATGACAGGTAATCCAGTTCAACACTTAATGATAAAGCACATCAGCATTAGGTACCACTTCATAAGGGAACATGTGGATGAAGGTACAGTGGAATTGCACTTTGTTCCAACAGATCAACAACTAGCAGATATCTTCACAAAACCACTATGTGAAGCTACCTTTACAAGATTGGTAAATGAACTTGGAATGGTTTCAGGTTCTTTCTCTAAATCTGCTTAGCTTTTGTTCTGATGCATCATACTTTATGATCAGTATTTGCAGATATTACTCTCTTTTTGCATTCTGTGCTTAATTAAAAATTGCTTAAGTACTGATTGTTGTCTGATGAGAATTTCTAAACTCTGATAGTGAAATGACTGTTTCTGTGACTATTCAATCCTATGAGGATTACTGTGTTAGATATTGACCTAGTAGTCTTTAATATACTAGAGATCCCATGTTAGAAGTAATTATTTATGTGGAAATGTATTGACACAAGCAAATTCTGATATTGAGATTGGTTACGTTTACTTTGTTTATCTTATTACTAAGTCAAAAACTGGAATCATACTTCTTATCTGTTAAGTTCTGATGTTAGTAAATGTGTTGATTGTACTAAGTGCTTATAAACCTCACTTATCAAAAGAAAAAGGAAAATAAACAAGAAATAAAAATCAGGTACTCCTTTGAGATCTAGAGTAAAACATGTGGAAGGGACGACCCAAGTGCATTGCTGGTATTAAGTAATATGCATCAGAAAAGCAAATAATTATTTTTCTTGGTGACTTTCCACACTTTATGATTACTGGAGAAATACTCTGATGAAAGCATAAATTCTGATAAGCAGTCGTGACTCACTTACACTGAAAAGCCACTGTAAATTGGAATTTCAAAAGGTGCATAAAATAAGCACAAAACAGTTGAGGTGGACTCATGCATAAACTCATTCAATAGTAAGCTTCAGAATAATGACAAATTTTAAGTAAAGTTCTTAGTTATGCCTTATTTCTAAGATGTACTGAAGTGAATTAGACTTTACTTTTTGTCTGATATTTTGCTTAATGCACACACTTGCACTCCATATGAATGATGAAAATTACTGTGGCGATCAATGTTGTTTTAGATGAACAGTTTATGTGTCAGATTGCATAAATTCTGAGGACAAATTCTGCTGGAAGTTCTGATAAATAAGTTCTGAAGAACTGAACTCAGAATTTGTGTGAAGAATCACAGAGATAGGCATTCATTTTTCGAGTTAAGAAATCATGTTCTGATGACTGTTAAGTTCTGATATAAGTCTAAGTGCTGATATTCAATTCTGATCCTCTACTTGACTTATTTGTGGTTAAAATCTGAAACAGTCTTATTTTAAATTAGAGTATGAACGGGTAAGATATTAACAGTCAATATAATTAGGGTTAGTGGAACACGTACATGCACAGTAATTTTTACTTGTTTCTTGTGCGCATTAAACCCTATTTTACTTTTCCAATGACTATTTTTGTTCTTCCCAGTCTAGGGAGATGAGGTAAAATTATTTCTACCTGTACGCATTAAATTATCCTCGCATCTCCTGGCATTCTATTACCTATATAAACCCTCACCTCACATCAGCCTAGACATCATTTCTTTTCTCACATACTCACTCTCTTTTCCTTCATACCAACACAATCATGGTTAACTACAATATGTTTTTAAACTATGAGACCTTCAACATGGAATTGAGCTGTGAGGACTGGCAGCAGGAATGGCACGTAACTGTCATTCCTGATGAGATTTGGGACTCGGTTCCTCAGGAGGTTCTCACACACCTCCTGTTCTTTTACATGGACTACCATCGCCATCTGGAGCGATTGGAAGAAGAAAGGCTGGAAGCTCTCCGCCAACAAGAGCGAATCATTCGACTCGCTATTCTTTTTGTAGAGAGTCGGAAGAAGAAATAATTTGTTTTCTTCTTCCTATTTTTCTTCATCATCAGCTTTGTCCGGTTTCTTAGCCAAGGACAAAAGCTGTTGATATTAGGTTCAGTAGCTTAGGCCAATCTTGTAATGTTCTGATGTAAATTTCAATTTCATGGATGTATTCTCTTGATATAATAATGGAATTTCATTTTTTGCAAGATTTTATCTCTGAGATGTTTTAATTTATACTGTATTTTCAAATCCTGATATATCCATATTCTGATGACCATTTTAATTACTGATATAAATTAAGTTCTGATTTTAAAATATCAGTACTTGTTTACTTGTTTTTTTTCTGGTCATTCTCACACTTGAATAATTTTACAGAATATTGGTTTTGCAGTGAAAATGAATTAATAAGTGGGAACAGTTTAAATTTTGAATTAAAAATGACTTACCTCAATTAATGGGATTACTTGGTAAGTGGAACGTTTTTTTCCTTGAAACACTCTACGTGATAAGTAATGATTACTGTTTTCCCGTGCCCATTAACTATTCATTATTGCTGCATGTCTGACAGGTGTCCAACGGTTATTTTTTTTAACCATGTCTAAGTAAGAGAGAGAGAGAGAATATTATACAATCTTTTATTTACTTTTACACTTTATCTCTCTTTCTTTACTTTTACTCTCTCTCATCTCCTCACGTTGGTTTTTATACAGACATTTTATCAAATAACTTACAGGCAACCTTAATTCTCAACTTTTTCTCATGGCACCTAAGGATTTGATCAAAGATGGAGCAAAGTTCGTTCCCAACAACTATGCTGCAATCCTAAATCATGATGAAGCTCCATCTGAGTTGCATTTTGTGAAAGATCTTCTTGCATACAGTGAAATTGGGTATGCACTGACCCAGCCTATAGTCCTATCAAGCCAACAAGTTCTAACGTTTTGGCGGACTAGGCATTTTAATAATGGTGGTGCTACTGGTACTCCCAGCATTGTTTTTGAAGTCAATGATGTTGAACATTTGGTAACTCCTGGGACAGTTCGTAAGGCTTTACATTTACCAGAAGGCTGCATTTTTTCAACACCGGAGGAACCAGCACTACAGCAGCTCATGGCCAATTTGGGGTATGAGCAGAGTTTGGCTAAGCTTGGACAGTTGAAACGAGCACATATCATAAAGAAATGGAGCTTTTTCTTCGACTGTATCAGTAAAGCCTTCGCGAATAAGTGTTCCAGCTTTGATGCCATTCCAATAATGAGTCAACACATCGGGTATGCTATTATAAACTAAACTCATTTTGATTTTGCAAGTGTTGAGATAGGTTTTCTTGGGGATAGGATGATAGAGGATAGAAATGTAGTTTACTTTGCTAGATTCTGTCAGCTTATATATACCTTTTGCTGTGCTGATGACCCTCCACTAGCCAGTTCTTTATTTCCACCCTTTAAACTTGCAAAACGGGCTTTTAATGACTTGGTAAATGCTGACCTTAAGAAAACGGTGGTTAGACCTTTACAGATTCCTCAGTCTGTAAAACAGATCCTGGTAAATGCTGATCCTCAAACCTATAGATCTGTTTATCCTGATGTTCAACCTACGACCACATCCCAAACACCTCACCAAACATCAGAATATACCACACATACATCTATACCTCAACCCTCTCTCAGAACATATCTCAAAACTTATCTCACGCCTTCACAGACAGCTCAACCTTCATCCTCAGCACCTACTGTGAAGCCTTCATCTTCCAAGCCCAAGAGGACAAAGACTGTTCCTCAGACACCACAGAAGAGAAGGAGGATTATTCTGAGAGACGAGTCAGATAGTGAGGAACAGGTTTCTGCATCAGAACCTATTGTTAAAGAAACTGAGAAGGTCCCTTCTCAGAAGGATTCTACAATTGGGGGATCTAAGCTTCTCAAAAGGCTTAGAAGAATGACTTCTGCTGAACCTCCCAAGGAATCCCCACCTTCAAAGAGATACAAGAAACAGAGAGCTAAAAGGCCAGCTTCAGATGATGAGGAAGCAGCAGCTAAGGAAGGAGATCAGGAATCTCTGATCTTAAAAGAACCATAATTTGCTGAAGCTACTGCATCTCTCTCTTCATTGTCCCCAACTCAGGAAGCTGCTACAGATAAGGCAAACACACCATCTGTGTCTCCTGTACATGAAACTATATCTCCTGTAGACCCAGGCACAAGTGCTGAAATTGATATTCACAACCTGGTTATGCCTGAGGTTCTCTACTTAGAAGCTCCAACAACAATTAATCCATCAACAACACATTTTCCTGATGTTACTCAAACTCCAGAATTGTCTACAACACCTTTTCTGCATCTAGATGATGATGATCAAAATATAGGTGAGCATCAGGATATGGCTGTTGATCAGAATTTGGAAACAGATCAGCACTTAGAGGATGATGCTGAAGCCTCAATTGCTTCTCATACTATTATTTTATCAGAAGATGCTGATTCTGTCAGTTCTGATGCTTCAAATGCTGATGTTACTGGTGAGGCTGCTATTAATGCAGATGCTGATGAAGCTGGTCCTTCAGGACATGATTCTCAACAAACTGTTCATAAATCTGAACTAGTTAAGAAGTTTGTTACCAGAGCGGCACCAGTACCTTGGAGTGAAACTCCTAGAGGACATGAGTGGACTAAGGAATGGAACTCAGTTACCTTTGTTCCATCTAAAAAGATTCTTGCTCAGTACTTGGCAAAATCTGATGAAATGTTAATTAATGATGATTTCAAGACACAGCTTCGAGTCAATGCATTGAGTACTAGACATCTGCAAGGTCTCCATTCAACAACTCATGCAGAGTTACGTCAAGTTAAGGAAGAATTGCTCAAGCAAGATATGACTAGGAAACTTGATAAGAAAAAATTCTTCCAACCTACCTTTGACAGAGTTGCTTACATTGAGAAGACCCAAGAGAAGCAACAGTCTCAGATTGATGATATTTTGAAACATCAAGCTTCTCAGAAATCACAACTCGATGAAATCCAAGCCTCAGTGGAATTGCTTGTCGCTCTTCTCTTACCTGCTGATGCCAAAAAGGGGGAGAAAGTAATTAAGTCCAAATGCAAAACTGTTAAGACACTGAAGGGGAAGGATGATGAAAAAGATGACCAGGGAAACTCTGGAATGGGTGGAGGTCATGGTCAAGGTAGAAGTTTCTCATCAAGAAGAACTGAAACTACAAGTCATAGGACAAGTTCTGATGCTGGAAAAAGAATTACTTCTGCTACTGGTAAAAGAATAAGTTCTGATAAACTTCTGGATCTTGATGAAGAAATATCAAGGCAGTTATTTCTGAAAGAAAATCCAGGAATGGACTTGGAGAGTCTGATGGAAGAAGAAGCTAGACTTAAGTCAGAAAAAGTCAATTCTAAATCTGAAGCTTCTATTGGTAAAAAGAAACTTCCAAAGGCCAAAGGCATTGCGATAAAAGAAAGAACAAGTTCTGAAGCAACCAAGGCTAAATCACAATTGCAGATAGATCCAAGGTCCAAGGGCAAAGAGAAAGTTGGTGAACCTATCAAGGTTTATGTGCCTCCTGTAGATGAAGAAATTACTGTTGAAGATGCTGATCTTGCTCTAACTTCAAGAAAAATTTCTAAGACAACCTCTGACATGGCTCAAGTTGTTCAGAGTAAAGATATAGTTAGTTATGATATTTTAAAGAAGCAAGTAACCTCTAACATAGCTCAAGTTAACTTGATATTAGAAGATAAATCAAAGGAAACCTCTGGCATTGCTCATGTTAAACCTTCAAAGATACTCCTATCACGATTCACCAAAGCCAAACAGACTCAACCTTTGAAGACTGATGCAAGTGGTTTTGAAGCAAGAGTGGTTACTGGAAAGGAAGCAAGAGATAAATCTGGATTGGGTAGTGCTGATGAAAGAAGAATACATAACACAATCAGTGATCCAACTTCCTTAAGTGAACCAGGTATTGGAGCAACTCCTGAAAGATTGAATCAACTAGAATCCGTACAGATAGTTTACCATACCTACTTGAGAGAACACATCTTCTTGTACTTCATGACAGATGGTAGGGTTTATCATATAAGGTAAAATGCCATTCCACTGAAGTATTTTGAAGAATTGGAACATGTATTATTCTTACTTCAAGTGAATGACAAAATAACAGAAAGTGCTGCAAACTATTTGAAGAATCAAATTCAGAAACAGAAAAGGGTTTATTCTGTTAAGTCTGACAACATATATCTTCCAAAGTACATAGATCACAAGGGTCATATTGTTGAGATGAAGCCTAACTCTGCTAAGATTATAACTACCTTTCTGGGTTACAAGGCTGTGGAATTCAATCTTGAGTCTGACAAGGCATATTTGATCAGACTGGATCAGGACATAAGGAAAGCTAAAATTAATGATCTCAGGGCTGCAATCTTTCAAACTGGTGAAGATTCTGCAGAACTTAAAGATGCTAAAAGGAGGATGATTGATGAACTCAGATATTCTGAGAGATTTTTGTTAAAGAATTATCTCAGAACGACTCCTGACATCAGAGAGATCAGAAAGTGAAGCAAAGTCAAGATCTACAACTGCTCAAATTCTGATATGTATACAGACTGAAGTTGTTATCAGAAGTTAAAGTTGGTAAAGCTTTAAGGACTGTAAGTTGTAGTTATCTAGTCAAGTTCTCATGCATTTGTACTTAATGTTTTTGACATTATCAAATATCTGTTAAACTTGTATATTATGCTAATTTACAAGTTGGGGGAGATTGTTAGATATATTTGATAATGTCATGTCTAATATGATTTAAGTTTAGTTTTCAGATCTTACTTAAACAGGACAAATCAGTACTTAACTAAAATCAGTACTTATACTGAAGTCAGAACTTAAGTCATCAGTACTTAAGGTTCAGGAGATATTTATCAGAAGATAATATCAGGGCTTAAAGGAAATATTCAGATAAGGAAGACAGCTGATTTACAGGAAGAGAAGATCTAGACAAATGTAAGAAGAGATATGCATGAAGAAGGAATTCTGTGAAGAATGGAATACTTGGAGGAAAAGATATCTGATTGATATATTTTAGGAAGCAGAATTATATTCCATATCAATTAGCGATTATCTTGTAACTGTGTAGTATATAAACACAGACATAGGGTTTACACTATAAGTGTTATCATTATCGAGAAGATTATTAATTGTAACCCTAGCAGCTCTCGTGATATTTGTTCATCACTGAGAGAGGATAGTTCCATACAGTAACAGAGTTTATTGTTTTGAATAAAGTTTGTTTTCTATTACTTGAGTTATTAGAGTTTGATTTGATTGTGTTATATAATGTATTCACCCCCCTCTACAGTGTGTGTGACCTAACACACAAATTCATCAATCTCCACATAATTGAGAAGAATATATGTGTGTGCAGCATGTAAATCTGTATCGGATAGGAAAATACGCTTTCCTTTTCCATAAGAACGACCTGATAGACCAAATATAGAAACCATAACATTTAGTTCAACATTTCCCCCATCATCATTTCTTGAGACGCGATTAGCCTTTGTCAAGACTTCGTCCGAAAAATAGTCTGAGACAAACATAGATATCTAACTAAAACTATATGCCTCACATATCGAACTCTCAACATAAGCTCTATTATTGACTGCCCTCTTATGCATTCCCATCAACCTCTCAAAAGGGTACATCCACCTATATTGAACTGGACCCCCAACACGAGCCTCGTAGGGAAGATGTATTGTCAAATGCTTCATATAGTAAAAAAAAACCAGGTGGAAAGATTTTTTCCAGTTTACACGTGATCTCTATGATATTTATTTCAAGTATGGACATGTCTTTCTCATTTAATGTTTTTGAACATAAGTCATAAAAGAAACGACTAAGTTTTGTCAAAGCATCCCATATTGGTTTATAAAGCTGATCCCGAAATGTTATAGGCAAGAGTCTTTCCAAGAACACATGACAGTCATGACTCTTTATCCCTTTCAGTTTCCCATGCGGTGTCTTATCTGTCACACACCTTGCAATGTTTGACGCATATCCATCTGAAAGTTTCAGGGACTTAATCCACGTGCACACATCTTCAACTTGCTTTTTGGATAAAGTTTACCTTGCATGCGGTTTGACAGTCTTACCATTAGAGGATTGTCGAAGCTCTAATGTAGGATGCTTACAAATATCTTTCAAGTCCAAACACGCCTTATCATTTTCTTTTGTCTTTTCTGTAACATTCATCGCGGTATTAAACACATTGTCAAACATATTCTTCTTGACGTACATTACATCTAGATTATGACGAATTAAATTTGTAGACCAATAAGGCAATTCCCAAAATATACTTGTTCGAACCCAATTATGTGATTCACCAAACCCACTAATTTTCTTATCTTTCTTACCAAATGAGATAATCAGAAGTCTCATCACACGAGTTCGCATCTCCCCTCCTGACAGTCGTGGTAAAGGCTTATCATTTTCTACTTTACCTTTCCTAAAATATACTCTATTTTTTGGAAATGGGTGATCTACAGGAAAGAACCGATGATGGCAATCAAACCAACAAGGTTTCCAACCTTTTTATAGAGTGAAAGACTTCGTATGCTCCATATAATACGGACAAGCCAACTTCCCATGTGTGCTCCATCCAGATAACATACCATAGGCTGGGAAGTCGCTTATAGTCCACATAAGCGTTGCCCTAAGGTTGAAATTTGTTTGCGTTAAAACATCCTAGGTTTGTATTCCATCTTTCCACAGTACCTTCTACTCATTTTTTATAGGCCTCAAGTATAAGTTCTTTCCACGGCTTGTAGGACCAGGAATCATGAGAGAGAGAAACATGTATGGTTGTTTCATACATATAATGACTCGTACATTTCTGTAATATTTAAATGTGCAATTACTAAATAAATAAATTATGTGTATAGGTTCTGTCAGCTGGATATTATTTTTGATAATATTTTATTAATTATGTGTGATAGTTGGTGTTCGTGTATTAATTGTGGAATTCGTTATGAAGTTGTGTTGTGTCACTTTTATATTTAAAGGTGATTTTATTCAGGATTTATTTCCATAAATACTTGGGTTATCCCTAAAATCATTTTTTATGGCTTCATAATTTTATTAATTATTTTGGGAATTTTTGGGATTAATTTCACCCGCGCGTTGATTCGTTTAATGGATAAAAGCGGGTATAACTTGTATTTCAGAAATTATTTTAAAATATTGAAATTTATGTTTTTATAAACTTCGGGATATTTGTAACATTTTTAGACTATTTTGGTGATTTTATGAATTTATTTTAAGTGCAGATCGGTTCGTTAGTTGTCAAACGCGGGTCCGATGAGCATTTCAAAAATCATTTAAAAATTATGAAAAAATAATTTACTAGTTATCAAATATTTTGAAAATTTTAGAGTTATTTCGATAATTGATCCAGTTTTATTTACTCGCATCTTGCTCGTTAAATTGATAAATTTCGATACAATTCGGATTATCTAGATAATTAATCAGCTTATCACTACCATTTTTTTATCCTTTTATCTCTTCAGTCTTGTCTCTCCCATGTGCCCTCTCTCTTTTCTTGCGCGTGTCTCTCTCTCTCGCGCGACTCTCTCTCCCTCTCTCTCTATCTCAGTTTCTCTCTCGCTCTAATCTCTCATTCTCTCTGTTCAACTGCATCTCCTTCATTCCTCTAGCTCCCATCCCGTTTTCCCTCTCTGTTCCCGATTGCTCCGATAGCCACCCTTTTTGGTAGGTGGCTGTCACTCCGGCTGCTTGTTCTGTTTCTCCCTTGGTTAATTCTTCCTGTGTGAGTGTGTGTATACAGCCATGTATGCGTGTGTGTATGTGGTAGTTCTGTGTTGGCCTATGTTTTGATCCGATTACTGTTGCCGGTTATGTTCTTTTCCGGCCACCGCGCATATATGCGTGTGGTGGTGGTGGTTCGAAAATTTGTTGCGTTTGTGTTTGTTTGTATGATTTTGATTGGGATTATTCGAAAAATTTGCTGAATTTCTCGAATGAATACTTATTTTATCTTTTCGAGTTATTTTAGTAAAAAATTCGAATGAATTCCTAAATTATTGAAATTTATTATGAGGGTATTTTTAATCGGTAGAATTTATTTGGAAACCTGCAAAGTATCGGGCACCAATAAATTTTACCACCGTCGGCGATGAGCCTCGGCGAACCGACGGTGGACGGTAATGACGTTGTTCTGAGTCCTACAAATTAAAAATATAAAATAGGAATAATAATTAGTAATTATAATTGATTTGAAATTTGGGAATTTATGGATTTCGATTTGTATTAGTGGTATGAATCGATGATTGGGATTCGTGCATTTGGATTGTGATTGGATTGTCGTTATAGTTGTTGTGAATTGATTTGACGTCGGGATGTTCGACGGGTTAGCCGATAATGAAAAGAGGTGCTGCCCGATTTCTGGAAAATTAAAATTACGAAAATACGAGGTCGTACTCGATGACTATCGGAACGTCGATCGGTTATATGTACGTACCTTATACGAAATCTGATTATGTGTTGTGATGAAATACTTTATGAAAATTGATAACCCTAATTTCATAAAAGGATAAATATACCTATTTTCTGAAAACGAACACCGAACCGACTTTCGAAGATGTGAACCCTAATTGATACGTGTATTATAATATTGAATATGTTACGAGTCGGGTTTTGTTAACGTTCGGGTAGATTGTTAGCGAGGATATGTCAAGCATAATCGAAGGTCTAAGTTAGGGTGTTTTGACTTTGTAGGTACTAGTCGGAAGGCCCAAGAGTTGGCATTGGATAGTCTAGTGGACAGTCGACGAGCTCAGTAAGGTTCCAATCGAAGGACCTGAGTGTTCAAGTCGAATCCAGGGTAATCTAGTGGTTAGACGTTAAAGCCTGAGCGTCCGAGTCGGCTCAAGGTCAATCAATAATATTTGTAAAGCTCTGCAAGGCAAGTACCCCTGAACAAATCTTTTACGGTTCAGTATATATGAATAATTGTTGATTTAAATTACGTACTGGAACAGAACGATTTAAGTTACATACCCCCTCGTTTTCAAATGGTTTTGTTAACTTGTGTTTTGGGGGAAAAGTAACTTCTGAAAATGCCTATCTTTAAATTTAGAATAAAAGGAAAATGCTTTGGAAAGTGTGCTGTGATATAATTATTTTGACAAGAGATAGGTAAGTGATTTGGAAAACTGGATAAAAATGATCAGATAATTAGATGAGTGTGCGCAGGAGGCCCGTAACGGCCTGGAAGATAGCGTAAGAGGCGAAGTGGTTGCGCACCCTATTATAACCACCAGCCCAGCATGACATGGACCTAGCTAGTCTCTGAGTTTCGGAACAAGTTTTCATAGGATAGCCAAGATAGAGTTATCCTATGGAGATAGCCTGATCAGCTGTCTCACCAGGGATCATCCAATACTTTTATATCTGAGCAAGTGATTTTGAGGTTCCCGGAGAGGAACAAGTTTTATAGGTCCTGTGATGGGACAAGTTTTATGGTTCCCGTAACGGAACAAATGATTTTGGGTCCCTGTAACGGGACAAATGGTTTGATGGGTCATGCAATGGGACGGATGATTTGAAAATGAAAGAAGCATGCTAAAATTGAAATTTTGTATTTATGCACAGCACTCAACTGTTGATTTGGTTTTACAGAGCATGCTAGTTTTGATATCCAGTTCACACATGTTTTACTTGTTTTCTAGAAAGTTATGATTTCTGTTCCTATAACTATTTATCATAAACTGTTTTTGATTATTATTCATATAGTGGTACTGCTGAGCAATTGATTGCTCACCGTTGCAAAATGTTTTATATATGTATTGTAGATGCCTAGGGGATTCTCCCGTGGTAGTCAGGACAGAGTTCCAGTTCCTTCCGTGTCAGGATCCTCTGAGGTAGTTGCGTTGGACCCAAGCGGGTCTATTGAGTTGTTGAACAAAGATAGTATTGTTTGGATTGTCTTTAGTAAGTTGGTTTTGTGATGGTTGTAACCTAAGTCATACTTAAACCTGGAAAAAAATCTTGGAAAAAAAGGGGTTGTGTTTATATAATAATATTGAGTTGGATTATGTTATGTTGTTAATATTGTTTTCATTGACGTCAACTCCTGACCCCGGGGTTGAGGCTGTCACAGTTAGTATCAGAGCTACATGTTTGAGTCCCTGATTTAGGTTAAGAAGATAGTCAAAAGAGTGTAGGAAGGTTCATAGATAGATGTGAGTCAGCAACTCAATCAGAGGAGCGAGTCTATGAATTCAGTTAAGGGATTCAGAGGTGTAACCCTGATGTCTATTGATGATTGACTGGAACTGCCCTAGCTTTTAGTAAGTCTCCCTTGTATTTAGGTATCATTGGCAATGACTGGTAGAGGTTTCTATTTTCCTTTCTTGAGGAAGCGAGTCTGATCGTAAAAGTTCAGATGGAAGGGTATTAGTCAGCGGCTGCCATGACAGCCGAGCTTCATAGTGAATGTGGATCAGTACTGAGGTTTATACCTAGAACCCTTATATTCTTTCCTCGGAGGTTCTATCAGTTGATTGGGGCAAACAACACATATGATGTGACTATTTGTCTGTGTGACAAAGGGTCTGGTGGGACGCCACCGAATTATGTGTTGTAAACTGTATGGTACTAAGATTGGCCATCTTACGTACTTGTATGGTTGCTCCCAGTCATATCTGCATCTCCTTTACATTTCTTTTAGAATGAATTATCTTGATTTCGAAATTTTATTTGGTATTTTATGGGAATGAATTTCCTTCGGTAGCCACTGTGGTCAGATCGTCCTAGTTATGGAAAGTAAACGAAGAATTAACCGTCAGGTGAAATAAAGGTTCTGTATCCGGTTGCTATTTTGGAATGATGGCAACAGAAAGGATTTGTGATCCATTGGAAAAGGTTGTTGTCTTAGAAAAGTTAATTCAGTGGTTGTCGAGTCTATGGAAAATGATAGGGAACCGCCTTTAGAAGAATTGTTGGCTGAAACTTGGACTAGTAGGCCTAACAGGGGTCCTTAAGTTGACCTAGTTTGCGAGGTTGCTTGTTGGTAATTGTGGCTGAAATAGCCAACCCCATTTTATTATGTTGGTTAGTGATACATATGGTTATTAACATGTTATGTGTCACAGTATTGTGAACCATAGAGTGGAGTGGTGAAAGATGGTTAGTATACTTGTTGGTGGTTTGGTTGATGTTAATAGATTGATATGGTTGTTGGGTGATTATTGGTGTCGGCTCGAGTCCGACTGGTAGTCAGTAATATAGATGAAATGCTACCCAAAACTTGGAAAAATACCCTACTTTTAAAAATACAACGTATACTATGGTGTGTTATTGGCATTTCGATTGATATTCTAATTGGTTAGATAATAGCAAGAATTGGTTAATTTTACCAGCTAATGGTTAATTAGATAGAAGTTGGTTCCAATTAGGTTAAGTTAGATTCTGATGTGATTTTCAGATCTGAAAACAAATAATTTTCAATGTTTCAAATGTGGTTATAAGGGTCATTTCCAACGTAATCTAGAAAATTCAGGAGTTATTTGTTACCATTGTAGGAAGGTTGGGCATATTGCAAGGAATTGTGAAACGGTTACTCAAGATACTACATTCCAAGAGCCAACATCCAGCACAGTTAGAGGCAGAACTTCCAGAGTGACCAAAAGATCAAGCATTTAGAATTCGAACGTAGTGCAGCTGATCTGACACCCTTTGAGCTAGAGGAGTTTGATATAATATTTGTAAAGAATTGGTTGTCCTTTCATAAGGCAAGGATTAATTCAGGAGAAGTGAATAGTAAAGTGTATGGAAGCCAGTAGTAGGGTAAGTTGCGAAAGGAAGGAGCAAGATAAGAAGCTCTTCCAATCGTGCGAAGAAAGAAGTTAATAAGCCAAAGAGATAAAGTAGATCCACCTTTTGTAAAGATACGAGGAAGAAAATACTTAAGTTGAAGGAAGTTGAGTGATATATAATTGCCTTGGAATTTCTTTGAAGGCCAGTGGGGTGAAGTAATTAGTTCGATAATTGTAAAGATATTAGTAAGGAAAGTGAACATACTGGATATAGTTCTTTGGTTTACACCAGAGATGTTGCTGAAAAGAAGGATGAAATTATGAGAGTATGTAATGATTACCGGGAGTTTAACAAAATGACGAATAGGAATAAGTAACCCTATTAAAAATTGATTATTTAGGACTTAATTCAAGGAATGTGTTATTTCTCGGGGATTGACTTAAGATCCAGCCTGAGAACGTATCGAAGACTACAGTTAAAATGAAATATGGGCATCACAATTTTTGGTAATGTGATTTGGATTAACAAATGTATCAGTTAGTGAACATGGTGTATAAGGAGTGCTTGAATAAGCATGATGGTATTTATTAATAACATCCTCAGATATTCAAGGACCAATGTAATAACCCCAAAATTTTGGACTTTTTGTAACCCTTATGAATAGTGATTTTGCTGATTATGTTGAATAAGAAAACTTTTCATACCACACTTTGTAGGGGTTCTTTTATTGTTATTCTGAGATCTTATTAGTACTCTATATGGTATATAAGTGTATGTGAAGATCGTCAGAATCCAAATTCGAACACTTTGATTTTACCAAAAATCCACCAGATACCGAAAGAATTGAGTATAAGGTAACAGGATAAAAAGGATTTAAATTGAAAGATTATAAGAGAGGATCATAAAAGGAATATAATGTATTGAGAAAGGTTAAGGGAACCCAAGTAATAAGATCCCGGGTATGATCCCTCAAACGATAAACGAAAATGAAAGTTAAGCGAACCGTATAACAGATCAACGATCATTGGCCAAGTAATTAGGAGTTAATCAAAGAGGTTAGTGATGATGATGTCATCACACCAAAAAGAAGAAGACAAATGTGGGAAGATGACATAAGAGGATGACATAAGCATGACACAATGGGAAGGAATTGTTGGTGGATTATAAGCCACACAAATTTTACCATGGTAAAAGGTTAATTAACAACAAAAATAAAGCAACCAAGGAAACACATTCATTTCTCTTCCCCCATCTCCTTGCTCACGGTTTTTTGAAATTAGGCATATACTATCGAGATGGGAATGATTGAATAAGACACCCTTATCAGGGATACATGACTTGATTTATCTATGGAGGATGCAAGTACCTTTTTAAAAAAGGTGGAATTAAGGATGAAACCTCGATAACTTGAGATGAACCATAGAGGAATGCATAAAGGTTGGCATTTCACCCTTAATAGGGACATTATGAGTTGGGTAGTATGGAACGAAGGACTAAGGTAACAACAACCTTTAAAGATCAGTAGAGAAATTTTTCAGAAGTACTTAAACAATGGTTCTAGTATTAGTAAATGGTATCTTGATATGCCCTGTACCTAGGGAGTACCGGATGAAGAATTTAAGTATAACCTTAGAGGTTTTACAAGGAAAAAGGTAATATTCAAAGTTCTCAAGAATAGAAATTTTGATAAAGAAAATATGACATAATTATAATAATGCCAGGTGGGCACGTGTTGAACCATAAGAAAGTATAGATCGACCCAATAAAGGTCGAGATTGGTGAAAATGAGAAGGACCCAAGATAAGAGACGTCCTAAGTATGATCGAGAGTCAGTCGTGACAATGTTCACATCTAAAGACTAAGGCAATGACTTATGGAAAAATGGTGATTTTGTTTTCTTTCTCACCAGGATTTAAGAAAAGCATTTTCACATAAGTAGTGATTGAAATGAGGTAGAAAATTTAGTTGGAGGTGGTTAAAATGACATTGATTGTAATGAAATTTTACTATCAGGAAAGGCCATTAGGTGGCTGACACTTTAAATATAAGAGGATAATTATAGGCGCCCGTGCTAGAGGAATACAGTGATGATGGTTGAAGCCGTGAAGGTTGTATTATGGTTTGGAAGATTGACATTCCTTCTGATGACTGGGCAATACTCAACCGTGATAGTAGTTTGGTAAAGATTTAATTTATGTAATCGCCGTGAGCGGGCTATCTATCTTATAAGGACATATCTTGAGATAAGCCAGGACCATGTTACGAAAGGACTAAATGAACCTTTGAGCTTCATGTCTCCTGATAAAGACATATGATTAAGAATGGTATTAACCTGCTATCGTTGCTTTTATTAAAACTCTTCTGTAATTTTATCTGCTTCATGTCGTGAAAGTACGTCAGGATCTGGAGTGTTCTTCATGAATTATGAATGGTGATTATGTTAACTCCTTAGAAGAATTTGATACGACAGGTATGGACTCCTTATGGTTAGCTATTAATATTCCAAGGAAAACGAATGACGACAGTAGGTCAGTGGTGGACCCTAGTAATGCAGCAACGATTCTTTGAATAATGAGCCGATTACAACCGTGAGAGTTGTAGTGTAATGGATGTTGAGATTGGGTACCACTAATCGGGTTGTGGTGATGTATAAGTTATCATTAATAGACTAATTAAGTCGATTATTTACCTATTGAATACTTATTCCTTCTTATCAATAGAGAGTCGTATTACTATACGAGGAAGGTTACGGTGCACACATAGAATTCTAGTAACGATGATGTCTAGAATGAGATCCCAGATTCGATTTTCGATGTCGAGGGAGTTTCAAAGGTGATTGTGTATAAGCTCGATCAAGAGCATGGGTCCATAGAATGATGGACAGAATATCAAAAATATTTAGGCATGTGAAATACGATGCTAATGTTGATATATATACGTATATATTTTGTTCTCCTATGACAAACCTCTATAGTTCAGAGGTAGATTCCAAGCCAGATATTTTGTGGCGGTATATTTTATATATATACAATTCTCTTCAATTAATTCTTTTCTCTCCTTTTCATTTTGTATAAACTGAGAAGAATAACCCTTCCAGAAGGGGAGGTATTGTCGAATGACTATCTATCTGTATGATAGAAGCCTAGTAGGATACCATATATTGTTTAATTACTTTTCAAGTACTAAAGACTGGCCATCTTCTGTACTAACTATGCAATAGAACAAGTGTTCATGATCATAGTGATCTCTCAATAAAATCTTTTACTTCTATATGATAGATCAAGCTTTCGAAGATGGAAGCAGCAAAAGGAAGTAGTATCAGTGCGGTGGTATTCCGAATCTAACGCGTTCGTGATACTAAGGTTGACGTGGTTATTAAAAGGTTATAGAATGCTAATGAGCAAAAGTATAGCCAGTATAATATTATGAACGGGAAAAGAGTTTGTATTGAGAAGCAAAAGCTATAATGCTAGAAGCTATGATGAAGGTCTGTGCAATAGAATTGAAAGAATTTGGAATGATCACTTAACGCGGATTGAGTTTTCTTACGAGAATAGATTGTATGTCAGTATCGAGATATCGCCTTATGAGATCCTTGAGGGAAGACAATGTCGATCTCCCTTATGTTAGGATGAAGTTGTAGAGCGCAAGATGCTCGGACCCGCAGTAGTCCAAAGGACCAAGGATATAATAGATCTAATCAGAGGACGACTGGTAGTAGCCCAAGATGGACATAAGAAGTATGTTGATTTGACACGAAAGGACAAAGAATAGGAAGTAGGGGACCTAGTGTTGTTATAGGTATTCCCTTGGAAGAGATTAATGAGGTTCGGAAAGAAAGGGAAATTAAGCCCAAGATACATTGGACCTTTTGAGATACTAAGACAGATTGGGAAGTTCGCTTACGAGCTAGCCTTACCCCCGAACCTACAACAAGTTCATAATGTGTTCCATGTGTTAATGCTAAGGAAGTATCATCGGGATGCCAGACACATAGTGGAGTACGAGCAGGTGGATATGTAACCAGATCTGACTTACGTGGAGAAACCAGTAAAGATTATGGATAAGAAGGAGCAGTTGTTTCGGAACAAAGTGATCAAGCTAGTCAGAGTGCTATGGCAGAATTATAATGTGGAAGAATCAACTTGGGAACTAGAGAGCGCAATGCTAGAAAAGTACCCCCATTTGTTTTCTATTTGATTCCGGGACGGAATCCTTTTAAGGAGGGGAGACTGTAATAACCCCAAAATTTTGGACTTTTTGTAACCCTTATGAATACTGATTTTGCTGATTATGCTGAATAAGAAAACTTTTCATACCACACTTTGTAGGGGTTCTTTTATTGTTATTCTGAGATCTTATTAGTACTCTATATGGTATATATGTGTATGTGAAGATCATCAGAATCCAAATTCGAACACTTTGATTTTTCCCGAAAATCCACCAGATATCGAAAGAATTGAGTATAAGGTAACAGGATAAAAAGGATTTAAATTCAAGGATTATAAGAGAGGATCATAAAAGGAATATAATGTATTGATAAAGGTTAAGGGAACCCAAGTAATAAGATCCCGGGTATGATCCCTCAAACGATAAACGAAAACGAAAACGAAAGTTAAGCGAACCGTATAACAGATCAGCGATCATTAGCCAAGTAATTAGGAGTTAATCAAAGAGGTTAGTGATGATGATGTCATCACACCAACAAGAAGAAGACAAGTGTGGGAAGATGACATAAGAGGATGACATAAGCATGACACAATGGGAAGGAATTTTTGGTTGATTATAAGCCACACAAATTTTACCATGGTAAAAGGTTAATTCACAACAAAAACAAAGCAATCAAGGAAACATATTCATTTCTCTTCCCTCCATCTCCTTGCTCATGGTTTTTTGAAGAAAAACAAGAAGAAAAATTTCAAAACCCAAGCTCCACTCAATCATAATTCAAAAGGTTTGTTTCTTTGGATCCTATATTTCATAACTAAGAAGAGCAAGTAGTTTGAGTGCTTGAATCAAAGGTTTTCTATCTCAAACAAATCATTTTAGTTTAGGGTGAATAGTAACTTTCAAGAACAAATTTTTGATTCTTGATTTTATTTGTAAGGTCAAGGTAGCTTAAGCATAGATAAAGGCTTCCATGGGCATTCCAAGCATCTTTCATGGATTAAAAGCTTCAAAGAAGGTATAAAACTTCAAACCCTAGTTTTACTTTGAATATTTAGGAGCGGTTTTGATTAATATAGTTCATGAGAAGCATGATTCTTGTGTGTTTAAAGTTTGGTTGGGTTTGTAGCGATTTGGATGATTGAATCTTGTTTATAGTTAATGAAACTTAAGTATAAGCTTTTAGTTCATGATTGAGAGTATTATAAATTAGAAATCTTGAGATGTTGGGGCTGTTGTAATAGAGTATGGATGGAGTTTGCTTGTAGTAATGATTTTGGGATTGATTGTGGATTGATTTGGAGTTGTACAAATTTGGTAATCGCGTAAACATAGCCGTCGTAATGCCCGATTTACCTTAGACTGCTTTTGTTCTTAACATCAGGACCCGTGAACTCACTGTTAGGTTTTGACCATTGCCATGATTAGATAGTTCATGTTACGACTTCGTTTTGATATGTGGTTTGCTTAAATCCGATGTACGATTTACGAGAAACAACCGTTTTAAGTAACGGCATTTCGCGACCGAACCATTACCCCTCGCCTTACTTTGAAACCTTGGTTAAGGCCCTTAAATGACTAACTAGAATATGAAATAAATATGTAAAGTGGATTAGGCAGTTGGTAGGGTACTCGCGAAAGAATCGCCTTAAAATTCCTAATGGTTAATTTATTAAAAATGGTGGAGCCGAGGGTACTCGAGCGACTTAAGTGAATCGTTAAGCGCGAAAGCGAACGTTAGGGTCTAATTGGTTAAAGTATAGATTCTTAAGCGACTTTGGTTTAATTCCAACTTTTATGTTGTTTATAGGTTACCAGACTCATCCCAGGACTTTTACCACACCCAGTCGCTCTGGCAAGTTTTCTACCCGTTATATTGTTGTTGTGATGTAAATATATGTATATGCATTATCTTGTGATAAGTGCATGATTGTTATTAGCAAATCTTGCGATATATTGGAGCATGCTGATATGGTATATATGCATGTCTGTTTCGTAATCTTGATATCTCTTTGTTGATTCAAAAGCTTATAAGTTGCATAATACTTATGCTAGAGATAAGTAGTAGTTGCGTATACCCTTAGTATAGGGGACCCAAAGGTAAATATTTTCTAAACCGGAATCGATGTTCCCGAGTATAATATATATATCTATATATATATAGATATAGTTTTCAAAACTATTAATCGAATAAGGTTTATTCGATAACTTTATTTTATTTAATGAATATTATTTTGAATATTCATTCGAGGACTTATGACTCCGCTTATTTTATTAAATGAATATTATTTTGAATATTCATTCTAGGACTTATGACTCCGCTTCTTTTATTAAATAATATTCTTTATCTTATTAAAGAATAATGTTTCGATAATCAAACTTATTTTCGATTATTCAAATAAATATCGTACTTTCGTATAAGTATATCTTTGGTTATTTATTATTCATTTCAAGTATAAGTTTTAAAACTTCTACTTCAATTATTTTTATAAGGATTATCTTTATAGGAATATTATTTAAACAATAATATTCAGATATTTTCTAATATATCGGGACTGATTTATTTCATTAAATTAGCATTACTCCAAACATTCTTAAAAATGTTTTCGAGTCTTCAAAATGATTTTAAAAGTTAGAGCGGATCGCAAAACTCGTTTTCAAATTTAAGATCTTCCTTTCGAAGGGGATTTAAATACTCGCTTAAAAATTGAGGGATCCGGCTATGTGGTATATTTTATATTCACAACGAGGTTGCTGTTTTGATAAATAAATTGATTACTTACCCAACGTTCGGGAAGTAAGTCCATCTAATTGAGTCGGCATAAGCGACAGGCCGGGGTACGGTCTATTAAAGTGTAAGTGGCTGGGTGGCAGCCCATCAACGCGTAAGAGGCCGGGTGGCAGTCCAACACGAGGTCCTAATGAGGCCAGGGTGATGACCGGTGGGGGATTCATCCATCTACTAGTAGAAAAGGTTACTTATTGGTATCTTTGCCTGATCAGCAAGATATCAGGTTTATGCCAAATTCTTTTCTTTCCAAAATTTATTAGATATTACAACTCTGTTCATACTTTACATGACAGAGGTTTTCAGGAAATGTATGAGATATATATATATATATATATATATATATATATATATATATATATATATATCAGGACTTAATAAAGTATCTCATAACTTCATTTCATTCAATAATATTTCAAAGATCGAATCTATGCAAGTCTTATCTTGTAGTCTCATCTATGTGGTGAACTTTTGAAACTGGTTATAACTTGAACGGTGGTAGTTCAAGTAGTATTTGGAAAAGATATAAGTATATTGGGGTATCTTGTAACTTCATCTTTTCAACTTATATCTGGTTAATGATTATCTTATGCATGACAAAGATTTTCAGAAAAACGTTGAGACAAGGTTAGATATATAAGATCACCTTGCAACGATATTTTTATACAGTTATAAACTGGAACTCTGTGTATATTATACATGGCAGAGGATTTCAAAGATTTTGAAAAGTATATAAGTATATATACTGAATATTTTGCGACTTCGTCGCGTTAAGATATCAAACTTGGTTCATTTCTTCTTGACCAAGACTTTCATGAGTACTATGAGAATGCTCATATATTGTTAATTATTATACATATTATTTCAGTGGGCTTGTTGCTCACCCTTGCTTTCTTCTTTCATCACACAACAACAGATAGACATGATGAACAGGACCAAGCTCCCAATTCGTGAGCGGATAGGAAAAGTTCTGCAGTTTCCTCTAGGCGTTTATGCCATTGTAGCTGAGGTATGAACTACTAATAGGCTAGGCTTTCAACTTTTGTTGTACCAGACTTATGTACATTTATGAATTGTAATAATGGCAAATAATATGTAAATTTATTCAGAAACCCTTTTGAGGTGTAATGACTTATAATTGTGGAATAAAAGACTTGTGTTATTTTTGGTATTCATCTCTGAGACTATAACTTGTTGTGTGTGTGTATATTGTGGGGTCATATTACGCAGTAGATGATTGTTTATTAAGAATTAGGTGTTATTAAGGGAAATGGAACTCGTGACAACCCAGATCCCCGACCCCGGATTTGGGGGTGTTACAGAAATGGTATCAGAGCTAAGCGTTATAAACCTCAGAGATGAAATGACGTTAAAATAATAAGTTCACTAAGATAAATAAGAACTCTTGCCAAGTTCATAGTCGGACTACCTAACGTAGTACTGACAGTTAAAACCCTTAGGGGAACCCTTATAAATATCGTGATAGAGGCGTAGTTCGTTATCGTATATGGTAGCGGGACTCCGAACCCTGAGGTTGTGGAGCAACAACACGATGATATTTTATTAGGTATTGGAGATCAGATTGTGGATCCGATAGAGCATCCTAACACGGGACTGGATGATGTTCATATTGAGGATATAGTGGTTGAGGATGTTGTCCTAGAAGGGATTATTGCTGAGAAGGATGCCGTGAAGGATCCTGACAAGAATGAATAAAGGATTACTGAGGAATTGATGACCATGGTTAGAACGACTACCAGAGGTAGGATTGGTCGGTCACTACCGGAGGATCGTTCCAATTTGTAAAGATAGTAGCCCCTTTAATGCGGCTTACTCGTAAGACTGAGAAGTTCGAATGGACAGAGAAATGCGAGAACAGCCCTTAAGAACTGAAGCAAAGGTTGGTGACGGCCCCTATGTTGGCGTTGTCGGATGGAAAAGGAGATATTTTTTTTGATTTGTAGTGACGCTTCGCATAAGGAATTAGGGTGCTTCTTATACAGCACAGTAAGGTAATCGCCTACGCGTCAAGACAACTAAGGGAATATAAAATTCGATATCCCCACCCATGAGCTTGGACTCGTGGCAATAGTTTTGCCCTAAAGGTTGGAGGCACTACTTGTATGGAGAAAAGTGCGAGATTTACATAAACCATAAGTTCTCTAGTACATTTTCACGCAGAAAGAGCTCAACATGCGCCAGAGGAGGTGGTTAGAGCTAATCAAGGATTACGATTATGAGATTCTTTATCATCCAGGGAAAGCCAAAATGGTGGCTAATGCCCTTAGTATAAAAGAGAGACTCAAGATGAAAATGTCTTTGGGAGAGTTGACAAGAGATTTTGAGAAAATGGAAATAGAAGTGAAGGTAATCGGAGCCGGTACCGAAAAGCTGTTTGAGATTGCAATACAGCCCGAATTATTGGAGACGATCATATTGTGACAAGAAAAAAAGTGATGAATAGAGGCAGAGAACCAATGACCGGAGAAGAGATTAATACCTAGAAAGATGATGAGGGAATAATGAGATATCCCTACAGAATTTGGGTTCCAAATGTTCAAGAGCTTAAGGACTGGATCTTAGATGAAAGTCATAGTTCGAGGAATAAGATTTAGGGCAAACCCTGAATGTGATAGTCAGGGAGGACGCCATCAAGATAGAAGGAACCCATAACATAATGAAGTGGAAAATGAGGATTTAAAATATGTAGGATGACCCCGATTATGGGGAGGATGAGAAAACATTTCATACTGAGAAAACAGAAGTCGAGCAAGATAGGGAGAACCAGGACGGTACTCCTATACAGAAATTCATGGACCTCTCTAAACAGAACTTATACTCTTATTCCCAACCACCACCTTGAGGAAACAATGCGGTAGGAAATCCTTTCATGACCTTTAAGTCGCTAAGCTCTCAGAGTTCAAAGGAACAGGTTGACCCAGTCGAGGCAAGAGCTTGGCTAAAGAAAATATAGGACTCATTTGAGATTCTAAATGACTGACGAAGCGCAAAAGACTGTTTTGTCACTTACCTTCCTAAGAGAGAGGCCACCCGTTGGTGAAAGGCCAAGAAAGGCACGGAGCCAGAGGTTATAATAAAATGATTAAAGTTCAGACAATTGTTTTCATGAAAGTAATTCCCAAGGTTATGGAGATAGTGTAAAAGCTTTAGAGCCGAAACAAAGGCGGACGAGTATGATAAATTATGAATATAAAATTGTAAAAGTTGTCAAGATTCGTTCTGATGACAAGAATTCCAGAACAACGTGATGTTTGAAGTCAATGATTAGTGGGTTCGTGAAATGATTGTAAGAGAAAGGTAAATAAAAAGAAACTGAAGTGGAAAGCAATATAAAGGCAATAAAGTTTGAGGAATGTTAAGGGAGTTGGGTATGAGGAAACCCTAAAGACTCGTAGCAATAGAAATAGAAAAGTATGTAATCGTCAGGATGAGGGTGATTCACCATGAGTTAAAGTTGATGATTGAAGGAATAAGAGATACATATATTTTATCCCCTTTAAGTTGGGAGGATTCGAGGAAACCTTGAGATAGTTCGAAGGATAAATAATGAGACGCGGATAGACGGAAGAGACAAGAAAGTAAGAAATTAGGAAATTGGATGAAGGAAGTAACCTTCAAAAATGGAAAGTATATGTAACACCTGTGACTTGATACCCAAAAGGGAGACACCAAGTACAAAAGATATCCCAACATTGAGATGACTGTTGAGATAAACAACAAAATTAAATAAGGATTTATTAAGAAGAAGTTCACGTTGAACACGACCAATATCTTCCAGAACATCCATGTATCATTACCAAATTAGGAAAGAAAAGTAGATAACCATTGTTATCTTTTGAAGGCCATATTGATTGACCTCATTTTGAATTCAGATGTTATTGTGAAATTAGACATATACTATCGAGATGGGAATGATTGAATATGACACCCTTATCTGGGATACATGACTTGATTTATCTATGGAGGATGCAAGTACCTTTTTAAAAAAGGTGGAATTAAGGATGGAACCTCGATAACTTGAGATTGAAATTCCTTCGGATGACTAGGCAATACTCAACCGTAATAGTAGTTTGGTAAAGATTTAATTTATGTAATCGCCGTGAGCGGGCTATCTATCTTATAAAGACATATCTTGAGATAAGCCAGGACCATGTTACGAAAGGACTAAATGAACCTTTGAGCTTCATGTCTCCTGATAAAGACATATGATTAAGAATGGTATTAACCTGCTATCGTTGCTTTTATTGAAACTCTTCTGCATTTTTATCTGCTTCATGTCATGAAAGTACGTCAGGATCTGGAGTGTTCTTTATGAATTATGAATGCTGATTATGTTAACTCCTTAGAAGAATTTGATACGACAGGTATGGACTCCTTATGGTTAGCTATAAATATTCCAAGGAAAACGAATGACGACAGTAGGTCAGTGGTGGACCCTAGTAATGCAGCAACGATTCTTTGAATAATGAGCCGATTACAACCGTGAGAGTTGTAGTGTAATGGATGTTGAGATTGGGTACCACTAATCGGGTTATGGTGATGTATAAGTTATCATTAATAGACTAATTAAGTCGATTATTTACCTATTGAATACTTATTCCTTCTTTTCAATAGAGAGTCGTATTACTATATGAGGAAGGTTGCGGTGCAAACATAGAATTCTAGTAACGATGATGTCTAGAATGAGATCCCAGATTCGATTTTCGATGTCGAGGGAGTTTCAAAGGTGATTGTGTATAAGCTCGAGCAAGAGCATGGGTCCATAGAATGATGGACAGAATATCAAAAATATTTAGGCATGTGAACTACGATGTTAATGTTAATATATATACGTATATGTTTTGTTCTCCTATGACAAACCTCTATAGTTCAGAGGTAGATTCCAAGCCAGATATTTTGTGGCAGTATATTTTATATATATACAATTCTCTTCAATTCGTTCTTTCCTCTCCTTTTCATTTTGTATAAGCTGAGAAGAACAACCCTTCCAGAAGGGGAGGTATTGTCGAATGACTATCTATCTGTGTGATAGAAGCCTAGTAGGATACCACATATTGTTTAATTGCTTGTCAAGTACTAAAGGCTGGCCATCTTCTGTACTAACTATGTAATAGAACAAGTGTTCATGATCATAGTGATCTCTGAATAAAATATTTTACATCTATACGATAGATCAAACTTTCGAAGATGGAAGCAGCAAAAGGAAGTAGTATCAGTGCGGTGGTATTCCGAATCTAACGTGTTCGTGATACTAAGGTTGACGTGGTTATTAAAAGGTTATAGAACGCTAACGAGCAAAAGTATAACCAGTATAATATTATGAACGGGAAAAGAGTGGGTATTGAGAAGCAAAAGCTATAATGCTAGAAGCTGTGATGAGGGTCTGTGCAATAGGCTTGAAAGAATTTGGAATGATCACTTAACGCGGATTGAGTTTTCTTACGATAATAGATCGTATATCAGTATCGAGATATCGCCTTATGAGATCCTTGAGGGAAGACAATGTCGATCTCCCTTATGTTAGGATGAAGTTGTAGAGCGCAAGATGCTCGGACCCGCAGTAGTACAAAGGACCAAGGATATAATAGATCTAATCAGAGGACGATTGGTAGTAGCCCAAGATGGACATAAGAAGTATGTTGATTTGACACGAAAGGACAAAGAATAGGAAGTAGGGGACCTAGTGTTATTACAGGTATTCCCTTGGAAGGGATTAATGAGGTTCGGAAAGAAAGGGAAACTAAGCCCAAGATACATTGGACCTTTTGAGATACTAAGACGGATTGGGAAGTTGGCTTACGAGCTAGCCTTACCCCCAAACCTACAACAATTTCATAATGTGTTCCATGTGTCAATGCTAGGGAAGTATCATCGGGATGCCAGACACATAGTGGAGTACGAGCAGGTGGATATGCAACCAGATCTGACTTACATGGAGAAACCAGTAAAGATTATGGATAAGAAGGAGCAGGTTCTTCGGAACAAAGTGATCAAGCTAGTCAAAGTGCTATGGCAGAATCATAATGTGGAAGAATCAACTTGGGAACTAGAGAGCGCAATGGTAGAAAAGTACCCCCATTTGTTTTCTATTTGATTCCGGGACGGAATCCTTTTAAGGAGGGGAGACTGTAATAACCCCAAAATTTTGGAATTTTTGTAACCCTTATGAATAGTGATTTTGCTGATTATGCTGAATAAGAAAACTTTTCATACCACACTTTAAAGGGTTCTTTTATTGTTATTCTGAGATCTTATTAGTACTCTATATGGTATATATGTGTATGTGAAGATCATCAGAATCCAAATTCGAACACTTGGATTTTTCCCGAAAATGCACCAGATACCGAAAGAATTGAGTATAAGGTAACAGGATAAAAAGGATTTAAATTCAAGGATTATAAGAGAGGATCATAAAAGGAATATAATGTATTGAGAAAGGTTAAGGGAACCCTAGTAATAAGATCCCGGGTATGATCCCTCAAATGATAAACGAAAACGAAAGTTAAGCGAACCGTATAACAGATCAGCGATCATTAGCCAAGTAATTAGGAGTTAATCAAAGAGGTTAGTGATGATGATGTCATCACACCAACAAGAAGAAGACAAGTGTGGGAAGATGACATAAGAGGATGACATAAGCATGACACAATGGGAAGGAATTGTTGGTTGATTATAAGCCACACAAATTTTACCATGGTAAAAGGTTAATTAACAACAAAAACAAAGCAACCAAGGAAACACATTCATTTCTCTTCCCCCCATCTCCTTGCTCACGGTTTTTTGAAGAAAAACAAGAAGAAAAATTTCCAAACCCAAGCTCCACTCAATCATAATTCAAGAGGTTTATTTCTTTGGATCCTATATTTCATAACTAAGAAGAGCAAGTAGTTTGAGTGCTTGAATCAAAGGTTTTCTATCTCAAACAAATCATTTTAGTTTAGGGTGAATAGTAACTTTCAAGAACAAATTTTTTATTCTTGATTTTATTTGTAAGGTCAAGGTAGCTTAAGCATAGATAAAGGCTTCCATGGGCATTCCAAACATCTTTCATGGATTAAAAGCTTCAAGGAATGTATAAAACTTCAAACCCTAGTTTTAATTTGAATATTTAGGAGTGGTTTTGATTAATATAGTTCATGAGAAGCATGATTCTTGTGTGTTTAAAGTTTGGTTGGGTTTGTAGCGATTTGGATGATTGAATCTTGTTTATAGTTAATGAAACTTAAGTATAAGCTTTTAGTTCATAATTGAGAGTAGTATAAATTAGAAATCTTGAGATGTTGGGGCTGTTGTAGTAGAGTATGGATGGATTTTTTTTGTATTAATGATTGTGGGATTGATTGTGGATTGATTTGGAGTTGTACAAATTTGGTAATCGCGTAAACATAGCCGTCGTAATGCCCGATTTACCTTAGACTGCTTTTGTTCTTAACATCAAGACCCGTGAACTCACTGTTAGGTTTTGACCATTGCCATGATTAGATAGTTCATGTTATGAGCTTCGTTTTGATATGTGGTTCGCTTAAATCCGATGTACGGTTTAGGAGAAACGACCGTTTTAAGTAACGGCGTTTCGCGATCGAACCATTACCCCTCGCCTTACTTTGAAACCTTGGTTAAGGCCCTTAAATGACTAATTGGAATATTAAACAATTATGTAAAGTGGATTAGTCAGTTGGTAGGGTACTTGCGAAAGAATCTCCTTAAAATTCCTAATGGTTAATTTATTAAAAATGGTGGAGCCGAGGGTACTCGAGCGACTTAAGTGAATCGTTAAGCACGAAAGCGAACGTTAGGGTCTAATTGGTTAAAGTATAGATTCTTAAGCGACTTTGGTTTAATTCCAACTTATATGTTGTTTATAGGTTGCCAGACTCATCCCAGGACTTTTACCAACCCCAGTCGCTCAGGCAAGTTTTCTACCCGTTATACTGTTGTTGTGATGTAAATATATGTATATGCATTATCTTGTGATAAGTGCATGATTGTTATTATCAAATCTTGTGATATATTGGAGCATGCTGATATGGTATATATGCATGTCTATTTCGTAATCTTGATATCTCTTTGTTGATTCAAATGCTTATAAGTTGCATAATACCTATGCTAGAGATAAGCAGTAGTTGCGTATACCCTTAGTATAGGGGACCCAAAGGCGAATATTTTCTAAACCGGGAGTCGATGTTCCCGAGTATAATATATATTTTTATATATATATAGATATAGTTTTCAAAACTATTAATCGAATAAGGTTTATTCGATAACTTTATTTTATTTAATGAATATTATTTTGAATATTCATTCGAGGACTTATGACTCCGCTTATTTTATTAAATGATTATTATTTTAAATATTCGTTCGAGGACTTATGACTCCGCTTCTTTTATTAAATAATATTCTTTATTTTATTAAAGAATAATGTTTCGACAATCAAACTTATTTTTGATTATTCAAATAAAGATCGTACTTTCGTATAAGTATATCTTTGATTATTTATTATTCATTTCAAGTATAAGTTTTAAAACTTCTACTTCAATTATTTTTATAAGGATTATCCTTATGGGAATATTATTTAAATAATAATATTCTGATATTTTCTAATATATCGGGACTGATTTATTTCATTAAATTAGCATTACTCCAAACATTCTTAAAAATGTTTTCGAGTCTTCAAAATGATTTTAAAAGTTAGAGCGGATCCCAAAACTCGTTTTCAAATTTAAGATCTTCTTTTCGAAGGGGATTTAAATACTCGCTTAAAAATTGAGGGATCCGGCTCTGTGGTGTATTTTATATTCACAACGAGGTTGCTATTTTGATAAATGAATTGATTACTTACCCAACGTTTGGGAAGTAAGTCCATCTAATTGAGTCGGCATAAGCGACAGGCCGGGGTACGGTCTATTAAAGTGTAAGTGGCTGGGTGGCAGCCCATCAACGCGTAAGAGGCCGGGTGGCGGTCCAGCACATGGTCCTAATGAGGCCAGGGTGATGACCGGTGGGGGATTCATCCATCTACTAGTAGGAAAGGTTACTTTTTTGTATCTTTTCCTGATCAGCAAGATATCAGGTTTATGCCAAAATTCTTTTCTTTCCAAAATTCATTGGATATTGCAATTCTGTTCATACTTTATATGATAGAGGTTTTCAGGAAATGTATGAGAGATATATATGGATATATATATCGGGACTTAATGAAGTATCTCGTAACTTCATTTCATTCAATAATATTTCAAAGATCGAATCTATGCAAGTCTTATCTTGTAGTCTCATCTATGTGATGAACTTTTGAAACTGGTTATAACTTGAACGGTGGTAGTTCAAGTAGTATTTGGAAAAGATATAAGTATATTGGGGTATCTTGTAACTTCATCTTTTCAACTTATATCTGGTTAATGATTATCTTATGCATGACAAAGATTTTCAGAAAAACGTTGAGACAAGGTTAGATATATAAGATCACCTTGCAACGATATTTTTATACAGTTATAAACTAGAACTCTGTGTATATTATACATGGCAGAGGATTTCAAAGATTTTGAAAAGTATATAAGTATATGTACTGAATATTTTACGACTTCGTCGCGTTAAGATATCAAACGTAGTTCATTTCTTCTTGACCAAGACTTTCATGAGTACTATGAGAATGCTCATATATTGTTAATTATTATACATATTATTTCGGTGGGCTTGTTGCTCACCCTTGCTTTCTTTTTTCATCACACAACAACAGATAGACATGATGAACAGGACCAGGCTCCCAATTCGTGAGCAGATAGGAAACGTTCCGCAGTTTCCTGTAGGCGTTGATGTCGTTGTAGCTGAGGTAGGAACTACTAATAGGCTAGGCTTTCAACTTTTGTTGTACCAGACTTATGTACATTTATGAATTGTAATAATGGCAAATAATATGTAAATTTATTCAGAAACCTTTTTGAGGTGTAATGACTTATAATTGTGGAATAAAATGACTTGTGTTATTTTTGGTATTCATCTCTGAGACTATAACTTGTGGTGTGTGTGTATATTGTGGGGTCACAGTATGCAGTAGATGATTGTTTATTAAGAATTAGGTGTTATTAAGGGAAATGGAACTCGTGACAACCCGGATCCCCGACCCCGGATTTGGGGGTGTTACAACCAAGGTTGTCCATGTGAAACGCCCAAGGATTTTCCTACGAAGATTAGAAGGAAAACAACTATATATTAAGTTTCAAGTATGAATTTTGGCTGAGAGTAACAAATGATTCCGATTATTCCATTAACGAACATTTAAGCAAGGCCGGTGTACTACAGATGCCCTGTATAGAAGGAAAGGATTAAATGTGATTAAAATCGCTAAGGGGTTAATAAATGAATAGGGAAAAAGTGGAATGTGAAGTTCAAATATCTAAAGGTGAGAAGAAGTGAAGATATGAGATTATTTTCCAGTTTTAACTGATGGAGAGAAGCAAGAGGTGTTCGAATGTTTGGAAACTAAATTGAAAATGAGCACCACCTATCATTCGTAGATGAAGGGTCAAAGTGAAAGGACGATTCAGGCAATATAAGATATGTTGGGAGTATATAGTTTGAATCTAAAAGGAAACTGTGGTAATCACCTACCATTGATTGAGTTCTCTATGTTAATAATTATCATGTTAGTAGGGAATACTACCTTGCGAAGCCCTGTGTAAGCATAAGTGTGAGTTCCCCTCTATGGAGATAAAGTGGGAGTAGAAATGTTGTTAGATCCTGAGTGAAATTCAGCGCACCAAGGACGTAGTGGTGTTGATTCGAAAAAGAGTTGATGCAGCTTGGGATGGACAAAGAAAGGAGACGGATTTGCATCGAAAGAGTATGGATATAAAAGTAGGATCGTGGGTATTGATAAAATTTCACCTTGAAAGAAATTGGTTAGGTTTAGTTGGAAGGGGCGAGTTGAGCCCTAAATATATGTACCCATTGGAATTGGAGGTATCGAGGAAGATAGATGAAGTGCTCATGAGTTAGCATTGTCATTACAGTTGCAGACATTTATAATGTGTTCTGCATGTCATTGTTAAAGCGATATGTTCTTGATTCGAACCAAATCGTTGAGTAGGAGCCAATGGGCTCTTGTCCAAATTATTCTGCGTGGAATGATCGACCTAGATCCTAGGTCATTATGAGTGAATCCTTAGGAATGAATTTATATCTATAGTGAGTATGCTTTGAATGAGTCCTCAAGTTGAAGAGTCCACTTGGGATTTAGAGTCAGATATGCTTGACAAATATCCTCATTTGTTTAATTAGATCAGATTCTAAGGATATAATCTTTTTAGGGGGGGGATATAACGACTCGTACATTTTTGTAATATTTAAATGTGCAATTACTAAATAAATAAATTATGTGCATGGGTTCTGTCAGCTGTATATTATTTTTGTTAATATTTTATTAATTATGTGTGATCGTTGGTGTTCGTGTATTAATTGTGTAATTCGTTGTGAAGCTGTGGTGTGTCACTTTTATATTTAAAGGTGATTTTATTCATGATTTATTTCCATAAATACTTGGGTTATCCCTAAAATCCATTTTTATGGCTTCATAATTCTGTTAATTAGTTTGGGAATTTTTGGGATTAATTTCACCCGCGTGTTGATTCGTTTAATGGATAAAAGCGGGTATAACTTGCGTTTCAGAAATTATTTTAAAATATTGAAATTTATGTTTTTATAAACTTCGGGATATTTGTAACATTTTGAGACTATTTTTGTGATTTTATGAATTTATTTTGAGTGCAGCTCGGTTCGTTAGTTGTGAAACGCGGATCTGATGAGCGTTTTAAAAATGATTTAAAAATTATGAAAAAAATTAATTTACTAGTTATCAAATATTCTGAAAATTTTAGAGTTATTTCGATAATTGATCCAGTTTTATTTACTCGCATCTTGCTCATTAAATTGATAAATTTCGATACAATTCGGATTATCTAGATAATTAATCAGCTTATCACTACCATTTTTTTTATCCTTTTATCTCTTCAGTCTTGTCTCTCCCTTATGCCCTCTCTCTTTTCTTGCGCGTGTCTCTCTCTCGCGCGACTCTCTCTCCCTCCCTCTTTCTCTCTCTCTCTCTCTCAGTTTCTCTCTCGCTCTAATCTCTCCTCTCTGTTCAACTACATCTCCTTCGTTCCTCTAGCTCCCATCCCGTTTTCCCTCTCTGTTCCCGATTGCTCCGATAGCCACCCTTTTTACGGTAGGTGGATGTCACTCCAGCTGCTTGTTCTGTTTCTCCCTTGGTTAATTATTCCTGTGTGAGTGTGTGTGTACAACTATGTATGCGTCTGTGTGTGTCTGTGGGTAGTTCTGTGTTGGCCTGTGTTTTGCTCCGATTACTGTTCCCGGTTATGATCTTTTCCGGCCACCGCGCGTATATGCGTGTGGTGGTGGTGGTTCGAAAATTTGTTGCGTTTGTGTTTGTTCGTATGATTTTGATTGAGATTATTCAAAAAATTTGCTGAATTTCTCGAATGAATACTTTTTTATCAGTTCGAGTTATTTTAGTAAAATTTTTGAATGAATTCCTAAATTATTGAAATTTATTATGAGGGTATTTTTAATCGGTAGAATTTATTTGGAAACCCGACAAGTATCGTGCACCATTAAATTTTACCACCGTCGGTGATGAGCCTCGGTGAGCCGACGGTGGACGGTGATGACGTTGTTCTGAGTCCTACAAATTAAAAATATAAAATACGAATAATAATTAGTAATTATAATTGATTTGAAATTTGGGAATTTATGGATTTCGATGGGTATTAGTGGTATGAATCGGCGATTGGGATTCGTGTATTTGGATTGTCGTTACAGTTGTTGTAAATTGATTTGACGTCGGGATGTTCGACGGGTTAGCCGATAATCAAAGGAAGTGCTGCCTGATTTCCGGAAAATTAAATTACGGAAATACGAGGCCGTACCCAATGACTATCGGAATGTCGATCGGTTATATGTGCGTACCTTATACAAAATCTGATTATGTGTTGTGATGAAATACTTTACGGAAATCGATAACCCTAATTTCATAAAAGGATAAATATACCTATTTTCTGAAAACGAACACTAAACCGACTTTCGAAGCCGTGAATCCTAATTGATACGTGTATTATAATATTGAATATGTTACGAGTCGGGTTTTGTTAATGTACGGGCAGATTGTTAGCGAGGATATGTCAAGCATAATCGAAGGTCTAAGTTAGGGTGTTTCAACTTTGTAGGTACCAGTTAGAAGGCCCAAGAGTTGGCATTGGATAGTCTAGTGGACAGTCGACGAGCTCAGTACGGTTCCAATCGAAGGACCTCAGTGTTGAAGTCGAATCCAGGGTAATCTAGTGGTTAGACATTAAAGCCTAAGCGTCTGAGTCGGCTCAAGGTCAATCAATAATATTTGTAAAGCTCTGCAAGGCAAGTAACCCTGAACAAATCTTTTACGGTTCAGTATATATGAATAATTGTTGATTAAAATTACAAACTGGAACAGAACGATTTAAGTTACGTACCCCCTCGGTTACAAATGGTTTTGTTAACTTGTGTTTTGGGGGAAAAATAACTTCTGAAAATTCCTATCTCTAAATTTTGAATAAAAGGAAAATGTTTTGGAAAGTGTGCTGTGATATAATTGTTTTGACAAGAGATAGGTAAGTGATTTGGAAAACTGGATAAAAATGATCAAATAATTGGATGAGTGTGCGCAGGAGGCCCGTAACGGCCTGGAAGATAGCGTAAGAGGCGAAGTGGTTGCGCACCCTATTATAACCACCAACCCAGCGTGACAGGGACCTAGCTAGTCTCTGAGTTCCGGAACAAGTTTTCATAGGATAGCCAAGATAGAGTTATCCTATAGAGATAGCCTGATCAGCTATCTCACCAGGGATCATCCAATACTTTTATATCAGAGCAAGTGATTTTGAGGTTCCCGGAGAGGAACAAGTTTTATATGTCCTGTGATGGGACAAGTTTTATGGTTCCCTGTAACGGAACAAATGATTTTGGGTCCCCGTAATGGGACAAATGGTTTGATGGGTCCTGCGATGGGATGGAAGATTTGAAAATGAAAGAAGCATGCTAAAATTGAAATTTAGTATTTGTGCACAGCACACAACTGTTGATTTGGTTTTACACAGCATGCTAGTTTTGATATCCAATTCACACATGTTTTACTTGTTTTCTAGCAAGTTATGATTTCTGTTCCTAAAACTGTTTATCATAAACTGTTTTTGATTATTATTCATATAGTGGTACTGCTGAGAAATTGATTGCTCACCCTTGCAAAATATTTATATATGTATTGCAGATGCCTAGGGGATTCTCCCGTGGTAGTCAGGACAGAGTTCCAGTTCCTTCCGTGTCAGGATCCTCTAAGGTAGTTGCGTTGGACCCAAGCGGGTCTGTTGAGTTGCTGAATAAAGATAGTATTGTTTGGATTGTCCTTAGTAAGTTGGTTTTTTGATGGTTGTAACCTAAGTCATACTTAAACCTGGAAAAAAATCTTGGAAAAAAGGTGTTGTGTTTATATAATAATGTTGAGTTGGATTATGTTATGTTGTTAATATTGTTTTCGTTGACGTCAACTCCTGACCCTGGGGTTGAGGCCGTCACAATACACATCCAAGGAGGTAGATTGTAAGGAGTGACAATACGCCAACATGAGTACGGAACAGCTGATTGGACAAAAGGGTTAAAACCATCAGTGGACAAACCAAACCTTACATTTCTTGGTTCCGATACAAATTGAGGATGTGTTCTGTTAAATTCTTTCCAAGCCTGCCCATCTGCTGGATGATTTAGTTCTCCATCTTTAGCCGAATACTTCGCATGCCAACTCATATGTTCAGCTATTCTTGAGGACATGTACAATCTTTTAAGTCGGTCTGTTATTGGAAAATACCTTAGAATTATGTTCGGTATAGCTGATTTTTTTGAAACAGCCCCCTCTTTATTAGGTTTAAACCGACCATGACCATAAACCGTGCATTTTTTAATCTTTTCATATTCCTTATAAAATAGCATGCAATCATTGAGAATGCATCAATCTTCTGTTATTCAAGACCCAACTTCTTCACCATCTTCTTGCAATAGTAATAATTATCTGGTAATTTTTCATTATCGAGCAACATACTCTTAATAGCCTTCAAGAGGGAGTCAAAACACTCATGGCTGATGTTGTGATTAGCCTTGATGTTCAGAATTGTCGCTACTGCAGATAATTTAGTGTGTTTTGTGCAACCATGCCGCAACGGCTCCCTCCCCTCTTCTAACAACTTTATGAAGGCCTTGGCATCAGAATTCATAGGTTGATCTCTAGCTTGTTCCCAATCAAAATCTTGTCCTGCAATATCGTGAACCATTTCATCTATATGATAAGTAGTAGTATTTCCCGAATAATTAGTAAAGCCACCATCTCTTTTCTGCCCATGTGCCCACCAACATTCTTCGTAATTTCTCATGAACCCGTCAACGAGTAAATGGTAGTTTACCACGTCTCTGTCTAGATAATTATTATTTTTATATTTCCAACATGGACATCGAATCTGATTCATTTCATTCACAATTTTCGGGTGACTATACGCATAATCTAGAAACACTTCACAACCGACTCTAAATTCAGTCGTAGCACCTATCTGAGTATTTGACTTTCGCCTTACCATCCAAGTATGGTTCGAGAAAAAGTCCATGATATCACAATATCTATATAGATACAGACGCATTTGCATTGCAACGAACATACTTAAAAAACAAGTTCCATATATAGAACATGAATAACTAAATCTTGACCTATACAATATCTAAAAAATGTACTGATTATCAATTTTATTCATCTAATTAAGTATACAATTATATAAGTAAGTTTACATTTAATTATGTAACCAATACATGAGTTTGAACTTGCACGGAAACAAATAACCACCACTTCCCTCATATCCCTAAGTGGGTTTTAATTATGAAGGGTTTTAAACACAAATTAAGTGGGTGAATATATATATAAACTCTCCTCATTTTTACAAGAATAAAATTGTAAATTTTCTGCTTAATAAGAATATTCTTTTAAACAAATGATACAAGATAAAATTTTGTAATATAATTTACTGCGATAAAAATACCAGAAATTTAAATATGAACTTTCATATATTCATACTAAAAATTATATTTTACGCAAAATAATCAAGATACGATATATTGTATCGCATATTTGTACACTTATGTAAGCTTACTAACTTGGAATGTAAAGACATTATGTTTTTATCAGGACATATTATTTTAATCATTTAATATTGGGTCCACATTTTACCTCCAAATCTCCAATCACATGACATGCTTACATATGACAAGTCAACAATGGTGGACTCCAATTCTCTCGTTCATCTAATTTTATTTACTGATCTCGAAATTACGTTGGTATATCTTTTTAAACATTAATCAGCACCAAAAGCTGATACACTGTTTTGTTACTTTGAACACCCCAGAAAATTGATTTTAACCGGCCTCGCGATATTAAACTACCTTAGTAGCTTAGCTCAATGAAAGCAGAATGTATATTAGGAACTTATTATTTTGAGTTCCTAATTTTAATTTAAAATAAATATTTAAATTAAAATGGAGGATTAAGGTAATGGAATATTTGTGTTAACCATTTAGAAGATTAGTCGAGTTATAAAAAAACATATAAAATAAAAAAAACCAAGAAAGGAACTAAAAAAGAAACAAACAACAACAAAAATAAAAAACTCAAAACCGAACCACCAAGGTCTAGAAAGAAGAGCAACAAAAACAAATAAAAAAGAAACTCCAGTTAATCTAAAAACAAAGACCCTAATAAAACTTCTATACCCCTTCCTCGACCATCCAGACAGGCTTCCCTCGGAGGAAAAAACTCGAAAAAACTAAAGCAGAAAAAAGAAGACAGCCAAACCCAAAACGAGATTTAGCATCACCCCGTCGTCAAATCTCCAGAAATCCAAGAAACACCAGACCTCACCAACAAAATAAAAGCTACCCTCCCCTGCTTGTTCGTCCAAAACCAGAAAAAATACACCGACACTTACCCGATTTCGACTTTAGCCTATAGAATAAAAACAAGCACCCACCAGAATGACCAAGCTCAAAGAAAAATAACCCTGCTACAGCAGCAAAGCTTTGAGCATAGACAGAAATCCCGACATGAACACGACAAAAACAATAGACTGGGGAAATTATGAAACTAACCCCAATTTAAACTTACCCTCCTCTATAGAACCCTGCACCTGCACGGAAACAAAAAACCACCACTTCCCTCATATCCCTACAAATAAAAAGAGATGCCACCTCTGAAGAGAATACCTGCCAAACAAGCTAAAACCCAAATTCACTTCACACCTACAAAGTATCAGAACTAAAACTAACCCTCCCACGGAGACAATCACAAATACTAACATTTGAAAAAAAACATGAGAACCCCAGACTACCCCTCTTCCCTAGTTCTGCATGCACTCTTAAAGAATTAATCACAGACAATCTCAACCTTGATAAAAAAAATAAAAAGAACTAAATATTAAGCACACAAGTATAAAACAGAGAAGATTAAACACAAAGTATACACAAGTATAACATATATATTTTAAAACTAACACAAGCATATTACAAGTATTAAAAATCTATAACATATTTGAGGTTGTAATTGGTAATCAAATCGGTTGTAGTCTACACATATACATGTTCATTACACATATACAGAGAGAGATGAATACTTAACTAAAAGAATACTTACAAAAACAAGAATTGAACAGTCGGTTACCTGGGTATGCAGATGGGGGTATATAGATGTGGGTATGTAGATGGAATGATCGGAGTGAGGGTTTTGAAACCGTGCTGCGTGGATTTTCAATTAGAAGAACAGTTGTTCTCTTTAGGTAAAATTTTAAGTTATTGGCAAATTAAAAATATTTATTCTATAATTATTTTAAATTTATATTTTATACTTTTCTTTATTTGTTTGAAATTGAAAATGTATATATATTTAATAATAATTTGGATATATTGTTATTCACAATAAAGTGAAAGTTTTAATATTTTAAGATATATTAATAATAATTTTATTTAAAATTTTTAACAAAAATACTATTTATATTTAAAAAATAATATTTTTAATACTTGGTACACGTGACTGTATCCGCTGGAAGATGATTTTTGGTCGCTAACAAAATTGCACCAAATTGTTATTTCTAATAAAAAGGAAGTAAATTTTTGATATATGTGACTACATTCAGTTGCAAATGCTCTGCGCCTCTCACAAAATCCATTTTTTCTTAAATATTAAAGAAATGAACTTTAATTTAAAAAAAATATGATATATTTTTAATTATAATATGATTTAAAAATGTTACATATAAATAACATATTATTTATAGTAAAAAATAATATTTTAAGTACTTGAAATTTGTAATCGCACTCGATTTCAAATGTTTTTCGATCTCTAAAAGAATTGCATCAATTTTGTTTTCTAAATTTTTAAAAATATATTTTAATTCTTTCTTATTTAAAAAAATTTAAGATATGTTTTTATAACAGTTTGATTTAAAATTATATATATAATACTATTTATAGATAAAAAATTATATTTTTAATTATTTAGTATTTGTGACTGAATTCGGTCGCAGATGCGCTTTGGTTGCTAAGTAAAATAGCGCGCCAAAATTTTAAAAAAATAATAAAATAAAAAATTATCTCTGATGGATTTCGGTCGCAAAAGGCCACTGGTCGCCGCCTTTATCCGGTCTCCGGTTTAGCTACCGAATAAAGTCACTGATTTTATTGCTGATATGAAACTTTCTGCCACCAACGTCGGTCGCAAAAACAATTGGTAGCCAACAAATTACCATCAATTTTTCACGGATTTTTGTGTGGAAACATTCAATTTTTCCGACCGATTAGCGACCGCAGGCGGTCGCTAAAGCCTGGTTAGGGACAACATTGCCTGCGGTCGCTAAAACCCCTCCCTGATCCAAAATAATAGCTACTGATTTTGCGGTCATTGATAAACTTGGTCGCAGATAGACATTTTTCTTGTAGTAAAATACCTATTATTCTGGGTTATTGGCAAACCCTGAATAGGGATGTTTTGAAATCAAAATGTTTTGACATCAAAATACTCTACGGGTTGGATGGTTACTAAGAGGGACAGTGATGAACTGAACCCTATGGGTCGGGCATGCACCTGATCTATACAAGTAGGTATAGATCTACACTATATCATGACTGATCAGCAGGGTATGAGTGTGAACGTTGAACTAGTATCCCATCTAATTTATTGTTGATCGCCATTTACAGCATTCCTTCGTAAAAAGTTTTATGATTACAAAGCCGGACAAAACTTGGATTCAAGAGATGAATCTGGAAATTCATCGTCACTTTTGATTTATAATTAATGGCTGGTAACGACTAATGTTTATTCGCTCAACAACTTCAAATAAATAGAAATGTCTAAAAATTAATTAAAGATTTTGTCTAGGGCATTTCCTTTGATATTGATACTTGGAAATCAGTTATGTACTTTTTGGGTACTTTTGGCTCACTCTTGCTTTGTAAATTATTATTTCTTTTAGATACAAATGATGATAAAAGTGAATAGCTATTAATAGACAACATGAGTTAGAAAAATTTCAGTTGCAAGAGGATGAGGATGTTAGAATGAATAAGATAAGGGATCTAGTCCAGAGGTAATAAACTTGTATTTTAGTTATTGTAGATTTTAAGAAAGTTAGATTCTTGTTTCATACCATAACCTATAAACTATCCGGAATTAAGGGGTCATTTGTATATTATTTTATATTATATAAAGATTGTTCAGTGACACCCAATATTGACCCCTGATTTGGGATGTTACAAGTTGGCATCAGAGCAACAGGTTATTGGTCCCTGAAATAAGGATAAGTGAGAGTAAGATAGGAGTATCAGGCTATATATGATAGGAAAGACCCTAGGTATACTCATTTTGAGTTCGAATTGAGTGTGAATTAGGATTAGTGGATCCGATATGGATTAATAAGATATGATATTGTTAAGAGAAGTGTAAGGTGAATATATTGACGTTATAGATATATTGAGTTCTCAGACCCTATGGTAGTCTAGAGTCGATAGCTCGGTGGAGACTGGGTATGTTACCCTACTTTTCACGTGGTTTTAAAGAAAAATATGATTGACTCTTGTGAGAATTTCGTATAAGGAAAGATAAATGGGTGCTAGTATGACTCAACTTAGAAATTGCGTAGTAGGTCAAACTACAGGCTGGAAGTGAAGAGTTGATTGAAGCTGACAAAGAGCCAACGTCGCAAGCTTTAAAGGCACCACTGTGGCGAGAAGCCGCTTCTTATTACTTTTCGGGCGCTGCACAAAGAATGACATCTACCATATTAGGTATACTCAAGACTGCACAAGATACGACTCTATCTACGGACAGAACATCAAATGGTATCAACTGGCTATAACTATGACATTAAGGTCGACAGTGGGAGCGTAAAAAATAATACTAGATTTCAGCATTGTGGATAGGGTTACGAATAAACTATTATGCAACGGTAAATGAAGTTTCATCGACTAATAAATGCAAACAGAATCCAAGGAGAAATAGAAGATATACCATAGTGAAGGTACCCTTATGTGGACGTTTCTTTAATTAGATATCTCATTAGCGGATTATGAGAATAATGAGTAACTTATACAGTAATGACGACCAAATGTGGGATTTTCAAAATTTTAAAACAAGTTTTCGAAAAAGATTTTCTTAATATACTTTCAGAAGATCTTTGCATAAAATGAGTTTCAAAATTTGGTTGTCGAATTACTACTTAAGTTCTTGTTATTATAAATAAAGAATTACCTAGAAGAATAATGGATCTAGACTCAGTATTGTTAGTTTAGAGAAGCAAGTAGATCCCATATTATAGAAAAGTTTAAAGTTTTTCCGTGAAAGATGAATATAAACCTTGTTTAATAATATCAACAATTGAATCAACATGTCAAAACATTATTTACCCAATTCATGAAATTATTGAAATTTAACAAGATTCGTGATTCAAAAAAAGACAGAGAATGATTGAAGGAAACGGAAGAATCTTCCAGATGTTTGGAGAAGAATAATATTACTATCGACGAAGTTGAGAAGTTACATGATCGATGGTTATTTCATGCGGCATAGATGAAGTTAGAAGCTATGATGGTAAATTTTGTAAGAACGCGATTATGGTCGAACTATTAAAGTAATGAACGTGGAGGACGAGCAAGGTACCATTCTTTCTATAACACGATAGCGTATATTCTTCTCAATCTTCAAGTAAATATAAACTTCTTTGTTAATCCGTTCAACGAGGCAATAAAGAAGATCAGGGTATGGTATCTCTTTTCAAATCATTCCTTTTTAAAAATACTTCCTTCTAGTTGAGACAAATAGTGTTATGGTATGACACTTTGTCAGAATGACGAAGAGTCGGGTGGGACGCCACCTAATCATGTGTTGTATGCCATATAATATGAAAGACTTGCCATCTTGAGTACAAATATGGTTGTCTCATTCATATCTTAATCATCACACATTCTTCCTTCTTCAATTATGATTTAATGACTTATGAATTCCTCCATTTATTTTGCTGCACTTTTGTTCTTTACAAAACTTTTCAATCAAAATCATATACATAAATTATCTACTCATGTAAGGTCTATTCTTTGAAGATATTAAAGAAATGGAATAGTCCCGTGTAGGAGGTGGAATTACATGCGGGACATAGATATGATTGCAAGCTGATAAATGGTGGACATCTGCGGGCAAAAAAGAATTGATATACAGACAACATGGTCGTTACAAAGACAACAAATCAGATGATTGTTCTTGTTACGAGGATTTCATCAGTACGGTAGATTGTATTAACGCGATGCACTTCAAATCGGAAGATTTTAACATGGAATAAATAGTTAGCGAACCATAGTAAGTAAATTAATTATAAAATAAGAAAATAAAGTTATGTACATCAGAAAACGAATGTTGGGACAACAACCGAAGATTAAGGAAATCTTATTAAAATAACTCGGGCCAATGAGTGATATGTGAAAAGATGAAGCATACCTTAATCACGTGGGATATGCTTGTCACAAAAAAAAAATTTAAATTGTGAATTAATTTCGAGTGTGTTCTTCGAGAAATTGTGAAATGTTTTAAGAAGAAATATTCTAGGATCAACTGAATTCCCCCAGATTATGATAGTATTGATTGAGACCATGTGTTGGTTATCAGAAGCTAAAAAAAATTAACTAATGAAAATGAATATATATCGTTATGGATAGATGATTTGTGTGATTAATTAAAGGATGCGGGAAATTCTTAAAAAGTAAATACTATATATACAAGTATTAATGGTAAGAAATAAGATTAAAAGATATCCCTAAGACGTATTTATGCATAGGCATAAGTGACATGAACCACTAATTAGAGTACTTGAATTTAAAGATAAGTTAGAAAATTCGGGGAATACGGTTTTTGAGAAACAACAAGGTAATTTTAAGTTCATTAGTAATATTTTGTGATGTCCAACTAAGGAAAAATATGATTATATTTTATCCTGATATATTCTGAAATATGGGAAAATGATGAGTTTGGATGATGAAAGTGAATTGATATGCTTGTGGATGGTTTGGTTGATTTATGGGGTCGGCTTGAGTCCGACTGGTAGTCAATAATATAGGGAAACTGTTGCCCAAATTTTCAAAAAATGCCCTACTTTTAATAGAAAGTATACCTCTGTGTGTTATCGATATTCCTGATGATACTCCAAGTGATTGCGATCTCGGTTCTTGGAAAAAGGTTGTTATGATCAAACCGACTTTATATAATCAGTGTTTGATTTCATTTAACTAGTCATCACTTGGTTTAATTGATCAATTAAAAGAGTTAATTGATTAACTTTAGAAACTAATGGTCAGTTAAATGGAAATCGATTCCCATTAGATTAAGTCAAATTTGACATGATTTTCATATCTGAAATCAAAGCAATTAGGAATTTGGAGGAAGTAAAGACATCAGTAGAAATCGGAAGTTTAGTAGAATTAGCACGATGTTACTGCAAGCCTATACGAGGTTTTATCTAGATGAATATGCCCTTGCGATAAATAAGAGGAATGGAAAGTTATTGGTATAGGCTAGTCAGAAGAACATTTTCAAGAACTGAAGGTTCAAGATAGACAAAGAGATTTATCATCTGTAATAGTGTTCCATGAAGGACGTGAATGTATATCCATATAGAATGACGAGGTCATGGAAGTTATTCTGAAATACAAAACTCGCGAATACAAATATCTGATGTGTGTGACAGAGACTGGAAATGTCAGCATGTGAACTGCGAAATAGGAAGTATTGATTATGTAGGAAATAATGTACATAACTCACACAAATCCCAATAATCAGAAACATATCTCCAATTTGAGGAAGCTAAATAATCAGAAATTGGATCATCTTTTTATAATATTTTCAGAATTTGATTTATATTTATTTTAAAATTCAGAAATTCATTATTTATTCTCTGGAAATTATTTTTAATTTAAAAATAAATATTAATTATTTAGTTAATTAATTTTAGTTGATAATTAATTATTTAATTAGTTAATTAATTTAAATATTAATAGATTAATTAATTTAATTAGTTATTAATTGATTTTAATTGATTATCTAATTAGATTTAACTATTTAATTTGATTTAAAAATTCTGAAAAATAGTTTCGAGTTTAAAAATATTATTTTAAATTATTTTCAAGGCTCGATAATTATTATTAAATCATTTTAAAGTCAGACTCGGGTGTTCGAACCCGATTATTTACTAATAAAAAGATTCAGAGACTCGTTTTATTTCTAAAAAATGTTCAAAAATTCATATTAAATACCTGGAAAATCATTTTAACCCCGAATCTTCTTTGAAAAATTATTTTGATCGAATATCTTGTGTGCTATGTGCTACGTGCTATCTGATGGATGTGTTATATGCTTATGTGGTTATTGTTTGACTGTTTTAGTCATAACTTTCAATCTGTAAGTCGGATCTGGGTAAAATGAATGGTAGATAAGAGCTTGTAACTTCTATGTGACGATTAAAATAATATGAGATTGAGTATTGATAGATACTCGTGATACCAAACAGAGAAAAGCAAGGCATAGGAAAGAAGAGCAAGTGGTTAGTAAATAGAACTGAAGCGTAGAAAAAGAAGGCAAGTGATTGATGAATAGAAGCAAGGCATAGAAAAAGAAGAAAAGTGATTGATGAGTAGAACTGTTACTTGAGTACAAGTAAAGAAAAAAAGTTGGAATCATTTGTGATAAGGTAAATACTTCAGAATCTTTCTTGATATTAATTGCAAATAATTCTGAACTTTCTCATAACCTGATGCTAGTATTCAAAATAAATCATGTTTTATATTGCAAGTGCTTTAAACTATTGAACCTGTTAGTGTTTGTGCCCTAGAGACAACACTCTGATATTTTAGTTTAAGACATTAGGATTATTAATGTTTATGTTCTATCGATTATTCCCTATAAACTTTATTAATTCTTAATTTACTGTGAAATAAATGTTAGATTAATATCCTTGGAATATGATATGCAATTTTATATCACTAAGTACGTGACTTAGAAATGAGTTAATGAGAATAGTATCAATATTTCTAAAGGTCCCTAGTCGAGTATTATTATTAAGGGACAATAATAATGCATTAAGACTGGTGTGTTTGTTGACTGATGATCACATCTCATTGATCATAGGTATAGTTGTTAGGAATATGTGTATTAGTTTGATGATAAGTTAAACAAAACACTTAAGTAAAAATCTAGTGTTTGTAGCCTCAACGGATAAGACCACTCTGGCTATCCGTTGATGGAGTAGCTTTACTTAGAAATAAGTTTAGTATTGTAGCACATTTCAGTTTCTGTATTTAAGCCATAATTCTTAAATGTTGTGGGAAATTATAAGTCATGTTGACTACTAGTGGATATGCAAATATGAGGGCTAATTGTAAATATTTCATGCCTTGTAATTTTGTATAAATGAAGAAGTATCAACTGATAGATTAAAAGCCTTTAAGGGATGAGAAACAAAGCTTCAACGGATGTCTCTAAAGCTTCAACGGATAACATCCATCAACGGAAGAGTGCATCAACGGATAAAGCCTCAACTACTAATGTATCAACGGATAAAACTTCAACTGATAAAGCATCAACGGATACAGCCATCAACGGATGAAAGCTTCAACGGATGCTAAGTTCAATAGCAGTTGACAGTGACAATTCATAAGCTGACAGAGGCACATGGGTTGACAGAGACAATTGGAATGTGGTAGCCTCTTGGAGGAATCAAGAAAATGCAGCATTTCCATTCTGGTGCAAACAAGGAAGTATTTAAAGATTCACAGTTTATCCTAGATTGCATTGGATAGGGAAATGAAGAAGAAACATGTGAAGAACCTTTTTAATTGTATTTGTACTTTTGTCTTCACTTGTAAAATTTGGCGATATATAAACCAAGTTGCAGCTAGTAATTAGATGGTAAATTTTCCAGAGCTGTTTAGAAAAATATAGAGAGAAAATCATCTAGTTTGTACTAGGATGTAGCTGTGATCAATTCTTTTGAATCACAGATTTTCTGAAATACACATCTCTAGTGGAACAACAAATCCACCAGAAAAGTTTTTAAAGCCTTTGTGTTCTTTACATTTGTGTTTTGAATATATATCTGTTTGCACCTGCTCAAAGCAATTCACACACAACTGTTCATCAAAACACTTAGCCTTTGAAACTGCTCAAAACTTGAAAAAGTTTTGAGATTTACATTCAACCCCCTTCTGTAAATCTCATTGTTAGTTCCTTGGGAATAACAATTGGTATTAGAGCAAGCTCTTAACTTATAAAGAGTTTAAAGATCTATTCTACTAACATCATGAGTAAGAAGGATATTGGTGTAAAGATTCCAATCCTGGAAAGAGATAATTATCATCACTGGAAAGTGAAGATGCATCTACATCTTCTCTCTCAAGATGAAAGCTACATCAACTGCATTGAAAATGGTCCTCACATCCCTCACAAGGTGGCCACAGCTGCAACTGCCACAGTTGCTGTTGGACAGTCTATTCCCAAGCCAAAAGCAGAATGGACTGATGAAGATATTGAAAAGGTTCACAAGGACAAGAAAGCCATGAACATTCTGTTTAATGGCCTAGATCAAGACATGTTTGATAATGTCATTAACAGCCAAATAACTAAGGAAATTTGGGATACTGTGCAACTTATCTGTGAAGGTACTGAACAAGTTAGAGAAAACAAAATGCAGCTTCTCATTCAACAGTATGAATACTTTCATTTTGAAGAAGGACAATCACTGAATGATACCTTCAATATATTTCAGAAACTGTTGAATGGATTGAAGCTGTATGGCAGAGTGTACCAAGTCAAGAATTCCAACTTAAAATTTCTGAGGTCTCTACCAAAGGAATGGAAGCCTATGACTGTTTCACTAAGGAATTCTCAAGATTATAAGGACTTCACACTTGAAAGATTATATGGAATTTTGAAGACCTATGAACTTGAAATGGAGCAAGATGAGCTGTTGGAAAAGGGAAAGAGAAAAGGTGGATCAGTTGCACTTGTAGCTGACAATGAGAAGACTGAAGCCAGGAATGAAGAAAAGAAAATGCCAGGTCTCAAAATTGGCGCAAGCAAATCAGAATCAAGCAAGGGAAAGGAGCAAGTAGCTGAGGTTGAAGATAGTTCCAGTCAAGATGACTCTGATGATATTGATGAACATCTGGCTTTTCTGTCCAGGAGGTTTGCAAAGATGAAATTCAAGAAAAATGCTAGATTCACTAAGTCAAACAAGAACATGGTGGACAAATCTAAGTTCAAATGTTATAATTGTGGCATAAGTGGACACTTTGCAAATGAGTGTAGAAAGCCAACCACTGATAAAAAGAAATTTGAGCAAGTGGATTACAAAAAGAAATATTTCGATTTGCTCATACAAAAAGAAAGAGCTTTTCTAACTCAGGATGACTGGGCAGTGGATGGAGCCAATGAAGATGATGATATGGAATATGTCAACCTAGCCCTGATGGCTAATTCTGATGAAAATGAAACTAGTTCATCAAGCAACCAGGTAATTACTACTGACCTCTCTCAGCTTTCTAAAATTGAATGCAATGAAGCTATAAATGACATGTCCAATGAATTATATCATTTGAGCTTGAAAAGATCAAAATCAAATGCTTATCTGTTGAGAGTGAACTAGAAGAATCTGTCAAGAAAGTAGAAATTCTTTCTAAACAATTAGAACGTGAACAAGATGTAATCAAGGCCTAGAAAACATCTAGGGATGTTAGTGCTCAGATTGTCAAGGTTCAGGGAATTGAATCACTCTGTGAGAATGCCTGGAAGAAAAATAAAAAGGAAGTAGAATTAATTGATGGATTGTCAACGGATGATGAAAGTTATCCGTTGAAGGAAGAAAAGGAGCATTCGTTGAAGGCTCATCAATTAAAACAGGCAAGTGATTCTAAAAAGAACAATTTGAAAAATCTCAATAAGAAGTTTAGTTCAACTTCCAAGAACTTTGTCAAAGAAGAAGCTAGCACATCCAAAGATGCCAGTAAGGCGAATATAGGACACATGACTTTAGATCAGTTGAAAAATAGGCTTAAGATGGTTGAGGATAAAAAGGAAACTAAAAGGAATTCTAATAGAAATGGGAAGGTAGAGATTAACAAACACAACAATTACACACGTGATATGTATGCTCCTAGACAAAGTTGTGTGCATTGTAAAAGTGTTAATCATCTTTCTGCCAACTGCAAGTCTGTTAAGAATGCTCCCATGCCTTTAACTTCTTCCATGCCTAACATGTCTATGTCACCTCTGCATGCTATGCCTGTTATGTCTCAACAGAATCCTCATGCACATTTTGCAAACATGCCATATGTTAATAATCCTTATTTTGCTGCATTCAGTATGCCTCAAATGCCATACAACATGCCTATGTAGAATAATATGTTTGCACAATCTGTGCCTTATCAAATTCAACCAAATGTGTTAAATGATTCTGTGACTAACCCTACACTTCAACCAACTACATCTGAGACCAAGGTTGACCCAAAGTTATTTAAGTCAAAAGATGCAGGAGGTATGGAGTCTAGGAAAAAGACTAACAAGGTTGGACCCAAGGAAACTTGGGTACCAAAATCAACTTGATTTGATTTTGTTGTGTGCAGAGAAAAAGAAGGAATCTATGGTACTTGGATAATGGATGTTCAAGGCACATGACAGGAGATTTCACCCTGCTCACAGAGTTCAAGGAGAGAGCTGGCCCTAGCATAACCTTTGGAGATGATAGCAAAGGGTTCACTATGGGATATGGCTTGATTTCAAAAGAAAATGTCATCATTGATGAAGTTGCATTAGTTGATGGTCTCAAACACAATCTATTGAGCATCAGTCAACTATATGACAGAGGGAATATTGTTTCCTTCAATTCTGAAGCCTGTGTTGTCACAAGTAAGAAGGACAACAAAGTGGTTCTAACTGGAGTTAGAAAAGGGAATGTGTACTTGGCTGACTTCAACTCTACAGATGCAGAATCAATTACTTGTCTTTTCAGCAAAGCAAGTCCAGATGAAAGTTGGCTATGGCACAAGAAGCTGTCCCATTTGAATTTCAAGACAATGAATGATCTAGTCAAAAAGGACTTAGTTAGAGGAATGCCTCTAGTGGAATTCTCAAGGGATGGACTGTGTGATGCTTTTCAGAAAGGGAAACAAAAGAGAGCATCATTCAGTAAGAAGCTTGAATCAGCAATTGATGAACCATTACAACTGCTACACATGGATCTTTTTGGACTAGTCAATGTATTGTCAATTTCAAGGAAAAGATATTTCCTAGTGATTGTAGATGATATCTCAAAGTTTTCATGGGCCTACTTTCTTGGATCAAAGGAGGAAGCTAGTGAAATCATTATCAATCATATCAAGTAAGTCAACAATCATCCAGATTTCAAAGTAAGGAATATCAGGAGTGACAATGGAACTGAGTTCAGGATTTCTACCATGAGGTTATTCAGTGAAGAAAATGGGATCATGTATGAGTTCTCAGCTCCAAGGACTCCACAACAGAATGGTGTGGTGGAAAGGAAGAACAGATCACTAATTGAAGCTGCAAGAACAATGCTTGAAGAGTCAAAACTCCCAATATACTTTTGGGCTGAGGCTGTTAACTGTGCATGTTACACTCAGAATATTTCTGTAATCAATCAGGCAAAAGGCATGACTCCCTATCAACTGTTCAAGAGAAGAATACCAACCTTAAACTTTCTTCATGTCTTTGGTTGCAAATGCTACATTCTAAGGAATCAACCTGATCACAAAGGGAAGTTTGATGCAAAGGCTGATGAAGGGATATTTGTTGGTTATTCTGCTGGAAAATCATATAGGGTCTACAATCTAAGAACCAACATTGTTCTGGAATCTTTGCATGTTGTGTTTGATGATAAAAAGATTGATGGACTAACAGATGAGGGACATCATGAAGGATTCAAATTTGATAACATTGAGATATATTGTGATGATAGTGAAGATGAGAATGATGGAGAAGGCACCTCGAAAAGAATTCAAAATCTGCCTTTGGATAATGCACAAAATGCTGCATCAGTTGAAAGTCATAATTCAGTATCCATTGATAGAAGTAATGCAGCGTCCATTGAAAGACAAAGTGCATCATCCGTTGAAGTATATAATGAAGCATCCGTTGATCATAGTCTATCAACGGATAATCAATTCACTTCATCAGTTGATAGAACTCCCAGTTCCTTTCAAAGGATCAGTAACTCAGGGGGAGTTTCAAACAATCAACACTCTATCTCACATCATGACAATACCGAGGCAACCTCATCTAGAGCTAATCTACCACCACAAAGGAAATGAACCAAGAATCATCCTTTTGATTTGATCATTGGTGATGCAACATCTAAGGTGCAGACTAGAAGGGCTACTCAAGATGAATGTCTATACAGTAGTTTTCTATCACAGGAGGAACCTAAGAGAGTGGAAGAAGCTCTATTGGATCCATATTGGATTTTAGTAATGCAAGAGGAGCTAAACCAATTTGAGAGGAACAAGGTATGGAAGCTGGTACCCAAGCCAAAGAACAAGAGCTCTATTGACACAAAATGGGTATTCAAAAACAAGATGGATGAAAATGGCATTGTAATAAGGAATAAAGCTAGATTGGTTGCCAAGGGCTATTCTCAACAAGAGGGAATAGATTTTGATGAGACATTTGCTCCAGTTGCAAGTGTTGAAGCCATCAGAATCTTTCTAGCCTATGCAGCCCATGCCAATTTCAAAATCTATCAAATGGATGTCAAGAGTGCATTTCTGAATGGAGAATTGGAGGAAGAAATTTATGTAAGCCAACCTCCAGGATTTGAAGATCCAAATTTTCCAGACTATGTGTATTATCTGTTGAAAGCACTCTATGAACTAAAGCAAGCACCTAGAGCCTGGTATGAGACTTTGTCAAAATTTCTTCTAGATAATTACTTCACAAGAGGTACTGTTAACAAAACTCTTTTCTTTAGAAATGTTAATGGCTCTACAAATACTTGTTCAAATCTATGTAGATGATATTATATTTGGTTCTACAGATGATAAGCTTTGTAAAAAGTTTGCTAAGTTAATGAAAGTAAATATAAAATGAGCATGATGGGAGAGCTAACTTATTATCTTGGTTTACAAGTTCAACAAGTTAGTGGTGGAATTTTCATTAGTCAAACTAAATATATTTATGATCTTTTAAAGAAGTTTGACTTAATGGATTGTTCATCTGCAAAAACTCCCATGGCCACTGCCACCAAGCTTGAATTAAACAAGGCTGAAAAGTCTATGGACATTACAAGCTATAGAGGCATGGTTGGTTCACTTCTATATTTAACTGCTAGTAGACCTGATATAATGTTTTCTACATGTCTTTGTGCTAGATTTCAAGCTGACCCTAAGAATCTCACTTAGTGGCTATTAAAAAAAAATTCAGTATCTCAAAGGGACTCCAAATCTAGGAATTTGGTACCCTAGAGAGTCTGGTTTTGATCTAATTGGCTACTCAGATGCAGATTATGCAGGTTGTAAAATAAACAGGAAAAGTACAACTGGCACATGTCAATTTCTAGGGAATAAGCTTGTGTCATGGTTCAGCAAGAAGCAAAATTATGTTTCTAAATCAACAGCTGAAGCTGAGTACATTGCTGCTGGTAGTTGTTGTGCACAGATACTATGGATGAGGAATCAACTATTTGACTATGGGCTAAATGTTGACAAAATTCCAATACTCTGTGACAACACAAGTGCCATTGCCATTACTGAAAATCCAGTACATCACTCAAGAACCAAGCACATTGACATCAAGTACCACTTCATAAGGGAACATGTGATGAATGGTACAGTGGAACTCCATTTTGTTCCAAGTGAAATGCAGATTGCAGACATATTTACCAAGCCACTTGATGAATCAACATTCACAAGATTAGTAAGTGAGCTAGGTATGCTTAAATATTCATAAATTCATGTCCTTATTATAATTTGCTTTGAAGCCTGAAATGAATTTGTTGCAAGAACAAAGTTGGCTTTAAGTAAAGTTTATTTTATCAATGGATATTCCCTATCCGTTGAAAGCCAAAATTGTTCTATCAACGGATGTTCATTATCCGTTGAAAGACAAATACATTTCTGGTAATCTTATCCTTCAACGGATAAAACTGTGTTAATCTTCAACGGATAACTATTTACCTCATCCGTTGAAGTGACACATCAGTTATTTTAAGTAAGTCACAACCGTTGATTCTTTTACTTAACCGTTGATACATATATGTATACACAGTTGTATGTATTTCCATTAAAGGCAGTTTTTAGAATTCATACGGTTTTCTTTATTCTCAAACGGCTGTAGTTTACTTAAAAATAGTGTTTAATCATTTTCTTTGTGTTTTAATCTGAGAAAGTATAAAAGCTCTTTGAATTCTTATTTTCACTTTACGCTTTCTTGCAATTTTTCAAAAGCTTTTACTCTCTTTCTCTCCCAAAACTCTCAACTTTTCTCTGCAACCTCTACTCACTACAATGGCACCAGTAGTAAAGATAATGTCCCAACCTGGATTTATCTATGAGAAAAACAATTTCGTAGCCTTGGTGGAAAAGAATGAAGCCCACTCAGATTATCACAAGATGATAGACTTCATCAAGAACTGTAAACTAAGCTATGCAATGCTGGAAGCCCCAACTATTTACTGTGAGGTAATTGAGGAAATTTGGACAACTGCAGAGTTCAACCCCACAGATATGACCATTTCTTTCACTCTTAAAGGTAAAGATTACTGTATTAACTGTGATGATATACAGTCCTGTTTCAAACTACCTGAGAACAATGCCATGACACCACACACTGATAATGATGTATCTAGCATGTTAGATTCCATAGGCTATTCTTTTGATTCTACTAGTTTAGGGAGTATTAGAAGAAAAGGCCTTAAGAAAGAATGGAGTTTTCTTGGTGATGCCTTTATCAAGGTTTTCTCTGGAAAAATTAGTAACTTTGATGCAATAACTTCATCTCTTGTTAATATGCTCTATATGCTAGTTTCTAATAAGTATTTTAATTTTAGCAACTATGTTATGCTAGAATTAGGTACCAGGTTAGGTAACAAAGCTAATAGACCTCATAACATCTACTATGCTAGATTCTTTATATTATTGGCTAACCATGTTGCTGAAGGTTTGGTCATAACCAATGAGAGTAATAAACTCAAGTGCTGGGCACAAGAGAAAAGGGTCCTTGCAGACCTTTTGAGAATTAACCTCAACAATCAGGTGCCATTGGTGTATTTACCAATAATGAATGCACCTCAGGTAAGTGAGGTAAATACTTCTTTAACTCCTACTACTTCCAACCCCATTATTTCTTTGCCTTCAAGTGTGGCCATGGAATCTGTGTCTTTGTCCCAACAGATTCCTACCAAGGCCACCAAACCTAAAGTTTCAAAACCAAAGTCAAAAAAAGCCACCTCTGTTGTTTCTCAAAAGACAACAGTTGTAACAACTACCAAAAACCCTGAGGAGAGTGAACAGGGTGTGAGTGGTGAGGGGAGGGGTGAATATCAAGAAACCCCCCAGGATAAGGTAGGAGAGGTAAGTGATAACCCAGCTAGCCAAGCCACAATTTCTCAAAAGACTGTGGTGGTTGAAAATGATTCAAACTCATCCCTAGTTGCATCCTCCCAAAAGGGTGTAGCTATTGAAAATAGTCCCCAACCAGGGACACAGAACAAAAGAGGGAGGGATACTAAAGCCACACACTCACCTGTAAAAGCCTTTACAAGAAGAAAGAGGGTCAAAACCTTAGTTTCCACACAGGGTGCACACACTGCACAGATACACTCACCTGTATCTATGCTTTCTCAAATTCAGCTTGATGTGACTCCAACAAATATGGAGTCACAGCCCCATTCTCTCAAAATTAACACACATCAATCACCAAATTCTCCATCACCATCTCTGGATGTGGACATGATATTCACATCAATTCCTGATTCTCCCTCTTTACAACTCAGGGAGGAGCCCCACTCAAATTCTGGTGATCATCATCTTTTAGATGATTTGTTGGATCATCAGCCAATTCTTTCAGACTTAGTTGAAGAATTTGTGTCACCCAAATTAAAATCTATCCACACAGATTCAACAGTTATGTCACTTTCAATTTCTACTTCATTTCCTTCTTCAACAGATATTCCTCATCCGTTGACAAGTGGTTATTCTTCGACGGATAAGCTTAACAGCAGTTATCCGTTGATACCATCAGTTCCTACTTCAACGGATACTCCCTATCCGTTGATAGTCTCTACACAAATAACTGACTCAATTCCAAGTGTAGAAGATATGGTTACTGTACAATCACTTCTAGGATTGAGGGAAGGGAGTGAAAATTTGAGTGAGAGGCTGGGTTGCTCCCAGGAAAAAGGAGAGGTTGAGAGTCTAAATATGCATGCTATTTCTTCCAGCATGGCAAAAGAAAGTGAGAGGAGTGCCACCTTAGTAGGTGAAGGTGAGGGTGTCAGGAGTGTGAGCCAGGGGGAGCCCCTGATGCAAGAAAAGAGAGAAATTGAGAGAAAAGCAGGTACAGAAGGTATAAGGGTGGATCCGGCCATTGCTAATGAGTCAATGATTTTGGATGATGCTGAAAAGGAAAGACAATTTCAGCAACATTACAAAGCCGTAATTGATAACATTTCCTTGGATGCTGACACTTTTACTCATCCTGTGTCAGCCTATCAATTGTTGGCTACTCAGGGAAATGAGGAGGCATAACAGACTTTAAATCTAGTACATACTTCAGAATCTCTACAAAGGGATTAATCTACTGTCAACTTGATGCCTTCTACAGCTGGTGAGCCATCTGAAGAATTTGGAGTAAATTCTAATGATGACGAATCTGTTTCATTTGATGGAAGCATGAACTTAGGGGGAGATGAAGGCCCAAGTTCTATTCTATATTTTCCTGAATGGGCATTGACAAAGGAGTCAACACCAGGGCAATTCAATGTATCCTTGGTCAAACAAATCATGTCTATCCAAAAAGCCATTCAGAACGCCTCCAATGCTGGTACCAAGGCTCTTCTTCAATCCCACCTAGATTCTCTACATCTCATGAAGCTACAACAATTAAGACAGAATCTGAGTGTGGATGAACTTAAGAAGGATATTGCTGACTTGAAGTCCTACAATTCTGAGAAGCTGGATTCAGTCATGCACTATGGTACCATGCAGGACTTGTTACTGAGACTGAGAAGAGAATCAGATGCTGAAAAGAGGCTGGCCAAGTTGGAGGACAGAGATCAAGTCATTGAAAACTCTGTGGTCACCATTCTTCAAAATCAACAGTCTCAAACTAGTCTTCTAATGCAACTGGCTAAAGCACAAGGCTTGACTCCTCTCCTTGATGATAACAAAAAAGGGGAGAATAAAGTGAAAGGGGGAGGGGAGCCATCTACAAACATTCAAATATCCAAAGTGCTAGTTCCTGTCAGCACTACTTCTCCAACACTTCAAATCAAAGGAAAACTTGATGGAATTGATCTAATCCAACTAGCAGCAGCTGAGATGAAGGTGAAAGAGCACATGAGAAGAATTGATGAAAGGATGCAACAGATGTTTGGCTCTACAACTTCAAAATCATTATCTATGAAACATAGCACAAAGATTGAGCCAATCATTATGGAGCACAAGCCAGTAAGGAGGAATAAGGTTGGAGAAACTTCCTTCAGGAATTTAAAACCCATGGTACTCAAGCCATCCACTAGATTCAACAGGGACTCTACAAAGAACCCTCTAAACTTTAGTCAATCAAAAGAAGTAGATTTTCCTCTTCCAAAACCTGATGAAGACAAAGTTTTGGGTGGTAGCATCATAAAGCACAAAGAGACCAATGATGTAGTGGAAATAATGAATATGACTATCATTTATAGAGAGGGAAAGAGTATCTGGGTGATGCAAGGACATCCCAAATTCTCAAAAGCCAAGAGGGAAGAAACCATGAGGTTAAAGGAAGAAGCTAAAAAGCTGAAGGCTGACAAAAGAGCACAAGCAAAGCTTGAAAAATAGCTAAAGTCAAGTCAGGATGAAGAAAAGAAGAAGATTGAAGACAAGAGTGAAAAAGACAAGATTGAAAGCAGAAATGTAGATATGGGGAATGTGTTTGGTGAGAGTGTAGAGGAAAGAAAGCAATGGCAGAAAGGGAACAGAAAGAAGGCCAATGCAAAAAGGAAGAGTGAAGATGACACTGTGGAGGCCCAATCAAAATCTAAACCACTACCTTCCATTCCTTAGCCTTTTGTTGTTGATCCTAGTATAAATGTCCATGGTGAACTAATCATCCCTAAAGAGGAACCTATTGATTGGGACACCATCAACTTGCCTACCTTCCTAACTACCTCTCCACCACCAAAGAAACTGAAACGAAAATCCAAATCTACACTTCCCCTAACCTCAAGTAAATTCACTCAGAAATATAAACCTAAGCCCAAGCCACAAGCCTTAAAGGATGATTATGTTCACATTTGTGACATAAAAGAGTTTACAGATATTGAACTCTATCTGGATGAGCTGGAGGAAGTAAGGGGAATAAGTGCATACAAACAGCTCCCAGAAAGGCTAGTGTTCTAATATAAAGGAAGTGAGGAAAGGACTTGGCCTCTTCAAAGAATTCTGAATGAAGGCTATTCTAACTTGATTAGAGTCTACTCAGCTATCAAAAGGAATTCTGGCTTTACCACGACTGCCAAAACTGAGATTCTCAACAAGATTGCCAACATAAGGAAAACTTGGTGGGAGTCTAATTCCTTGCCTAGAACATTACTCATCCCAGAGCATGGAATTGCAGTTCATAAATCACCTCATTGGCTGATGGAGTTCAGAGACAATAAAGGAGTCAGAAGATTTTTCAGACTTGAAGACCAGCTTAAAATTGCCAGTAATGAAACTCTCAAGGACATGCAATCTAAGTTGGATATCAGTGAAGAAGATGAAGCTGAATTCTACAGACAACTCCAACTCCAAGTAGAGGTAAATGATAGGAGGCTAGGGAAGAAAACAAGTGATTAAAGGAAAAGAAAATAATTTGCTCAGCCTAAAGGAGCATCCTTGAAAACAATGTAATTCTTCAATTCTATCTCAGTACATACACTTTTGCAGCACTTTTGAATTTCTACTTGATTTCAGTTCATATATTTATTAAGTGTTTTGTCATCATCAAGTTAAACCCAAATTTATGCCTACAATTCTAGTAGACATAAATAGGGGGAGATTGTTAGAAATATGTGTATTAGTTTGATGATAAGTTAAACAAAACACTTAAGTAAAAATCTAGTGTTTGTAGCCTCAACGGATAAGACCACTCTGGCTATCCGTTGATGGAGTAGCTTTACTTAGAAATAAGTAGCACATTTCAGTTTCTGTATTTAAGCTGTAATTCTTAAATGTTGTGGGAAATTATAAGTCATGTTGATTACTAGTGGATATGCAAATAGGAGGGCTAATTGTAAATATTTCATGCCTTGTAATTTTGTATAAATGAAGTAGTATCAGCTGATAGATTAAAGGCCTTCAACGGATTAGAAACAAAGCTTCAACGGATGTCTCTAAAGCTTTAACGGATAACATCCATCAACGGAAGAGTGCATCAACGGATAAAGCCTCAACTGTTAATGCATCAACGGATAAAGCTTCAACTGATAAAGCATCAACGGATAAAGCCATCAACGGATGAAAGCTTCAATGGATGCTAAGTTCAATAGCAGTTGACAGTGACAATTCATAAGCTGACAGAGGCACATGGGTTGACAGAGATAATTGGAATGTGGTAGCCTCTTGGAGGAATCAAGAAAATGCAGCATTTCCATTCTGGTGCAAACAAGGAAGTATTCAAAGATTCACAGTTTATCCTAGATTGCATTGGATAGAGAAATGAAGAAGAAACATGTGAAGAACCTTTTTAATTGTATTTGTACTTTTAGCTTCACTTGTAAAATTTGGTGATATGTAAACCAAGTTGTAGCTAGTAATTAGATGGTGAATTTTTCAGAGCTGTTTAGAAAAACATAGAGAGAAAATCATCTAGTTTGTACTAGGACGCAGCTGTGATCAATTCTTTTAAATAACAGATTTTCTGAAATACACATCTCTGGTGGAACAACAAATCCACCAGAAAAGTTTTTAAAGCCTTTGTGTTCTTTACATTTGTGTTTTGAATATATATGTGTCTGCACCTGCTCAAAGCAATTCACACACAACTGTTCATCAAAACACTTAGCCTTTAAAACTGCTCAAAACTTGAAAAAGTTTTGAGATTTACATTCAACCCCCTTCTGTAAATCTCATTGTTAGTTCCTTGGGAATAACAATAGTGATACTATTGTTAGTCAAAAATACAGGCAGATGTATATGTACATGGTGTTGGACAAACCCAATGTGAGATTCTACATGTTTGTTGTGTCATAAGTAATTCTCACAATGATAATGATATAATGGTCCTTAGACCTGAAGTCATTATATTTCTATACGAGAATTAATATACATTGATTCCATTAAAAGTTATTCTTGACCGGGTAACGATAAAAGTGGACATTGGGTATATTATGAATCGTATAAGAAATATGAATGATCTAGATGGGATTTAACCCTCATATTTTAGGAGTGATATTATTGGCCTCTTGTGTGAGCTAGACTATGAAATGTGTGGTCATACTCAAGTGTTGATTTGATATGATAGTCTACTCATTGATCAAGGAAACCTGGATTAAATATTGATAAGAAAGACATATTACATGCTTCTAGTTTAATCTATAATATTTGGTTAAAGGGATTATATTACATTGTACATTATTCACGAAAGGTTTAATCGATCATCGATTCAATTATTATTACTTGGGTAACAATGATGTATTACTAGATGCGGCTCATTGTTTACGATTTTAAATTAGATTTAAAATTCGTTGCTAATGTAGTAATAACCTATAGGGTCACACACAAAGAATGCTTGAAGGATTTAATTTAAATTTGATTTAAAATATATTAAAGTAATTCGAATTATTTATAGTATTAATTAAGTATGACTTAATTAATTAGATAAATATTGATATTCGAATTTATTAATATCAATTATGAAATTCATTTGTTAAATAATTAAGTGTCACTTAGTTATTATACAAATAGGAATTTCGAATTAATAATAACTCCTAATTAGTTAAGAGTTATAATTCTTTTTTTACTCTCTATATAATATCTCTTGTGTGGCTGATTTTGTTAGCATGACTTTTACTAAAACCCTAGCCACCAAGCGAGAAGATGGAGAGAGCAAGAAGAAATGATTTTGTGCTTGTGCACATTCAATCCTTGCGTTCAAGCATTTGTGTGGATACCGATAGAGCGTAGATCGCGAGAGCGGGATGCGTGGTGATTGAACAAGCTTTGGATCTCCATTAGTCAACCATATTGTAAAGCATCTTAAGGTAAACAATCTGATCTACAAATTAAATATCTATTTTTTGCATGGATGGTGGGTTTCGAAAACTCTGATTCTTCATGTTTTAATTACTATTTCCGTTGCGTTTATGTGCTCGAAACCCAACAATGACATCAGAGCTACTTGCGAAAAGTGTTTAATTCGTTTATATGTTTACTGATTTTATGATGATAACATGTATACAATATTCCATGACTGTAATATATGCGATTTTGTATATTTTATATGTTATTATATTTATATATGTGTATGTATATATATGTTTTGAATATATGATATTCATGAGAGTTGTATAATTATATGATAATTATATAATCTATATATATATATACTGATATATACATATTTTGTGTTTGTTCTTATCATAAGAATCGTATTTGATACGATTCTGAATCGGATACAGCAGATTTGCTGAAATATGTGTCTGGTGTCCGATTTTGGCGAACGAATACGCTATTTCATATGTAATCGAGCGTCTGAACGTAACTGATAGTTAAAGCTATCATCGACTGATTTGTAAGGTGTTTGACGTCGTTTAGTCCCTGTAATCTGCGATTTAATGTTATCAGATTTATTTTCGAATTTTCAGATTTTTTCAATATTTGGTTTTTATGATTAAATCATGATGGGTATGATATGTTAAGATCAGATTATGTGTTTTAGCATGTTCTTTTGTGTTAATTGAGCATGGTGGATGGTTATGGCTTATGACCTTAGGTTAATGGTTTAGGTTTTTCAAATACAGCTTGCATGTCGTTTAATCTTGTAATTATTAAATCTCGAATGTAACTCGAGTTCTTCTTGTAAGTTCATTATATTAGTTTTTATATTTCATTCTTGTAATGTACATGAAGACATGATGATTTGAAGATCAAGGGTAATCCTACATGGAGGCCATCCAAGGAAGTAATACAAGAAAGAAGACATGTAATAGTTAGCCTGTATTTATTTTCCACCTTAGATTGACCTAGATCTTTGTCATTAGCTTGATAAAGATCACATAGGATGAAGCTATAACCAACCATGTTTATTTATTTCACTTTACATATATATGCGCATATGATGAATTTATATGTAAAGTAGTTTATAAAGATGCATGCTTAATTAGATTAAAGATGTATGTATTAGATACGACACCCATGCAATGCTTGCTAAACAAGATAAAATATGTAACGATTCAAGATTTTAAAATGAACATACGATTATGAGATTCTCATGTTTGTGAAACAAGGAATAAAATACAATTTTTCTTTGTTTCTGACATGGGGCGATTTTTTCAAAAGCGAGTTCATTGAACTTGTAAGGTTGTGGGTTTTAAGTGAGACCGTTGTGACTCCCTCACTACCTGGAAATTAAACCATTGACGAATATTGATTTGAAGTATTTTATTCAAGGAAAAATTGGGAATCTCTTTATGATGGGACCATGATCATTTTAAAATTAACAAAACCCTAAAGTTAATATTAGGTTGATCGGATGCCTTCCAATGAGTCCAATACGTTAACCTCTAGATCGACCAAAAGTGGGTTCGCCAAAGCGAAGTACTCCTATTTATCATGGGAGATGTGTTGAATTATATTGATACTTTTTGACTATTGGGTTTGACTTAACTAAGTTACCACAATAGGATTGTGAACTTAGAGACATAGAGTTTGGCGAGATTTATTAGATAAATATGAACAAATGTTGTTCCACCAAGCTATCCAAGAGTTATATAGTTGATATAATTGACAAATGTTGTCTACCTAAATAATCATGTTTTAGGAGAAAAGCCAAAGCTGACCTAACGCATGGTGAAATATAGATCTTGGCTCACTAGAAAGGATATAGAAGATATTCTTTCTGAATTAATAGTTAGGGCTATTGATTTGATAAATATAGTGGGAGATATATATTGTATATATATATGAATAATCACTCAAACATAATTTAATGATCATCTGTAGACTAAGTCATTTTATGCACTTTAATATTGTAGATATCAAATGAAAAATAACACAAATAACTTCTCTATGTAATAGTCCTCGAGAAGAACAAGTTGACATGAAATAATTTCCTCAATTGATATGGGAACTTGAGGATTGTCCTCAGGTCCAAGGATGTCACTCAAACCCCTCCCTTATTTCTTCTAGATAAGAATGAAATATGTGCTAAACAAAATGCTTACTAGAAGCAAATTAATTATGCAACTGATGTTTCATGTCACATGCTTGTACTTATGAGTGCTGAGCTTTAGAAGCAACAAGAGCATATGACGCCTATGATATGATTGAGCACTTTTCAAGGATGTTTGAAGGATAGGCTCGTCAGAAAGATTTGACAATAATAAGGCACCATACTTTTTCATTAATGGGAGAATGATATCCGGTTGGACCATATGTTCTAAAGATGATAGGTATATGTACCTTGATATTTTTGGGTTTCAAGAATGGTCTAGAGACTCAGCTTGATTTGATCAAACAATCTTTGAACAACTTATATTCTCGGTTTGTTAAGAACAAAAGGAATGAGATAGACAGAACACTCACTAGGTTGTTAGGCATGTTTAGAACTACCGAAAATAACACGGTAAATGCATGAATTACGTCCATATTGATGGTGTTCACATGGAATGCAAATGGGAAATGAAAGTGGACAGGCAAGGTGAAGATTTGACCTTATCCGGTGCTAAACCAAAGTCCAATCCTAAAGGGCTTTTGAAGCTTGATAGTGGTGTTGCTAAAGGAGATGATTGTCATTTCTGTGGAAATAACTGGATGATTGGAAGTTAAATTATCGAGCTTGTTTGGAAGATCTAAAGAAGAAGACTAGAAATGGTCAAGCTTCAGGTATCGGGTTAGAATTTTAGCAAAAGTTGTTTCTCTAGTTGAAGGAACTCGATACCTAATTTTGGCCATAAGGCGAGTTTGAGAACTTGATAGATTGTTATTACGTGTCTGCCTTTAACAGATACATTAAATGAATTTCTTGTCAGAACAAGAAAGGTTTTCATTTTAATTAAATAAACAATAGTTGTTTATTCTATTTTAATGATAAGGCTTATAATGTTGCACAATTAGTTAACAATTTATATATTCTAAGACGACTCAAATCAAACATTACCTCTAGCATTATAGTTAAGCCATATTAATGAGAAATGCATTTCTGAGTTACATATAGATGGATACTTGTATAAGTTCGATTTTGAATCATATAGAAGATGCGAACTTTATCGCATTAGAAAAATGACTAAAGCTTCTTTTACCTGATCAGGTGAAAGGGCCACCGCATGATTAGGACTTATACATAATGATGTATGTGGTCGAATGTGTATGATGGCAAGGGGTGGCTTTTACTACTTCATAACATTTAGTGTTGAGTTTAGTAGGTATGAACATGTATTCTTATGAAGAACAAATTTGATTCTTTTGAAATGTTCAAAGAATATAAGGTTGAAGTAGAAAAGAAAACAGAGAAAAGTTAGAAGTTCTACGATCAGATCATGGAGGAGGATACTTAAGTCTCAATTTCAAGGGTTTCTTGAAGGAGTGTGATATTGTATCACAACTTACTCCTTCTGAAACACCTCAATGGAATAGAGATTCTGAGAGGAGAAATCATACCTTGTTGGACATAGTGCGATTGATGATGAGTCAAGCGGATCTTCCATTCCGTCTGGGGTTATGCTTTAGAAACAACTGCATATACATTTAACCAAGTTCCGACTAAAGCGGTTCGAAAATACTCCATATGTGATATAGAGTGATAAATGTCATAGCATGTCATTTATGAAAATTTGGGGACGTGAAGCATTTGTAAAACGTATAGCCTTTGACAAGATTGGACCAAAATTAGATAGATGTTATTTTGTGGGATACCCAAGTGAGACTGGAGTATAGTTTTTATAATCCTTCTGAGAACAAAGTGTTTGTTGCTCGGGCCGCTGTATTTCTTGAGGGAGAACTAATTTCTAAGAAATCAGTGGGAGGACAATACATCTCGATGTAGATTGAGAACCACATGATAACATTGAACCAGAGTTGTAATAAGATCAGAATGTACATCAAAATGTTGAAAGTAATCATGTCCAAGAAACATAGGTTATTCGTAGATCTAGTAGGATTCACCATGTGCTCGGGAGAAATTATGAATTTCTTTTGACTCAAGATGGTGATGTGATGCTTATGGATAATGATAAGCCTCTCACCTACCAAGATGCTATGAACAGTTTAGACTCCCAGAGATTGCTAGAGGCCATGAAATCCGAGATGGAATCCATGTATCAAAATAAAGTACTGCCTTTAGTTGATCCACTCAAAGGGGTAAAACCTATAGGGTGCATGTGGGTTTTCAAGAAAACTGACATGGATGGTAAAGTTCAGACTTATAAGACGCGACTAGTGGCAAAAAGTTTCAAACAAATTCATGGTATAGAATATGATGAGACTTTTTCATCGGTTACTATGGTCAAGTCCATCAGAATTTTGTTAGCAATAGTTGCTTACTTTGACTATGAGATTTTACAAATGGATGTCAAAACTGATTTCTTATATGGGAGCCTTGAACATGATGTATATATGATACAATCTGAGGGTTTTGTCGATCCAAAGTTTGCTAAGATTATTTGTAAGTTGCTTCTATCTATAGAAGCAAGCATCAAGGAGAATGAATATTCATTTTGATGAAACGGTCAAAGAGTTTGGCTTTATTCAAAATGAAGATGAACTATGTGTTTACAAGAAGGTTAGTGGGAGCCATGTGACATTCCTAATATTATATATATATGACATATAGTAAATAAGGAATGGCATACCTTCTCTACAGCCTGTTAAGACTTGGTTGAGAAATAGTTTCTCGATGAAAGATTTAGGCGATGCTACCTAGATATTAGGGATTAAGATCTATAGAGATGAATTGAAAAGATTAATCGACCTAGTCGGAGTACATATATTGATAAAGTATTACATCATTTTATGATGCAAGAGACAAAGAAAGGATATGTTTCGATGTCTCATGGGATAGTGATCTCAAAAGATAATTGCCCCCTAAATCACTAGATGATAAGGGCTGTTTGAGAAAGTTCCAGATACGTCAGCAATTGGATCTATAATGTGTACAATGATATGTATTTATCCTGATGTTTCGTATTCTTTAAGCATGACAATCAGATACCAGTCTAATCCAGGTGATAGTTTTCAAGAATATTCTTAAGTACTTAAAGAGGACTAAAGATTTATTTTTAGTGTATGGAGAAGATAGGGAACTGGTTGTAAAGGGTTACACTGATACTAGTTTTTGAACCTAATTTTTGGACATACAGGGATGATTACCAGTTTATGTCTGTTTTGTGTTTTGTCTAAATATAATTGATGTTAGCTTGAATAGTTCCCAGCAAGAACATTGATGATTCTATGGAAGCCGAATATATTGATATTTTTTAAAACAACCATGGAGACTGTTTAGGCATGTCCCTAGGAAATATTTCCTTATTAATGAGATTAATGATTATGGAGATATAAATGTAAAGTTCATAGTAATGATAGTGTTGCAGACCCACTGACTAAGGCTTTGTTGCAGCAGAAATACGATTGTCATACTAGTTCCATGAGTATTAGATACATGGGTGATTGGCTCTAGTGCAAGTGGGAGATTGTTAGTGTTTGCACCCTAGAAACAACACTATGATGTTTTAGTTTAAGATATTAGGATTATTAATGTTTATGTTATATCAATTATTCCCTTTCTAATTTATTAATTCTTAATTTACTATAATATAAATGTTAGATTAATATCCTTGGAATATTTATGCAATTCTATATCTCTAAGTACGTGACTTAGAAATGAGATTATGAGAATAGTATCAATATTCCTAAAGGTCCCTAGTCGAGTATTATTATTGAGGTACAATATTAATGCATTAAGACTGGTATGTTTGTTGATTGATGATCACATCTCATTGATCATAGGTATAGTGATACTAAAGTAAAAAACACAGGCAGATGTATATGTACATGGTGCTGGACAGACCTAATGTGAGATTCTACATGTCTGTTATGTCATAAGTAATTCTAACAGTGATAATAATATAATGGTCCTTAGACCTGAAGTCATTATATTTCTATACGAGAATTAATATACATTAATTCCATTAAAAGTTATCCTTGACCGGGTAATGATAAAAGTGGACATTAGGTATATTATGAACCGTATGAGAAATATGAATGATATAGATGGGATTTAACCCTCATATTTTAGGAGTGATATTATTGGGCCTCTTGTGTGAGCTAGACTATGAAATGCGTGGCCACGCTCAAATGTTGAGTGGATATGATAGTCTACTCATTGATCAAGGAAACCTGGATTAAAAAATGATGAGAATGACAAATTACATGCCTCTAGTTTAATCTTTAATATTTGGTTCAAGGGATTATATTACATTGTGCATTATTCACGAAAGGTTTAATCGATCATCGATTCAATTATTATTACCTGGGTAGAAATGATGTATTACTAGATCCCACTCATTGTTTACGATTTTAAATTAGATTTTAAATTTATTGCCAACGTAATAATAACCTATAGGGTCACACATAAACAATGCTTGAAGGATTTAATTTAAATTGGATTTAAATTATATTAAAGTAAATCAAATTATTTATAATATTAATTAAGTATGACTTAATTAATTAGATTAATATTGATATTCGAATTTACTAATATTAATTATGAAATTTATTTGTTAAATAATTAAGTGTGACTTAACTATTATAAAAATAGGAATTTTGAATTAATAATAACTCCTAATTAGTTAAGAGTTATAATTCTTTTTCTACTCCCTACATAATATCTCTTGTTTGGCTGATTTTGTGAGCATGACTTTAACTAAAACCCTAGCCACCAAGGGAGAAGATGGAGAGAGCAAGAAGAAACGAGTTTGTGCTAGTACACATTCAATCCTTGCTTTCAAGCATTCGTGTAGATACCGATAGAGTGTAGATCGCGAGAGCGGGATGCGTGGTGATTGAACAAACTTTGGATCTCCATTAGTCAACCAATTTGTAAAGCTTCTTAAGGTAAAAAATTTGATCTACAAATTAAATATCTATTTTTGCATGGATCCTGCGGTGGGTTTCGAAAACTCGGATTATTCACGTTTTAATTACTATTTCTGTTACATTTATGTGCTCGAAACCCACCACAATCTTGAACCCCGATCATATCATTGAACTTGATATGTAAGCTTTATTTCTTGTAAACCACCAACGGTTGATTTTCCAGATGTTAAACCATACAAATACAATACTACTCCATAAATACATACACACCATAAACCAAATACTTTAACAAAATTACTTGAGCATACAAAAACTTATATATCATGTTATACCCTATGAAATTAAAGATTTGTATCCTATTTTATCATTAAATCATTGTTCATCAGATACGTGATTCTTCAATAGACTTTGTAACACCCTCCAAATCCGGGGTATAGATCTAGGTATTACTGCCACTAACTACCTTACTAAACCTGTAGAATAATAATATATATATAACCACCCCTTGATATTACTACTCAGGATCTTTTAAGGTTAAGTTATGAAAACAAGAACAACTTACTATCTTTATTATAACAACCCAAATAAACTGTCTTACAAACCTTTTTTATTATAAACCAGTTATCTACATAAATTTTAAACTAAGTTTCTTTTATTCAAACGACATCTACATCTGTTCTTGCTACACCAGCTCGGGCATCTCAAAACTCTCTTATGGAATTGGAATTAGCACCCTTGGTGCCAGAGGGTCCCGCCGTCTGACCCGCTTCTTGACCATTCGAGTACGTATGCGTTTCATTCTCGACTTTAACTGAAAAACAAGGTGAATAACAACAATAATAGAGGTGATCGAACATTGCTCAATAAGCATGCAACATATATATATACATTCTGTTTGCTCGTGTAGACACATGATTCTGTAGGGAATAAGGAAGGCCACTATCAGCGAGTACCAAATGAATTAGACTAGACACAAAAACCAACATATGCACCATAACCTGCTGATCAGTCAGGATATAGCACGGATCCAAACCCAACTGTATAGACTCACCAACATATAGGGTATCCAGGCACTATGGTCTAATAATCAGAGGTCCGGTTCATATCCGGCCCGCATCATAACCATCTAGTCCATAGCCGGAATATATCAGAGTATATCTATATGTGTGTATATAAATATTGGAATATTAATAGAGGATTTAATGAATTGGGAGAAATCAGGAATTGAAACGAATTATGGATAAAGGAACAATAATTGTGTATTAGTGTTTATGTTTAAGAGTTATCAAGATATAACTGTCATGAAAATTTGTAAGAAATTCACTATTCTGAACTTAGAATAGGGGAAAAACTTGCCTGGTACACGCTCCTCTTCTGGTAGTTCACAACTCCATATTTCTGGCTTGATCTGCCTTGAAAATTTTGAATCTATCAAAGAAAGATACTCGGTTAGTTGACTTATATCGTAAGCGTATCTCTGACTGAGACCACGTAGCCCTTATCGTCTACCTATACGATTCTATCTGACTCGTATCTACATTAATTAGAATTTAGGACTCAAGTACTCACATAAATCATATAGCATATAAGGCATATAATTAATTTAGACTTATAAATATTTTTTGAATCTTATTTGGATCTATATTCGTAGTATCAGACAATATCTGACTCGTTTCCTAATTTTCTGGGATATATTAGACTCGTATTTACAAATAATAAGGTCTGTAATCAAATAACTACCTTAAGCTAACTCTCTTTTGAAAAAAATTAAGATTTGTAACTATTTTTAATGGAATCAGGTCATTTTTCTAAGTCTAAGGGCTTTCGTTTTGATTAAATCGGATAAACGGTTCAATTGTTACGCAATAAACAATAATTAAACAATTATCAGTCAATTATAATTAACTATTCACAAATAATTGAACCTCAAATATATTTTTAAGTAATTATCTAGGAATTATCATATTTACAAATAATTGTTCCCTAATTTTTGGAATTAAATAGAATTTATTACAAATTATTCAATTAAATTGATTAATTATAAAATAATTAATTAACTTAATCAAATAATATGTAATTAGGAAATAATTAAATTAATTAATTAATTAATTAATTTTTAAAATTTTCAAATAAGAAAATAATTTAGAATTATTTATATAATAAATCAGATAATTAATTAAGTTCTCTATTGGATTTTCTAAATAATAAAAACTAATTTTTTTTTCTGATTTTTATAAATTAAAAATAAATTAGAAAATCAGAAACAAATTTTCAGAAATCAATTCAGTACAAACAGGATCAAAATCGGGTCGACTCCAGGTCGAAAGCGGGTCGATTTCGGGTCACCAAGAACACCGCCGGCTACCACCCAGAATCCGATGCTGGCGGGTTTTTCCGGGGAGTGTAAAATAGCAACGAAAAAAACGGGTTTTTGCTGGTTTCTCTTCGTTTTCGATCAACAACAACACAGGAACATCAAGTTCCTCCTTCCCTCGTCGATTCAAAGCCGAAAACACAGAAACGCCGCCGGTAATGGCGGTTTTCCGACGAGCCTAAAATGAAAATGAAATCTAACGAACCCGGTACCAAACGACTATAAATTCGACAATCTACAATCCTATGGTACTCAAAATCATCACAGTAAACTCAATCAAAAGTACCCAAATCAAAATCAAACATAAAAATTACGATTTTAAATTCGAATAATCCAATGATGAAATCGATAAAAGAAATGGAAAGAAGAGTCAAAGAGCTTCAAATCGGTTACTTACATGATCGATTTGGTGAACAGAAACATGATGAACTTGCTGATCATAGGTATAGTGATACTAAAGTAAAAAACACAGGCAGATGTATATGTACATGGTCCTGGACATACCCAATGTTAGATTCTACATGTTTGTTGTGTCATAAGTAATTTTAACAGTGATAATGATGTAATGTTCCTTAGACCTGAAGTCATTATATTTCTATACGAGCATTAATATACATTGATTCCATTAAAAGTTATCCTTGGCTGGGTAATGATAAAAGTGGACATTGGGTATATTATGAATCGTATGACAAATATGAATGATCTAGATGGGATTTAACCCTCATATTTTAGGAGTGATATTATTGGGCCTCTTGTGTGAGCTAGGCTATGAAATGCGTGGCCACGCTCAAATATTGATTGGATATGATAGTCTACTCATTGATCAAGGAAACCTGGATTAAACATTGATGAGAATGACACATTACATGCCTCTAGTTTAAACTATAATATTTGGTTAAAGGGATTATATTACCTTGTACATTATTCACGAAAGCTTTAATCAATCATCGATTCAATTATTATTACTTGGGTAGCAATGATGTATTACTTGATGCCGCTCATTGTTTATGATTTTAAATTAGATTTAAAGTTCGTTGCCAACGTAATAATAACCTATAGGGCCACACACAACGAATGCTTGAAGGATTTAATTTAAATTGGATTTAAATTATATTAAAGTAATTCGAATTATTAATAATATTAATTAAGTATAACTTAACTAATTAGATAAATATTGATATTTGAATTTACTAATATTAATTATGAAATTCATTTGCTAAATAATTAAGTGTGACTTAACTATTATAAAAATAGGAATTTTGAATTAATAATAACTCCTAATTAGTTAATAGTTATAACTCTTTTTCTACTCCCTATATAGTATATCTTGTTTGGCTGATTTTGTGAGCATGACTTTTACTAAAACCCTAGCCACCAAGGGAGAAGATGGAGAGAGCAAGAAGAAACGAGTTTGTGCTAGTACACATTCAATCCTTGTTTTCAAGCATTCGTGTAGATACCGATCAAGCGTAGATCGCGAGAGCTGTATGCGTGGTGATTGAACAAGATTTGGATCTCCATTAGTCAACCAATTTATAAAGCTTCTTAAGGTAAAAAATCTGATCTACGAATTAAATATCTATTTTTGCGTAGATCCTACGGCGGGTTTCGAAAACTTGGATTTTTCATGTTTTAATTACTATTTCCGCTGCGTTTATGTGCTCGAAACCCACCACAACCTTGAACCCTGATCATATCATTAAACTCGATATGTAAGCTTTATTTCTTGTAAACCACCAACGGTTGATTTTCTAGATGTTAAACCATACAAATACAATACTACTCCACAAATACATACACACCATAAACCAAATACTGAAACAAAATTACTTGAGCATACAAAAACTTATATATCCTGTTATACCCTATGACATTAAAGATTTGTATCATGTTTTATCATTGAACCATTGTTCATCACATACCTATTTCTTCAACAGACTTTGTAACACCCTCCAAATCCGGGGTATAGATCTGGGTATTACTGCAACTAACTACCTTACTAAACATGTACAATAATAATAATATATATATAACCACCCCTTGATACTACTACTCAGGATCTTTTAAGGTTAAGTTGTGAAAACAAGAACAACTTACTGTTTTTATTATAACAACCCAAATAAAATGTCTTACAAACCTTCTTTATTACAAACCAGTTATCTACATAAATTTTAAACTAAGTTTCTTTTATTCAAGTGACATGTTAGGCCATACAACACTGTAGAAGGGGTTTGAATACAGTGTTTAATACAATCAAATCGATTTTAAACACAAGTAACAGTAAACAGATATATTCAATAAGATAAACTCTGTTACAATGGAATTGTTCTCTCTCACTGATGAACAAATATCACTAAGAGCTGCTAGGTTACAATGTATAATCTTCTCGATAATGATAACACATGTAGTGTAAACCCAAAGTCTGTGTTTATATAGTACACAGTTACAAGATAACCTCTAATTAATGTGGAATACAATTCTGTCTCCTAAAATATATCAATCAGATATCTTCTACAAGTCTTCCAGTCTTCTAACTCTTTCCATTCATATCTTCTTTTATTTAGTCTCGATCTTCTACTGTAAATCAGCTTCCTTCCTTATATGAAAATCTTCCCGCACTTAAGTTCTGATATGACCTTAAATTCTGATATTAAGTTCTGACTTCCAGTAAGTCCTGATTTCAGTAAGTCCTGATATATCTTGTTTATTAAGATCTGAAAACTAAACACGAAACATATTAGACATGACATCTCAAATATATCTAACAATCTCCCCCAACTTGTTAATTATGCAAAATATACAAGTTAATAGATTTGATGATGTCAAAAATATTTAAGTACAAATGCAAATAAGAGTTTAACTAGATAACTAACTACAATTTACAGTCCTTGTAGCTTTTACCAATCTCACTGAGTCAATCTGAATCCCGAATGATTCTTGACAAAGCTTGATATTAGCTTTTCTTCTTTAATCCTCAGGACTTGAGAGAGTGTAGTCTTGACTTGCTTCATCTCTTCATTCTGACTTCCAATCTGGTAGATTACAGTCCTTAAAGCAGAGATATGGTTTCTTTCTAAACCATCCTTCAGTCTTATTACCCTAGGATGAGAAGAATCTTCATTATAGCATAGACATTTCCCTTTCAGAATCACTTCAAGCTTAGCAGAATTCTTCTTCATTGGAATTTCACTTCCATCATTTTCAACAATACTAGGAATGAATTCTGTAACTCTTGAACCAGAAATTCTAGCTTTATCTCTGATGGTCTTCAACATGAAGTTTGACCATCTCCTGGTAATATCGGACTTTACCTCTAAAAGGTAATGAAAAAATTGAAGTTCTTTCAATGATTTTTTTAACACATCTGATTCTGACATCTGATATGTCCTTCCATCTTCAAGAAATAGAATCAGATTTTCCTTGACATTGTGCTTGTCATGAGCATCCAGTACCACTTAAACAGAGATAACCTTATCAAGATGTTTCTGTGTAACATCTTCAAGCGGTCTGTCAGTCAATAGAATTGGATCCCTAGTAGCAACTTCAACTCCTATTTTGATCTTAGCTTCATCAGATACTAGTCCAACCCTGTCTCTTGGTTCTCTAGCATTTAACCCAATAGTCATGAAAGTAGACAGCAATTGGCTTTTCATTGGATCCGATGGTTTGACATTTTTCCACAAAAGTTTCTTTTTATCAGCTACTTCCATTTTGTCTAAATCAACTTGAGAACTGTCAGAGGTTGATGTCTTGATGATTTCATTAGAACTTGCTGTTTCTGTTGTAGCTTGAAGTTCTTCACTCTGAACAACTTGAGCCTTGTAAGAGGTTGTCTTTGATTCTTCATAAATCTTCCTTCTTTTCAGAGTTTGAACATCTTTATCTTCAGCAAGATTATCATCAGTAACTTGAACCATTTTGCACACTGGCTTTATCAGAATTTGAGGAATTTTCATCTCTAGTGGCTTGATTGGTTCATCAACTTTTCCCTTTCCTTTGTCTTTGGGATCAATCTCAGATTGTGATCTTGTCTTGGCTTTAGATACCTCAGAAATTGACTTCTCCTTGATCACAATGCCTTTTTCCTTAGGCCTTGGAGGTTTCTTTGCAACCGAAGCTTTTGGCTTTAGATTTTTCTTTTCAGCTTTAAATCTAGCTTCTTCCTCCTTGAGATTTTCTAAATCCATTCCTGGATTATGTTTCAGAAACAATCTTCTACAATTTCCTCATCAAGTGTCTGAATCTTGGGATCTTTGTAGTAGACAGTAATCTGCTTTCCCTTTACCTTCAGAGTTTGCATGAACTTTTGAGAATCTTGACTTCCACCTTGTATCAGAACATCAGGCTTTGTCATCAAACTTTGCTCATCAGAACTTGATATCAGGATTTGAGTTTCAATACTTGCTATCAGATTTTGAGTTTGAGCAGCTTCAGAACTTGTCTTCTTTTGAATAGAAGATTTGCTTGTATCAGTAATTAGTTTCCTTGAAGAAACCTTGTTGCTCTGCTCTTTTCCTTGAACTTGACCTCTACCCTTGCTAGGGTTTCCCTGGTCATCAGCTTCATCATCTTTCTTTTTCAGTAATTGATCATTTGAGCATTTGGACTTAACTAACTTCTCCCCCTTTTTGGCATCATCTGATAGTAGGAGTGAGAGAAGAAGTTCAACTGAAGATTGGATCTCATCCAATTGAGCCTGTTGAGAAGCTTGATTAGCCATAACCTCAGAGATTTGGGCCTGTTGCTTCTCTTGATTTTTCTTAATTGCTTTTACTTTCTCAGAAATAGGTCTGATAAACCTCTTTTTGTCAAGCTTGATCTCCATATCTAGCTTTTCAGCTTTTTCAAGAAGCTTATCAACCTTTTCTTGAGTTTGTGAGTGTAGATCTTGAAGGTTCTTGGTAGATAGAGCAGTGATCTTGAGCTGTGTCTTGATATCAGAATTTATCACAAGCTCATCAGCTTTAGCAATGTGCTTTGTCAGAACTTTAGAGCTTGGAATGAAATCATTTTCATTCCACTTCTTGGTCCACTCTACTCCTCTATGAGTTTCATCTAAAGGTATAGGAGCATCATGTTCAACAAATTTCTTGACCAATGCTTCCTTTTTCAAGTACAGGAGCAGGAGTATGTACTGAGACACTATCTCTAGAACTTGATGAAGACTCATTATCCTCTGATAACACTACAATGTTTGAGGCTATAAGAGTTTCTGATTCAATTTCATCAAAATTTTGATCTTCAGGTTCTTGATCCAGAATTAGTGTAGATGGTATTTCAGCATCAATATTTAAGATTGGAGAATGAGTTGGAGATGTCTGAGCTGCTGTTGGTGGAGCTTCCAGATAAAGAACATTTGGTATATTTAGATTATGAATATCTATTTCAGAATTTGTAGCTTGTTCTTCAGCATCATCTGTAGCTTTAATAGGAGAGACAGAAGGTGTTGGGAGAGTATCTTGAGCTTGAGTAGGGGACGGCAGAGCTTCAATTACAACAGGTTCTGATGAGATCAGAGATTCCCGATCCCCTTCCTCAGCCTCAGTTGTATCCTTAGATGTAGGCTTAGCATTATACCTCTTTGCCCTTATTTTATTCAATCTCCTTGCCCTTGAAGGAGTTGCTTTAACAGCATCAGAACTTACAGTTCTCTTTCTTTTCAAGGAATCAGAATCTTGAGCTACAGTTTCTTTCTGAGAAGTGACATTCTCAGCTTCAACTGTCACAGGTTCTGATGCATGAACCTGTGCTTCCTCTTCACTATTAGATTCATCCCTGAGAATCATTTTCCTTCTCTTTTTTAAAGGCTGGGGAACAGACTTTGTCCTCTTTGGCCTGAAGGTGAAGGTCTGATAGTATGTGCTGATGATTGAGGTTGAGATGACTGTGTTGGTTTGAAATATGTCCTGATGGTAGGTTGTGATTGTGGTTGAGAAGTTGTTGGTTGTGTAGTGGTTGGAAGTTCTGATGGAGGTCGGCTTGGTTGGACATCAGGATATAAAGTAGTGTATGTGGATGGGTCAGAGTTTACCAAAAAACTGTTTGACAGATTGTGGAATTTAGAGGGGTCTCAAAACAGTTTTCTTATTATTAGCATATAATAAGTCAGTAAAATCTCTCTTAACAAGCTTAAATGGTTCAATTAACTCACTTGCTAATTGGAGTACATCAGAACAACAAGAACTATAAATAAGCTGACAAAATCTAGCAAAATATACAGTGTTTCTATCTTCTGTCATCCTATCCCCAATAAAGCCTAAAACAGCATTTGCATAATCAAAATGAGTTTGATTTATGAGAGCATACCTGATTTGTTGACTGAGAATTGGGATTGCATCAAAATTGGAGCACTTATTTGCAAAAGTCCTGGTGATGCAGTTGAAGAAGAAACTCCATTCCTTCCTTATGTGAGGTCTCTTCAACTATCCCAGCTTCGCCAGAGTCTTCTCATAGCCCAGATTGGCCATTAGCTGTTAAAGAACTGGCTCTTCAACTGTTGAATATGTGCAGTTTTCTGGCAGATGGAGTGCTTGTCGAACTATGGCCAAAGTCACCACATAAGCATCCTCCCCTGTAGTAAAGACAATACTTAGGGACCCATTGGCACCACCATCATCATACATGTATGACCTCCAGAACTCCAGCACTTGAGTTCCCGAGAATGTGTCTGGTTGGGTCAGTGCATAACCTATCTCAGAGTTAGCAAGAAAGTCCTGAACGAAATGAAGATCTGATGGGGCTTCACTCTTGCTAAGAATAGCCAAGTAATTGTTGGGGACAAACTTCGCTCCATTGAAAATAATATCTTTTGGTGCCATTTCTGTAAGAAATAAGTGAGAAAATATATTGTGCAAAAGTGTTTGATAAAAGTCCTGTATGAAAAAGCTTCATAGAATATTAGAAGGAGAAAGAATAAGAGAGAATAAGAATAGAAAAGTAGGTAAAAGATTAGAAAATCTTTTAACTTCCATATATACTCTCTCCACTCAATAGTCCTTTTTAGAAGTAAAACAGACACTTGTACACTTGTCATCCAGTAAATAGTTAAAGCAGAGTTAGTGGGCACGAGAAATAAGCAATAATTACTGTGCGCATGCAGTTTTTCAAGACAAGCACATTTACCACTAACCCAAATGATTATGGTTGTTTTTATCTCACCTAATTATATTCTGATAAAATATGACCGTTTCAGTATTTACCACAAATAAGTCAAGTAAAGAATAATGCCACGTAAGCATCAGAGTTTCCATCAGGATTTAATATCAGAACTTGACTATTATCAGATTTTAACAGTCATTAGAACATGGCTTCTGTACTCAAAAAGTGAATGTCCTTTTCTGTGATTCTTCATACAAATACTGACTTGTTTCTTCAGAGTTTAATCATCAAAACTTCCATCAGAACTTGTCCTCAGAATTTATGCAAATAACACTTAACTATTTATCTGAAATAACTTGATCATCACAGTAATTTTCATCATTCATATGGAGTGATAGTGTGTGCATTATCAAAATATCAGATAAATATTAAAGTCTGATAAACTTCAGTACATCTTAGAAATAAGGCATAACTAAGAAAAGTGCTTAAAAGCTGTCATTAATAATGAAGTCTACTATAGGATAAATTTGTGAATATGTCCACCTCAACTGTTTGTGCTCATTTTATGCATCTTTTAAAAAAAAAATTCACAGTGGCTTCTCAGTGTAAATGAGTCACAACTGTTATCAGAATTTATGCTATTATCTGAGTATTTCTCCAGTAATCAGAGAATGTGAAAAGTCACCAAGAAAAAAATATTTGTTTTTCTAATGCATGTTACTTAATACCAGCAATGCACTTGGGTCTTCCCTTCCACATATTTACTCTAGATCTCAAAGAAGTACCTGACTTTAATTTTCTTTTCTTTTCTTTTATGTTCTTCAGATAAGTGAGGCTTATCAAGCATGTGGTTCATCCTTAAGATTTATTGACATCAGAATTTGACAGATAAGAAGCAAGAATCTAGTTTGTGACTTAGTGATAAGATACACAAAGTAAATTTGACTAAGCTCAAAATTAGAATTTGCTTGTGTTAATGAATTTCCACATAAACAACTAATTCAAACATGGAATTTTTAGTATGTTAAAGACTATTATGTCAGCATCTAGCACAGTAATCCTCATTGGATTGAATAGTCACAGAACATTCAAATCACTATCAGAGTATATAGATCCACATCAGATAACAATCAACATTTAATGTATTTCAATTTAAGCATAGATTACATGAAAATAAGACAATCTGTAAACACTGATCATAAAGTCTGATGCATGAGAACAAAAACTAAGTAGATTTAGAGAAAGAACCTGAAACCATTCCAAGTTTATTTACCAGTCTTGTAAATGTAGCTTCACATAGTAGTTTTGTGAAGATATCTGCTAGTTGTTGATCTGTTGGAACAAAATGCAATTCTACTTTACCTTCCATCACATGTTTCCTTATGAAATGGTACCTAATGCTGATGTGCTTTGTCATTGAGTGTTGAACTGGATTACCTGTGATAGCAATAACACTTTGATTATCACAGTAAATAGGTATTTTAGAAAATTCTAACCCATAATCCAGTTACTGATTCTTCATCCAAAGAATCTGTGCACAACAGCTTCCTGCAGAAATATATTCTGCTTCTGCAGCTGATATGGAAATTGATTTATGTTTCTTGCTAAACAAGAAACCAATCTGCCTCCAAGAAATTGGCAGCTTCTACTAGTGCTTTTCCTTTCTATTTTGCATCCTGCAAAATCTGCATCTGAGTAACCTATTAGGTTAAAATCTGATTCTCTAGAATACCACAATCCTAGATCAGCTGTACCCTTGAGGTACTTGAAAATTCTTTTCACAGCTATTAAATGAGGTTCCCTTGGATCAGCCTGAAATCTTGCACAAAGATAGGTAGCATACATGATATCAGGTCTACTAGCAGTTAAATAGAGTAAAGAGCCAATCATACCTCTGTAGTTAGTAATATCTACTGATGAACCAATATCTTTATCTAACTTGGTTGCAGTGGCCATGGGAGTGGATGCAGTTGAACAGTCTTGCATTCCAAATTTCTTGAGTAAGTTTCTGGTGTACTTGGATTGACAGATAAAAGTACCTTCTTCATTTTGCTTGACTTGAAGTCCCAGAAAATAAATAAGTTCTCCCATCATATTCATTTGATATCTTGACTGCATTAGCTTTGCAAACCTTTCACAGAGTTTGGCATTTGTAGAACCAAATATGATGTCATCAACATATATCTGTACCAAAAGTAAGTCCTTTCCATGGTTGAGGTAGAACAATGTTTTATCAATTGTACCTCTGTGAAATCCACTTTCTAGAAGGAATTGAGCTAAAATCTCATACTATGCTCTTGGAGCTTGCTTAGGGCCATAAAGTGCTTTGTCAAGCCTGTAAACATGATTTGGAAATTTTGAATCTACAAAGCCTGGAGGTTGTTCTATATAAACCTCTTCTTCCAATTCTCCATTGAGAAAAGCACTTTTCACACCCATTTGAAAGACTTTAAAGTTTTTGTGAGCATAATAAGCCAAAAAGATTCGTATGGCTTCTAATCTAGCAACTGGTGCAAATGTTTCATCATAATCAATACCCTCATGTTGAGAGTAACATTTAGCAACCAGCCTTGCTTTGTTCCTTGTAATTATGCCATCACTATCAGTTTTGTTTCTGAACACCCAATTTGTGCCAACAACTGATCTATTCTTTGGTCTTGGCACTAGGGTCCAGACTTTATTTCTTTCAAATTCATTTAACTCTTCATGCATTGCTTGCACCCAATCAGCATCTTGAAGAGCTTCTTCCACTTTCTTTGGTTTAGTCTGAGATAGAAAAGAATGATAGAGACATTCATTTGATGTTGCAGTTCTAGTTCTGACACCTACTTCAGGATCTCCAATTATTAAGTTAGGTGTATGTGATTTGGTCCACTTTCTTACAGATGGAAGTTGCTTTCTAGAACTGGATCCTCGCCCATGATCCATGTTATCTCCATCAGCATTTTCTGATGCTCCCCCTGTAGTTATGCTCTCTGAAACTTCATAATTTGAGTTGGTTCCTTCGGGATTTGAAGAATCAGAGTTTCCAGAATTATCAGAGGTTGGCTCATCAGAACTTGATGAATCAGAACTTGAAGAGCCAATGACAGGTTCTAATGCTTCTTGAGTGTCTTGAGTTGTGGTAGGATCTTCAGCTTGCTCCCCCTGGACAGGTACATTTTCCTTTGCAGTTGTTACCACAGTTTCAATGACATCAGAACTTAACCTGTCAGAACTTACAGGATCAGAGTTTAAGTCATCAGAATTTACAGAATCAGAATTTAAATCTTCATTTTCAAATCTCAGCTGATCATGATCATTGAAATCTTCAAGTCCAGTAATCTTCTTATCATTAAAAGATACATTGTTAGATTCCATGACAACCCTTGTTCTTAAATTGTAGACTCCGATGGCTTTTATGGAAAGTGAATATAATACAAAAATTCCTTCATTAGCTTTTAGATCAAATTTTGACAGCTGTTCAGGATGAGTCTTAAGAACAACACTCTTACAACCAAATACATGAAAGTATTTCAGATTTGGCTTCTTTTTCTTCACCATCTCATATGGTGTTTTTCCATGCTTGTTTATGAGTGTTGCATTCTCTGTAAAACAAGCAGTCTGCACAACTTCAGCCCAAAAGTAGGTTGGTAGCTTTGCTTCATCAAGCATAGTTCGTGCAGCTTCAATGAGAGTCCTGTTCTTTCTTTCTACAACTCCATTTTGCTATGGAGTTCCAGGTGCAGAAAATTCCTGTTTGATTTCATGCTCTTTGCAGAACTCTTCCATGATTGAATTCTTGAGCTTAGTGCCATTTTCACTTCTTATAATTTTAACAGAATCTTTGACCAACTTATCCAGCTGGCTGACATGATCAGTTAGAGTAGATGTAGTTTCATTCTTCTTGTGCAAGAAATACACCCAAGTGTATCTTGTGAACTCATCCACTATAACCATAGCATATTTCTTCTTTGCAATAGACATGACATTGACTGGACCAAATAGATCAACATGCAGTAGGTGATAAGGCTCAAGAATTGAAGATTCAGTTTTGCTCTTGAAAGAAGATTTTCTTTGTTTTTCCTTTTGACATGAATGACAAAGGCTATCAGGAGCAAATACTGATTTTGGCAGTCCTCTCACAAGATCTTTCTTTACTAGTTCATTTATATTGTTGAAATTTAAATGAGAGAGTCTTTTGTGCCAATTCCAGCTTTCTTCAATTGATGCTCTACTCAACAGACAGATTGCAGAACCATCGAAACTTGTTGAAAGTATGGCTTCTTAAATTTTACCATGCCTATAACCTTTCAGAACCACTTTGCCTGTATAATTGCTTACAACTTTACAGTGTTCTTCAAAGAAATCCACATAAATACCTCTGTCACAGATTTGACTCACACTTAGCAGATTGTGTTTAAGTCTTGAGATAAGAGCTACTGTTTCAATGATGACATTCCAAAGATTGATATTGTCATATCCCAGAGTTTTTCCCATGTTTCCATCTCCATAAGAAACTCCTGGGCCAACTTTCTCCATAAAGTCTAATAGTAGGGCTTTATTTCCATTCATATATCCTGAACATCCACTATCCAGCACTAGGATATTTTTTCTGTTGCCCTGCAATCACAAAGACCACTAATGGTTAGTTTTAAGGACACAGACTTGCTTGGATCCTTTGGCCTTTTTTAAGTTTGTTAGCATTTGCAGCGAATTTAATTTCAGAGTTTATGCTAACATGCTATTTATCAGAACTTATATCAGACTTTGCATCAGACTTTACACTAGAAGGAATTAAAGTAACTTTCTACAAAGAAGGTTTTATTTAATAATAATCATAGTACAGACTATGATATTCCTTACAAGTATAAATGGAATGCCATAAACTACCATAATAAAAATAAGGATTTTGTGGCTTAAACCTAACAGACTGACTCTTAACTCCTGATCTAGGAGGTAAAGAGTTTATATTCTTATTCTTCCTGCAAAAAGAAGCAAGATGGTTAGTGTTTCCACAATTATAGCATTTCTTTCTGAGAGCATTAGGAACAGGCATATAATTATTACTTTTGTTCACACCTTCCTTTCCATTCCTATTTGTTCTAGCTTCCTTTACCTTGTTGACATTCCTAATATCTTTCAGCTTATGCTTAAGCTGCTTCTTTGTCATTAAGCCTATGTTTACTTGAGCTGGTTTATCCTGTTCTAATTTCTCAGATGTTGACTTCTCCTTAACTTCTGTCACAGACTCTTTCATCTTTTCGGAATCAGACTTTACATTTTTAGCTACAAACTTAACAGGATTTACCTTAGGATTAGCAGTCTATTTAACAACAATTGGCTCAATTTGTTCAGTTCCTTTTTTACTTTTATCATCTCCATAACCTAAGCCCTCTTTCCAGTTTCCACTATTTAATAAATTCTGAGTTGATCTGCCAGAGTTAGTCCAAGTTCTGATAATCTCTCTTTCTTTTTCTAAGTCAGCTTTTAGAGATTCATTCAATTTTAAAACTTCATTTCTAACATATAAAGCATCATCTTTTTCTTTCTTAGTTTGATGAAGAACAACTAACTCCTTTTCTAAATAATCATTTCTCTTTTTATAAGCAGAATTTTCAGATGTTAATCTTTCACATGTTAAAGTCTGATCTCTATATTAATAAACATGGTTTTAAGATATAATCTCAACTCAGTAATATCATCAGTATGAAAAGCATAAGTTGTTTGAGGTACCTTCAATTCAGCAGTTTCAGGGCTGCTATCAGCATTTGCCATCAAGGCATAGTTCACCTCATCTTCAGAATCTGAAGTGTATGTCCAGCTTTTCTTCTTTGTGACAAGTGCCTTGCCTTTGTCACTTTTTCCTTTCTTGCAGTCAGGAGATATGTAGCCTCTTTCACCACAATTGTAGTATTTGACATTTGAGTTGTTTCCTCTGTCAGACTTTCCTCCCTTGCCTTCAGACTTTCTGAACCCTTTCTTATCAGAACTTAAACCTTTCCTGGAAAACTTCTTTCCCTTTCTGAATTTCCTGTAGGCTATCTTTGTGATACCCTTCACCATAAGAGCACATAATTTCATCATCTCTTCATCAGCATCCATTTCAGATAAACTTTCAGTTTCTGATCATCATTATCAGAATATGATGACTCTGAATTAGACTTTATGATGAGAGCCTTTCCTTTGCCCCTCTTTGAGGCAACAACTTTAGGAGATTCCTCCTCAGCCTTAAGAGCAACTGTCCTTGACTTTCTTCCATGCTTTTTGCTCCTTTGATCCACCTCAAGTTCATAAGTCTTGAGCATACCATAAATTTCATCAAGAGTAGTTTTAGTAAGGTGATAGTTGTCTCTTATGGTAGTAGACTTCAAATCCCAATTTTCAGGAAGAGCTAAAAGGAATTTTAGATTTGAATTTTCAAGATCATATTCCTTGTCCACCAGTGACAGATCATTCAAGAGTTTGACAAACCTGTCATATAAGTCAGTTAATGACTCATCAGCTTTTGAGTCAAAGTGCTCATACTCTTGAGTGAGTATAGTCCTCCTGTTCTTCTTGATTGCATCAGTTCCCTGGCATCTTGTCTCCAGAGCTTCCCCATATATCTTTTGCAGTCTTGTAATGTATTAACCTGTTTGACATGACATTATCAATGGCACTATGCAGCAAATGCCTTACCTTTGCATCCTTGGAAATAGATGAGATGTCTTCAGCTGTGTACTCACCTTTCTCCTTAGATATAATCTTTACTGGTTGATCAGCAACTACAACAGAGATCTTGGTAGGCTTATGTGGTTCTTCATTAATTCTGTCAAAGTATTCTGGATCTGTAGCTTCCAGAAACATAGCCATCTTCACTTTCCATATGGGATACTCAGAAGGTCTCAGTATGGGAACCCTAATAGTCTCATATCGATTGTGGGTTTGAGTCTTTTAATTTTCTTCAATTTTGGTGGGCTTGGTTGGAGTTTGTGCTTCTTCAGACATGATTGTTTGGATTTTTACTGTATGTGTGTTAACAGAAAAGCTCTGATACCACTTGTTAGGTCACACAACACTGTAGAAGGGGGTTGAATACAATGTTTAATACAATTAAATCAATTTTAAACACAAGTAACAGTAAACAGATATATTCAATAAGATAAACTCTGTTATAATGGAACTGTTCTCTCTCAGTGATGAACAAATATCACTAAGAGCTACTAGGTTATAATGTATAATCTTCTCGATAATGATAGCACATGTAGTGTAAACCCAAAGTCTGTGTTTATATAGTACACAATTACAAGATAACTTCTAATTGATATGGAATACAATTCTGTCTCCTAAAATATATCAATCAGATATCTTCTACAAGTCTTCCAGTATTTTAACTCTTTTCATGCATATCTTCTTTTATTTAGTCTCGATCTTCTACTGTAAATCAGCTTCCTTCCTTATATGAAAGTCTTCACGCACTTAAGTTCTTATATGACCTTAAGTTATGATATTAAGTTCTGACTTCCAGTAAGTCTTGATTTTAGTAAGTCCTGATATGTCCTGTTTATTAAGATCTGAAAACTAAACATGAAACATATTATACATGACATCTCAAATATATCTAACATGACATCTACATATGTTCTTGCTACACCAGCTCAGGCATCTCAAAACTCTCTTATGGAATTGAAATTAGCACCCTTGGTGCTAGAGGGTCCCGCCGTCTGACCCGCTTCTTGACCACTCGGGTATTAATGAGTTTCATTCTCGACTTTAAATGAAAAACAAGGTGAATAATAATAATAATAGAGGTGATCCAACATTGCTCAACAAGCATGTAACATATATATATATAATGTAAGGAGAGATAGATAAATGAATCGGTAATCTGTTTGCTCGTGTAGACACATGATTCTGTAGGGAATAAGGAAGACCACTATCAGCGAGTACCAAATGAATTAGACTAGACATAAAACCCAACATATGTACTATAACCTGTTGATCAGTCAGGATATAGCGCGGATCCAAACCCAACTGTGTAGACCCACCAACATATAGGGTATCCAGGCACTATGGCCTAATAATCAAGGGTCCGGTTTATACCCGGCCCACATCATAACCATCCAGTCCATAGCTTAGTATCCGAAACAATCGCTATGCTTTCGATGTATCCCAATGTCAGAATATATCAGAGTATATGTATATATATGTATATAACTATTGGAATATGAATAGAGGATTCAATGAATTAGGAGAAATCATGAATTGAAACGAATTATGGATAAAGGAACAATAATTATATATTAGGGTTTATGTACAAGAGTTATGAGGATATAACTGTCATGGAAATTTGAAAGCAATTCACTATTCTGAACTTAGAATAGGGGAAAAACTTGCCTGATACACGCTCCGCTTCTGGTAGTTCACAGCTCCCTATTTCTAGCTTGATCAGCCTTGAAAATGTTGAATTTATCAAAGAAAGATACTCGTTTAGTTGACTTATATCGTAAGCGTATCTCAGACTGAGACCACGTAGCCCTTATCGTCTACCCATACGATTCTATCTGACTCGTATCTACATTAAATAGCATTTAGGACTCAAGTACTCACATAAATCACATGGCACATAAGGCATATAATTAATTTATACTTATAAATATTTTTAGAATCAAATTTACAAATAATAAGACTCGTATTTACAAATAATAAGGTCTGTAATCAAATAACTATCGTAAGCCGACTCTCTTCCAAAAGAAATTAAGATTTATAACTATTTTTAATGGAATCGGGTCATTTTTTTGAGTCTAAGGGCTTTCGTTTCGATTAAATCGGATAAACGGTTCAATTGTTACACAATAAATAAGAATTAATCAATTATCAGTCAATTATAATTAACTATTCACAAATAATTGAACCACAAATATATTTTTAAGTAATTATCTAGGAATTATCATATTTACAAATAATTGTTCCCTAATTTTTAGAATTAAATAGAATTTATTACAAATTATTCAATTAAATTGATTAATTATAAAACAATTAATCAACTTAATCAAATAATATGTAATTAGGAAATAACTAAATAAATTAATCACTTAATTAATTAATTAATTTTCAAATTTGTGAAATAAGATAATAATTTAGAATTATTTATAAAATAAATCAAATAATTAAATACATTATTTATTGGATTTTCTAAATAATAAAAACTGATTTTTTCTGATTTTTATAAATTAAAATTAAATTAGAAAATCAGAAACAGATTTTCAGAAATCAATTTACTACAAACAGGATCAAAACCGGGTCGATTTCGGGTCACCAAGAACACCGCCGGCCACCACCCACAATCCGATGCCGGCGAGTTTTTCCGGCGAGTGTAAAATAGCAACGAAACAAACGGGTTTTTGCTAGTTTCTCTTCGTTTTCGATCAACAACACAGGAACATCAACCTCCTCCTTCCCTCATCGATTCGAAGCCGGAAACACAGAAACGCCGCCGCTAACGGTGGTTTTCCGATGAGCCTAAACCGGAAATGAAATGTAACAAACCCGGTGCCAAACGAATGTAAATTCGACGATCTACAATCCTATGATACTCAAAATTATCACAGCAAACTCAATCAAAAGTACCCAAATCAAAATCAAACCCGAAATTTACGATTTTAAATTCGAAGAATCCAACGATGAAATCGATAACAGAAATGGAAAGAAGAGTCAAAGAGCTTCAAATTGGTTACTTACATGATCGATTTGGTGAACAGAAACATGATGAACTTGCTGATCAATTCCAAGAACTCTAAACCCTAATTGCAGAGAATTTGGGTAATTTTTTGAATTTTTTGAATTTTTTTTATAATTTTAATTAATTAATTAATAAAAAATTTATTATTTATATTTGTAATAAAATACCCCTAATAAAAATTAAGGCCCTATTTATACATCTAATAAAATTAGTTGGCCCTTAATTTTAAAATTTTTGGGTATTAATTTTGAATTTTTAAATATCAAATAAATACAAAATATATGCCAAAAAATCCCAAAAATTTGGAAAAATACAAAAATGCAAAGAAAAATAATATTTGATAATTTCATGATCTTATAAAAAAATGTGATTTTTGTGGGGGTTTTGACACCCGAAGGGGCTCGAAAAAGTCATTTTTCATGAAACGAGAAAATTTGTAAAACGTCTGGAAGTTCAGAATATCGATATGGTATAATCCATACTAGGTAAAATAAGGCCAATGATTTTTTTATAAAATATCAGCTATTAAAACACTGTTTGGGCAGTACATCTTTTGATAGAAAAGCATTTAACTAGAATAAAATACCCCGATAATTACCCGAAACACGTTCTGATCAAAACATAATGCACATAGCACATAACTGCTAGGGTTTTATAACTCAACACACTTGATAACATGATAAAACACATAAATCATCCTTATTAAGATATATTACAAACATAATTTCTTAGTCGTTACATCCTTCCCCCTTATCAGGATTCTGTCCTCAGAATCTCGCTAGGAAAATAACTGGGGATACTTCTCTAACATTTCACTTTCAAGTTCCCAGGTTGACTCTTCAACCATAGGATTTCTCTACAAGACTCTCACTAGTGGTACAGTCTTATTTCTCAATACTCTTTCTTATCGATCTAAAATTCTAATTGGTTATTCTATATATGACAAATCAGCTTGAAGCTCTACCAGCTCATATTCTATTACATGCCTCGTATCAGGGTTATATTTCTTAAGCATTAACACATGAAACACATTATGGATATGCTGCATATGGGGCGGTAAGGCTAATTCGTATGCGACCTTTCCAACTTTCTTCAAAATTTCAAATGGACCAACGTATTGTGGCTTTAGCTTGCCCCTGTTGCCAAATCTAGTCAATACCTTCCATGGTGATATCTTTAGTAATACATGTTCTCTTTTTTGATAATCCACATCCTTCATGGTTTGATTTGCGTACTTGCGTTGTCGATTTTGTGCTGCTTCGAGTCGCTTTTGAATAAGTTCTATTTTTTCCTTGGTCTGTTGCATCAGTTCTGGACCCAAAATTTTATGTTCTCCAACTTCATCCCAACATACAGGTGATCTACACTTTCTTCCATATAGGGCTTCATAAGGTGGAATTCTAATGCTAGCTTGATAGCTGTTATTGTACGAGAATTCTACTAGCGGTAAATATTCGTCCCAACTACCTTCAAAATCTATTACACATACACGTAGCATATCTTCAATTGTTTGAATCGTCCTTTCGCTTTGCCCATCCGTATGTGGATGATAAGCGGTACTCATGTTTAGTTTAGTACCAAGGAATTCCTGAAACTGTCTTCAGAATCTCGAATTAAAACATGGATCTCGATAAGATACAATGGATATGGGCACTCCATGACGCACACTATTTCTTTAAGATATATGTGCACTAACTTGTCAAGCGAAAACCTTTCTTTGATTGAGAGAAACTGTGTTGACTTTGTTAATCTGTCAATAATAACCCAAATTGCATTATGGTTTGCTCTGGTTCTCGGAAGTCCTACTACAAAATCCATTGCTAGGTGTTCCCATTCCCATTCCAGAATATCCAATGGTTGTAGTAATCCACTCGGATGTTGATGCTCTGCTTTAACTCGTTGGAATGTATAATATTTACTAACCCATTCAGCTATTTCTTTCTTCATGTCTGGCCACCAAAAGTTTTCCTTCAAATCTCTGTACATCTTCGTACTCCCGGGATGAATTGAATATCTTGAATTGTGAGCATCTCGCAAAATTTTTTCTTTCAATTCTGGTACATTGAGGCAAATCGTAAGATTCTCTTATCATCTTTCTGACTTGTGATTTCTTCTCCTGTCAAATTGTCGATTTCATGGTTATTTATTTCCTTTTGACACTTTCTTATCTTTTTCAATAATTCTGGCTGGAATGTCATTGCATAGTTCATTTTAGTAGAGTTCCCTGGAATACGAACTTCAATTTCCAATTTATCAAATTCTATGATTAACTCTTCTGAGGATGTCAATATATTTAATCTTTCCTTTCGACTTAGTGGATCTGCTACTACATTTGCTTTACCTGGATGATAGTTGATTGACACATCGTAGTCTTTGATTAGCTCTAGCCAACGTCGCTATCTCATGTTGAGTTCTTTCTGCGTAAAAAAATATTTCATACTCTTATGATCCATGTAGATTTCACATTTCTCTCCATAAAAATAATGTCTCCAGAGTTTCATTGCGAACACAATGGCGGCTAGTTCCAGGTCATGCGTCGGGTATTTTTATTCATGAGGTTTTAGTTATCTAGAAGCATACGCGATTACGTTACCGTGCTGCATTAATACACATCCCAGTCCTCGATAGGAAGCGTCGCTGTAAATGAAAAAATCTCCTTGATCATCTGGTAGCACAAGTACAGGTGCGGTGACTAATCGATTCTTCAATTCTTGAAAACTTTCTTCACATTTTTCATTCCATACAAACTTTTCATTCTTCCTAGTTAAATTTGTTAATGGCGTAGCTATTTTCGCAAAGTCTTTAACAAATCTTCTGTAGTAACCAGCTAATCTCAAGAAAATTATAACTTTAATCGAGGTCTTTGGTCTTTGTCAATTTAAAATAGCTTCAATCTTTGCTGGGTCAACTTGAATTCTTTAATACTGATTATGTGACCTAGAAATTGTACTTCCTTTAACCAGAATTTGCATTTCGAAAACTTCGCATAAAGTTGTTCCTTCCTCAAAGTTTCCAAAGTGATTCTCAGATGTTCTGCATGTTCTTCTTCATTATTCGAGTAAATCAAGATGTCATCAATAAATACAATGATAAATTTATCCAAAGAGTTTTTGAACACTCTGTTCATAAAATCCATGAATGCCGCTAGAGCATTGATCAGTCCAAATGCCATTACGAGAAATTCGTAGTGTCCGTATCTCGTTCGAAAAGCAGTCTTAGCAATATCTTTCGTCTTAATCTTTAACTAGTGATAGCCCGATTTTAAATCGATTTTCAAAAACCATGCCGCTCCTTTCAGTTGATCAAATAAGTCATTGATCTGTGGTAAATGATATTTATTCTTGATAGTTAACTTATTCAGCTCAGGATAGTTGATACATAGTCGCATACTGTTGTCTTTCTTCTTCACAAATAATATCGGTGCACCCCATGGGGATACACTAGGTCGTATAATTCATCTGTTCACAAGATCTTGCAATTGTTTCGATACGGAGTTTTTGAAACTGGTTCAGTACCTCGTGCCAAATCAATAGTAAACTCGATTTCTCGATCCGGAGGTAGTCTTGCAAGTTCATCTGGAAAGATATCGAAAAATTCACACACCATGAGAATATCTTCGATCTTCAGACTTTCTTTTACCGTATCCAATACATAGGCTCAATACGCTTTGCATCCTTGGTGTAGCAATCATTTTGTTTGCATCATCGTTAGAAATCTTTGCTTCTGTTTTTCACCTTTAAATATTACCGTTACATTTTCTCCAGTTCGCAGATTCACTTTCCTATTTACGCAATCGATCTGGGCATTATTACCGGCTAACCAATCCATTCCTAGAATAACATCAAATTCTCCTAACTTGAAAAGTTTTAAGTCAACCGAGAAATAATGTCCCACTATTTCGATATCGCAACCTGGACACGCTCGGTCTACCGTAATTTGATCATCATTTGCTAACTTTATAATTAATGTTTCGTCCAAACGTTGAATATTATAATATAACTTATGAATAAATTCTTCAGAAATAAAAGATCTTGTGGCTCCAGAATCAATCAATACTTGTACATCTACAAAATTCACAGGAAGCGTACCTACAACCACATTGGGACTCTGCACAGCTTTTTTCATTAACATATTAAAGGTCCTTGCCCTAGGCTGATTCTGATGTGGTGGTGGAGGTAATGCCAAAACCCTTGGGATACTGGCTGCCATACCTGCTCCTCTGGAATCCTTTGCAATATGTCCCTTTCTTCCATATTGAAAATATGTAATCTCCGCCTTCCCTGTTGGGCATTCACCAGAATAGTGCCCTAATACCATTATCTATATCTTATGTGATCTTCCTATCTTATCTTAACCTTAATGTTCTTGTTTCAGGGATCAAAACCTAAGTTCAGATGCCAACTATAACACCCTCCAAATCTAGGGTATAGATCTGGGGTATTACTACCACTAACTACCTTACTAAACCTGTACAATAAAAATATATATATAAAACCACCCCTTAATACTACTACTCAGGATCTTTTGAGGTTAAGGTGTGAAAACAATAACAACTTATTATCTTTATTATAACAACCCAAATAAACTATATTACAAACATTCCTTATTACAAACCAGCTATCTACATAAATTTTAAACTAAGTTTCTTTTATTCAAATGACATCTACATCCGTTCCTGCTACACCTGCTCAGGCATCTCAAAACTCTCTTCTAAAATTGGAATTAACACCCTTGGTGCTAAAGGGTCCCGCCGTCTAACCCGCTTCTTGACCACTCGGGTACGGATGAGTTTCATTCTCGACTTTAACTGAAAAACAAGATGGACAACAACAATAATAGGGGTGAGCCAAAATTGCTCAACAAGCCTGTAACACATATCTATATAATGTAAGGAGAGAAAAATAAATTAACCGATAATCTGTTTGCTCGTGTAACCACATGATTCTGAGGGAATAAGGAAGCCCACTATCGGCGAGTACCAAATGAATTAGACTGGACACAAAAACCAATATATGCACTAGAACCTGCTGATCAGTTATGATATAGCGCGGATCTATACCCAACTGTATTGAACCACCAACATATAGCATACCCAGGCACTATGGCCTACCAATCAGGGGTCAGGTTCATACCCGGCTCGCATCGTAACCATCCAGTCCATAGCTTAGCACCCGGAACAATCGGTATACTTTCGATGTATCCCAACATCGGAATATATCAGAGTATATGTATATCTGTTTATATAATTATTGGAATATGACTAGAGGATTCAATGAATTAGGAGAAATCAGGAATTGAAATGAATTATGGATAAAGGAACAACAATTGTATATCAGTGTTTATGTACAAGAGTTATCAGGATATAGTTGTCATGGAAATTTGAAAGCAATTTACTATTCTGAACTTAGAATAGGGGGAAAACTTGTCTGGTACACGCTCCGCTTCGGGTAGTTCACAGCTCCCTATTTCTGGCTTGATCTTCCTTGGAAATATTGAATCTATCAAAAAATATACACTACGCCATAGATGGATTTAACCAACACCAAAAATGTGTTGCTATAGACCCCTAAAAATGTTGCTATAGGCGAAAATGGGTCTATTATAACACTTTTTCGGTGTTGGGTCTAAGGCCGTCACTATAGGTATCTAAACTTACACCAGGGTCAATCTATAGCACTACAGCAAATATGTTGCTATAGATATTAATTGCAACGGAATTCTCAGAGTATAGCAACACAAACATGGTGTTGCAATAGGTATACTAACTGATAAAAAATGGGCCCCACATATAGGCCCCGCATGGGCATGACACGTGGCAGGACCTGCCACGTGGCAGGACACGTGGCTGGGTCCCACTGGTGGACCCACATATGGGGCCCTTTATCATCTATGGCAACACACCTATTGCAACACCCTTAATGTTACAAAAAAGAAATTTATGTGCTATTTAACACCCTATTTCAACATACTAATAGGCTATTGCAACACCTGAACTGTAAAAAATTGAAATATACTTTTCAAATACTTGATTTCCCATAAATTCAACAACGTTGACAACCAATTTAATTCATCCAACCAGTCTTAACTACACATCCAACCATTACATTCTGTCCCACCAATAATTACAATCCATCACACCCAAACATAACTTAAGAAATACAAGTACTCTTGCTAAGAACTAAACGTGTAAGATAACGTAAAAGCATACAAGTCTTTAAAAATAATGTAGAAGAGAGATAACAAATGGTCTAAGTGCTATGAGATAAGAGGAGTGCCATCAGCTCCTGTGTCACCTGAAATTGTCCCATAGATCTGAGCCTTTTCAATGTTCAACCCGGGGTTTGCTTCAAGTAATTTCTGCAGGACCAGGCTCACGTTGTCTTGAACCTTCTTAACCTTGGCAACTTCATCAGAGAGCTTCCTGTTAAACTTTTCTTTGACTTCTTCAACAACATCCTGCCTTATCTTTTTTGTCAACTCTTCTAAGAATGTATTTGATGGATTTGGAGTAGGACTTTTTAGAGCCTTCACGTTGTGTCTACCAATGAGTCAACCTGGACCATGAGAGCTTTTTATTCCAAAAAGTAGTTCCTTGATACCGTCAAGAGGTTTTGATGCAGCTAGATTTTTCTCAATTGTTTCTTACAAAAAAATATAACCAACAGTTTCATCAATAATTAACAATGAACTTGGAAGATAAAACTAGACCCGAACATATTGTTACCAATTAAAAATTCTTAAATGATCTCAAGATGTTAAGTTCGATTTCAACAAAATGTTAAATTTCTTAAAATTCATACTTTTTTTGCTTCCACGCAAAAACTAAAGGAGCTTTCAACGAACACAGGTCTGGTATATATATGACATTTTCTTGATAAATAGAAGTGTTCATTACTTACAATTCCGAAGTTGAGAACATCTGGATTGTTCTTGTACTTGCATCATGGCTTACGCTTCCGAGTTTTAACAAAAACTTGTGCATCCGATGGATCCAATGACTGTACTTCTGATATCTGCATATATGATGCTTGCGCATCTGCAATCAGTTTCTTTTTCTACAAAAATTAAAAACATAATAATTAGAATATCGCTCGATCTACCAAAAATTAAGAGGGACAGATTATAAATCAAGTTTAATTAAAAAATGATCGACTTATTTAACAAGACTAATTCTGGATAACTTAAAAATGAGTTTTTTTTAATAAAGACTTTTAAGTAATTTAACACAATGCATTGCGTACGATGTTGTGCCGAACTTGGGAGAACAGCTTTGGACCAGCCGTGTGTATGTCTGTCAATTTACCGTGAAATTTTGCATTTTTTCAGCCTTTGACTACAAATTACATGAAGTCAAAATATTAATATGAGCAAATGTTTATGTTAATTAAAATTAATTAAATAACACGAATGCAGAAGGAATTAAAAACAATTATAAAATTCTACATTACCTGAATTTCAGGATCTCCCCAATATTTTAAGAGCACTTTAAAATCCTCGGCTGGAATGCCATCGGGTTTATTAGCTGATCTCTCCTCATCAGTTGCGAAATCCAAATAATGAGCATATTTTGTTCTACTATTGTTCCCCCTCAAACATGTTAAATTGTCTTCAATGCCCAAACCTTTAATTCCTCGGGAAGAATATGACGTTGCTTACATATAAATTAAACATAAAAGTTATTAATAAATGTTAAATGGTAATCTTACGAAATTAAAAATTTAAGGCTAGTTAATTAACTAATTACCTTGGTATAATTCCATAAAGTTTCCTTTAGGAATCCTAGAAAGCGACTCAATTCCGAAACAGCTTTGTCATCATCTGAAATAGGTTATTTTTTGGAGTTCATTGAAAATGCAACTCTCTTTTTTCAAACGGCCTCGTGTGCACTCTATCCATCCTCATTTTCCCTCTTCACCGTTTAACAACTTGAACTTTACGTATAATTACAGAGTCAGTCAAACCAGTACAATTAATGAACAGTCTAGGCTAACAGTCCTATATCTTGTTATAAGTCACATTCGTCAGAATTTTAAAGATAAAATACATGAGATACATCCACAATCTACAAGCAGAACAAAGGCTGAACTATTAAAGTCTAATTATTTTAGACTCTAAAAGAACACACAAAACTCTAAAATTCTGATTAACAGTCCTATTCTGATTAATTCCAAAATTGAATCTGTCCAGTTTCGTTCAGATAAATTAATAATTAATTTCACTAAGGATTAATAATTATCATTATCACATACATATTAATACTAATTTAAGTCGGCAAGCCCATACCATCATAAATTTCTTCATCATTTTCAATATCAGGAAAGTCGGTTTCAGGAACCCTTGTGGTTTTAGGAGCCCTTGTGGTTTTAGGAGCCCTTGTGGTTTTAGGAGCCCTTGTGGTTTTACTTCCAGTTGTAACATCATTTGCAGCTTCTTTTTGTTTGTGCTCACGCAACACAAAATAGTCAACCATCATTCCAAGTCCCTCGATACAGGGTAACTGAATTTGTATGGCAAGTTCCACTATCTTTGATTTTCCACCTTGCTTCATATTTGTATCATTCCCAGTTGGAACCTCTTCGGTTGTTGTGACAGGATTAGCTACATATTGAGTAGTTGGTCTTCGTCCACTTTGAGTCTTGTTTTTCTTCACTTTTTTGGTTAACTCCTACAAGATGTGGTTAGAGTAAATTTATGGAATTCCTCATTTTCTACAGATATAGATCAAGTGAACCTAAACTCTTTATTTTAAACTTTTTAATAAAATGATGCACTTTTGCAGCAACCTGTGAAGAATTTTCATCTCTTTATTCCCCATCATCTAGAATGTATTCATCTAGATCTTACATTGTTTCTTTTCCTTTGTTTTTCTGGGTTCCAGCCACCATATAAGTTGCTAATTTAGGCAGGCCCAACTCATTCATCTTTTCATTGTACTTGCGATGACATAACATAAGGATCGGATTTTTGAACCAATCTATTAAAATTAACTCGAGTCATGCCGTATAAATCCTTTTCAGCGTGGTACCAACAACACTTGAACAGGACCGCAGAGAATTCTAGGATCTCTTCAATCGATCCGTAGTAATTAACAGCACCAATCTATGGATTCTGAACTTTCGAGGTCGCAAAGCTAGTGGGCAAGGAAGACAGAAATACACCACTGTTCTGTGTTGTACACTTAGAATCTCTGTATTTTGATTAAAATTTGTATCTATTGATAACATATCCGCTAAACCTTTTGGCTGCTTGATTAGAACCCATTGCAAGTACTTTTACTTCTTGAGAGATGTACTCTCTTTTCCCAACCTCCTCCTTCAACCACTTCCAAATATCTTCCGTATGTGACCTCTCTCGGTTATATCTTTGCGATATTGCAGCGCCATCAATCAAAACACGATGTTCCCTATAATAAAATACCTAATTAATAAAATACAGAAATATATTTTCCAATTATTATTAAAAATTAATTACACCTTTAATCTTACTCAATTAAACTATCAATGTCCTTGTTACCACAATTGAATAGAATGTACCGATGACATGCCATCCAATGAAATTCCTTGAGAGTAATAGGTTTTCCCTCTTTATTTCTTGTCCTGATTGGATATTTAATCTTCTCTAGACAGCTATTGAATTTAGGTACCGAATCACCGCTATAAAATCTTAAACAGAATGTCAAGCACTCGTCTTCCAGGTAGTCTTCCGCGATTGAACCCTCTGGTTTTGACTTATTACCCACGTATGACTTCAGTCTAGCCAGATAACGCTGAATTGACCAAATGCATATCAAATGTGCAGGTCCCCCCATTTCAATTTCATCGCATAAATGAACCAACAAGTGAACCGTATCATCAAAGAAAGCTGATGGAAATATCATCTCAAACTCGCAAATAATTTCAACAATTTCTTCTCGTAGTCTCTTCAAGTCATCCAAGTCGATAACTTTGCACCAAAGACCTCTTAGAAATGCTCCCAGTCTTATCAAGGGTGATGCAACCTGAGGTTTCAAGGTTTTTTTAACTGCAAATTTTAATAGGTAGTGAAGAATAAAATGAGCATCATGAATCTGGTACCCCGAGATCGTCCTCTCCTTCGTGTGAACATACCGACTTATATTAGCTGCACAACCATATGGCAATTTTGCTTTCTCTAGTACCGAGCATAAAATTTCTTTCTCTTATTTTGTCATATCAAATATAACAGCCCTAATCTCAAAGCATTTTCCATCTCCTAATTGAACAGGATGAAGGACCATACTGATGCCCATTTCTTATAAATCTAAGCGCACATTCAAATGGTCTTTTGACTTACCACCAATGTTCAGCAAAGTGCCGAGTATATTATCACAAATATTCTTCTCGATATGCATAATATCAGGGCTATGTCAAAATAAATTGTGACTCCAATACGGTAAGTTGAAAAATATTGACTTTTTTAATGGAGAGTTGATCTTTTTACGCTTTGTTCCCCTTTGGCCTTTTTCCTTGCTTTTTTCCTTGTTTCCAAATTGATTTTCATAGTTCGATAATAACTGGACTACATCTTCACCACTTAAAATGGTGGAGCTTGTCCCATTTCAACCTCACCACTGAACCTTCTCTTGTCGAATCTCCACTTGTGCTCCGGAAATAGAAATTTTCTATGGTTCATGTAACACATTTTTTTACTATGTTTTAAGTACACTGAAGATGTTTCGTAGTGGCATATGGGACAAGCCAATTTATCCTTGGTGCTCCAACCGGAGAGCATCGCATATCCGAAAAAATCACTAATGGTCCATAACGCACTTGCACGTAGAGTAAAGTTTTGGTTAGTTAAGGAATCATAAGTATCAATGCCAACATCCCATAATTCTTTCAACTCTTTAATTAGAGGCTGCATACATATGTCAATATTATTTTTTGGAGATTTTGAACCTAAGATGAGTGTTGAAAGAATCAGATTTTCGGGCTTCATGCATAGCCACGGTGGCAGGTTGTAATTCACCAAAATAATTGGCCATGTCGAGTGAGTTGTACTCATTGTACGGTAAGGACTGAATCCATCAGCGGCTACACCAAGTCTGATATTCCTATTTTCTATCAAAAAATCAGGATACCTTGCATCCATCACCTTCCAGGCCTTGACATCAGCAGGATGTCGAAGTTTACCATCATTTTTTCATCCCACGGCATGCCAAATCATAAGTTTCGAATACTTCTTCGACATATACAACCTCTACAGTCTAGGTTTCAGCGGAAAATAATGCATAACTTTGGCCGGAACTTTTCGGATCACCTTCTCTGGATCATTTTCACGGATGCCTTTCTTTTCCGCTATTTCCCATCTTTAAACACCGCAAATTTTACAAACAATTTTATCTTTATTTTCTTCCCAATACAGCATGCAATCGTTTGGACATGCGTGAATTTTTTGGTAATCGAGCCATATATCTTTAATGATATTCTTTGTAGAATTAAAATATAAGGGAATGTGGGCATGTGGAAAAGCTTCTCTTAACAACCCTAGTAAATCCCCGAATGCAGCCTCCGTAATTCCATGTACACACTTTAAGGAATATAGCATAAGGACAAAACTTAATCGCGAAAAATTTGTACAACCCAAATATAACGGTTGCTTTCCATCTTCCATATGTTGATTAAATCTATTGGAATCGATATTCGAGCCATTTATAGGGTTATCTTCACCATTCTGCATTCCATGAGTACGGCATAACATGTCAGCGAGATTGTCTCCAAAATCAGTATCAGCCTCACAATTCATTTCATCATCACCCTTTTGTCGAGATACGTCACATATCCATTCCGTATACAATGGAGATGGTCCATTGTATATCAGATGGTTGTAGATCACATCTTCACAAAACTAGTTGTCGTTTTTACATTTCTTGCAAGGACAAAGAATTTCATTCCCTATAAAGAATCTAGAAAATGCAATTTCCAAAAATTGTTTAACCCATGTAATATAACTGTCACTATACTTTGGAAGTTTTATCCACAAGGTTTCATTTTTGTCAATCACTACATTTTGACAAGCACAACTATGTTAATTATTATTATTAATTACAGCAGACACAAACTTATATTATTACTATTACAAACCTATAGATTATAAATTTTTACCAACTCCTGAATCTAATAATTATTAAAAATTTGAGACCCTAATATTTATTACTAACTCCTAACCTTAATAATTATTACTAACTCTTAATTATGATGTTACGTAACAATAATCAGCTAACTTAAAAAATGCGTCTCAATTTCACTTATACAGACAAACATATGTATTTCTATTCAAATATATTTACATTTTACTCTAAAATAAAGATGTAAATATATTACAATATTAAAAATAGATATATTCTGTAGTATAAAACTAAAAATACAGTTTCATCGATACACAGCCAGTGACCATTGCTTTTTTCCTAAATCATATACTATCCAACAATCAATACATTTCTAATAATTTCAGTTGCTTAATACGTATTTTTTTTCTAAACCTAAAAGTATAATATCTATATTGCTATTGAGTACATGGCATAGAAAAACAAGTCAAACACAAAATTCAATTTAGAACTTGGATCATGAAATACGAAAGTAGATGCTAAGTGGAAGAGATGACAAGATAGAGTGAGACAAGGAGGAAGAAAGAGAGGTCAGAGACATAGAGATAGTAAAAGAGACTCAGAGAGAGAGAGAGAGAGAGAGTGAAAGAGGGAGAGAGGATAGAGATAAGGAGAGACAGAGAAATTGAGTGAGAGAGAGAGAGCATTATTTAAACATACATCAAAATACACACAAAATAACATATATACAAACATCAATTCACCCAGATCTAACACAACCCCAACATGCATACAAACCCTAATTAAAACCCAAATCAAAGATAGAAGAGGGTTTATACCTGCAATTCGAACTCGGCAAAGATCTTGAACCCTAATTGAACCCAACTGCAATGCTCCAAACCCTAATTGAAACTCATCACTCTGTAATGCTCGGAACCCTAACTGAAACTCGTCGCTCTGCTATCAACGAACCCAATTCCTGCAATGCTCGAAACCCTGACTGAAACCCGTCGCCTTCGTCTAGAGAGTGTGAAGATGCAATTAAGAGTGTATACTTTCCTTATTTCAATTCTCCCCTTTCTTATTTGGTCTGAAATTTTGATTCCCGCTTGTCTAAAAATTCAGCCGCCCAAACCCAAAATGTAACAGCCCAAACCCAAATGTTAGCCCAACCCATTTACTTTTAATTTTATAAAAATTAATTAAATTCATAATTAATTTTATATTCAAATAAAATATATTAATATTTATGAAATATAAATAATTTAATTATTTTGTGTACATTTACTTTCTAGAAAAATTCCATAAATTAGTTATTCAAATCACTTACATTTAATTTTGAGTTCAATTTAAAAATATATATATTTAGCCGTCTATGGAAGCATAGTCTACCGTGTTGCAATAAGGAAGATATATATGCCAACACCATAAATGTATTAAGTTATAGCAACATGTTATATTTATTACAACACCAAAATTGGGGTGTTGTAATAGGACCACAATTTCATACCTATTGCAATATTTCTAAGGCAACACCAAAGAAAAACATGCAAATAGGTCACATATGGCGTAGTGATACTCGTTTAGTTGACTTACATCGTAAGCGTATTTCAGACTGAGACCACGTAACCCTTATCGTCTACCCATACGATTCTATCTTGCTCGTATCTACATTAATTAGCATTTAGGACTCATGTACTCACATAAATCAAATAGCACATAAGGCATATAATTATTTTATTCTTACAAATATTTTTAGAATCAAAATCGGATCTATATTCGTAGTATCAGACAATATCTAACTCTTTTCCTAATTTATGGGATTTATTAAACTCGTATTTACAAATAATAAGGTTCGTAATAACATAACTATCGTAAGCCGACTCCTTTCTGAAAGAAATTAAGATTTATAACTATTTTTAATGGAATCGGGTCATTTTTCTGAGTCTAAGGGCTTTCGTTTCGATTAAATCGGATAAACGGTTCAATTGTTACGCAATAAACAAGAATTGATCAATTATCAGTCAATTATTAATAATTATTCACAAATAATTGAACCTCAAATATATTTTTAAATAATTATCTAGGAATTATTATTATTAAAAATAATTTTTCCCTAATTTTTGGAATTCAATAGAATTTATTACAAATTATTCAATTAAATTGATTAATTATAATATAATTAATCAACTTAATCAAATAATAAGTAATTAGTAAATAACTAACTAAATAAATAAATAAATAAATAAAATTTTCAATTTTTGAAACAAGAAAATAATTTAGAATTATTTATAATATAAATCAAATAATTAATTAAATTATTTATTGGATTTTCTAAATAATAAAAACTAATTTTTTCTGATTTTTATAAATTAAAATTAAATTATAAAATCAAAAACAGTTTCTCGGAAATCAATTCAGTATAAACAGGATGAAAAATGGGTCGACTCCGGGTCGAAACCAGGTCGATCCCTGGTCACCAAGAACACCGCCGGCCACCACCTAGAACCCGGTACCGGCGAGTGTAAAACAACAACGAAAAACACGGGTTTTTGCTGGTTTCTCTTCAATTTCAATCAACAACACAGAAACATCAACCTCCTCCTTCCCTCGTCGATTCGAAGCCGGAAACATAGAAACGCCGCCGGTAACGACGGTTTTCCGACGAGCCTAAAACGGAAATGAAATCTAACGAACCCAGTACCAAACAACTATAAATTTGACGATCTACAATCCTATGGTACTCAAAATCGAAAGTACCCAAACTCAATCAAAAGTACCCAAATCAAAATCAAACCCCAAAATTACAATTTTAAATTCGAATAATCCAACGATGAAATCGATAATAGAAATGGATAGAGGATTCAAAGAGCTTCAAATCGGTTACTTACATGATCGATTTGGTGAACAAAAACAAGATGAACTTGTTGATCGATTCAGAGAATTCCAAACCCTATTTGTAGAGAAATTGGGGAATTTCTTGAATTTTCTGAATTTTTTATAATTTTAATTAATTAATTAAAAGAAAATCATTTATTTATATTTGTAATAAAAATACCCCTAACAAAAATTAAGGCCCTAGTTATACATTTAATAAAATTAATTGTCCCTTAATTTTATAATTTTTGGGTATTAATTTTGAATTCTTAAATATCCAATAAATACAAAATATATGCCAAAAACTCCCAAAAATTATGAATAATACAAAAATGTAAAGAAAAATAATATTTGATAATTTCATGATCCTATTAAAATAAAAATATGATTTTTGTGGGGTTTTTGACAACCGAAGGGGCCCGAAAAAGTCGTTTTTCGCGAAACGAGAAAATTTGTAAAACGTCTGGATGTTCAGAATAACAATATGGTATAAGCCATACTAGGCAAAATAAGGCCAATGATTTTGTATGAAATATCAGCTATTAAAACACTGTTTGGGTCGTACATCTTTTGATATAAAAGCATTTAACTAGAATAAAACACCCGAGAATTACCTGAAACACGTTCTGATC